>NC_140006.1:36804267-37121767 GCF_964263955.1 Coregonus lavaretus
TGAGGAGCTGGGGGGGTTGGTGCCATAGCCTGACGAGGGGACGGAGGCCACAGACCATCTTCGCCATCCGCTCTGGAAGAACCAGGAAACAACAAAAGCACCTTATGAGCTTTTAAATCTCTTACATATCCCCAAGATTTAATCATGAAGCACTACCAAAGGCTGTTTAACATTATTAAAGGAGGTATAATTTAATCGACAAAACAGGAAAAAATGATCAAATGTTTCCCTAACTTTCAGTGCAGGGCCAGGTGGCTGGGTGATCACATTATGAGAAAGAGAGAGAAAGAAAGAAGAAAGAAAAGAAAGAAAGAAAGAAAGAAAGAAAGTAAGAAAAGAAAGAAAGAAAGAAAGAAAGAAAGAAAGAAAGATAAGAAAAAGAAAGAAAGAAAGAAAGAAAGAAAAGAAAGAAAGAAAGAAAGAAAGAAAGAAGAAAGAAAGAAAGAAAGAAAGAAAGAAAGAAAGAAAGAAAGAAGAAAGAAAGAAAGAAAGAAAGAAAGAAAGAAAGAAAGAAAGAAAGAGAAGAAAGAAAGAAAGAAGAAAAGAAAGAAAGAAAGAAAGAAAGAAAGAAAGAAAAGAAAGAAATAGAAAGAAAGAAAGAAGAAAGAAAGAAAGAAGAAAAGAAAGAAAGAAAAGAAAGAAAGAAAGAAAGAAAGAAGAAAGAAAGAAAGAAAGAAGAAGAAAGAAAGAAAGAGAGATTAGAGAGAGAGAAAGGAACAATTAGAACACAAACACATTCATTGACACAGTGAAGCTGTCAGAAGCTCACGGCCTGGAGTCAAGGTGCTGAACACCTGACAAGATGCCATCACACCACAATGCCATGAACCCAATGGCACCTGCTTAATGAGTAATTTCTCATACACACGTTTCCCCACCCTTCAGCTCAACCACTTTTGTAGCAGAAAACAAATCATTCAGTCATCATCTATATGAATCGTCTATATGAATGCAGCTGCCACTGTATTGAAGCCATTGGATGCAGTTTATCATAGCACAAAGGTTCAGCACAACATCATTGCATTTGGTATCAGGAAGTACAAAGTAGGCTGGCCATACTTGAAGCCTCGTAGATCATGCATTACGCTCTATTTGCTATAAAGCCTCTTGCATAAACTTCAGCCATACCTTAATTATTGTTAACCTTCAGACGTATAAATTACCAGACCCGGACCCCTTCAATCTTTTACATTTTACATTTTAGTCATTTAGCAGACGCTCTTATCCAGAGCGACTTAACAGGATCAATTAGGGGTTAAGTGCCTTGCTCAAGGGCACATCGACTGATTTTTCACCTAGTCGGCTCGGGGATTAGAACCAGCGACCTTTCGGTTACTGGCACAACGCTCTTAAATCTGCTTTTAGTTTTTTCACGTCTCTCATGTGGAATGATCTCCAAAAGTCCTTAAAGTTGGTGCCTCTAGGGTAATTCTGGATTGATGTTAAAGACCCTTTTTACTGAAGAATGTGTTTGTTTCACATGATTGTGTTAACATTTAGTGTTTTGTGTTTGCTTTCATGTATTGTGTAATTAATGTGTTTATATACTGTACCAGTCAAAAGTTTGGACACCTACTTATTCAAGGGTTTTTCTTTATTTTGACTATGTTCTACATTGTAGAATAATAGTGAAGAGATCAAAACTATAAAATTCAACATATGGAATCATGTAGTAACAAAAAAAGTTAAACAAATGAAATATATTTTATATTTGAGATTCTTCAAAGTAACCACCCTTTGCCTTGATGACAGCTCTGCACACTCTTGGCATTCTCTCAACCAGCTTCATGAGGTAGTCACCTGGAATGCATTTCAATTAACAGGTGTGCTTGTTAAAAGTTAATTTGTGGAATTTCTTCTTTGTTAATGCATTTGAGCCAATCAGTTGTGTTGTGACAGGTAGGGGGGGGGGGGGTATACAGAAGATAGCCCTATTTGGTAAAAGACCAAGTCCATATTATGGCAAGAACAGCTCAAATAAGCAAAGTGAAACGACAGTCCATCATTACTTTAAGACATGAAGGTCAGTCAAAATCCGGAAATGTCAAGAACTTTTAAAGTTTCTTCAAGTGCAGTCGCAAAAACCACCAAGCGCTATAATGAAAACTGGCTCTCATGAGGACCGCCACAGGAAACGAAGACAGAGTTTCCTCTGCTGCAGAGGATAAGTTAATTAGAGTTAATTGCACCTCAGATTGCAGCCCAGATAAATCCTTCACAGAGTTCAAGTAACAGACATCTCAATATCAACTGTTCAGAGGAGACTGTGTGAATGAGGCCTTCATGTTGAATTGCTGCAAAGAAACCACTACTAAAGGACACCATAAGAGAGACTTGCTTGGGCCAAGAAACACGAGCAATGGACATTAGACCGGTGGAAATCTGTCCTTTGGTCTGATGAGTCCAAATTTGAGATTTTTGTTTCAACCGCCGTGTCTTTGTGAGACGCAGAGTAGGTGAGCGGATGATCTCCACATGTGTGGTTCCCACCGTGAAGCATGGAGGAGGAACTGTGATGGTGCTTTGCTGGTGACATTGTCAGTGATTTATTTAGAATTCAAAGCACATTTAACCAGCATGGCTACCAAGGGATTCTGCAGCGATACGCCATCCCATCTGGTTTGGGCTTAGTGGGACTATCATTTGTTTTTCAACAGGACAATGATCCCAAACACACCTCCAGGTTGTGTAAGGGCTATTTGACCAAGAAGGAGAGTGATGGAATGCTGCATCAGATGACCTGGCCTCCACAATCACCCGACCTCAACCCAATTCAGATGTTTGGGATGAGTTGTTCCGCAGAGTGAAGGAAAAGCAGCCAACAAGTGCTCAGGATATGTGGGAACTCCTTCAAGACTGTTGGAAAAGCATTCCTCATGAAGCTGGTTGAGAGAAATACCAAGAGCGTGCAAAGCTGTCATCAAGGCAAAGGATGGCTATTTTGAATAATCTAAAATATATTTTGATTTGTTTAACACTTTTTTGGTTACTACATGATTCCATAGGTGTTATTTAAAAGTGTTGATGTCTTCACTATTATTCTACAATGTAGAATAATAAAGAAAAACTCATGAATAAATAGGTGTGTCCAAACTTTTGACTGGTACTGTATACACTGCCGTTCAAAAGTTTCGGGTCACTAGAAATGTCCTTGTTTTCGAAAGAAAAGCAATTTTTTTGTCCATTAAAACAACATCAAATTGATCAGAACTACAGTGTAGACATTGTTAATGTTGTAAATGGCATTTTTGAGCCTGTAATCGAACCCACAATTGCTGATGCTCCAGATACTCAACTAGTCTCAAGAAGGCCAGTTTTATTGCTTCTTTAATCAGCACAACAGTTTTCAGCTGTGCTAACGTCATTGCAAAAGGGTTTTCTAATGATCAATTGCTTTTCTTTCGAAAACAAGGACAGTTCTAAGTGACCCCAAACTTTTGAACGGTAGTGTATGTATAGTGTAATTGTTGTTTATTGACGTGTTCATGAAGGGCTCATCTGTGAAAGAGACCGTTGTCTCAGCATGACGCCTTGCTTAGATAAAGGTTGAATAAAAACATTTTTTGGCACAATATTCCTCGTGTCAGGTTCTAGCCCTGAAAAACCAGCTTATGGCTGACAAATCAGGTCTGACTTAATGAGATTTGGGGTTTCTGTGGGTATCGGGGCAAGGATTAGTCAGCTGATATAGGATGTTTCTTCGGCTTCATATCCCAGATATATTTGAGTACTCCCGAGTGGCGCAGTGGTCTAAGGCACTGCATCGCAGTGCTAGCTGTGCCACTAGAGATCCTGGTTCGAATCCAGGCTCTGTGACCGGGAGACTCATGGGGCGGCACACAATTGGCCCAGGGTAGGGGAGTTAATGGCCGGCAGGGATGTAGCTCAGTTTGCAACGCTAGGGTTGTGGGTTTGATTCCCACGGTGGGCCAGTATGAATAAAATAAAATAATGTATGCACTCACTAACTGTAAGTCGCACTGGATAAGAGCGTCTGCTAAATGACTAAAAATGTAAAATATATTATTATGAATAATAGTAATATTAAAGTTCTTATACAGCTAAAGAGGAAGAGAAAGGGAGGCTATCCAATCAATACCAGTATGCAGCAGTTTCCGGGTAAGCCAGAACAATAGTGTGCTCGTTGAGTCCCTTTTTATTTCACACAGGAAAACGCTGCTTAAGTCCAGTGAGGGGAAACAGTATTTGATCCCCTGCTGATTTTGTACGTTTGCCCACTGACAAAGACATGATCAGTCTATAATTTTAATGGTAGGTTTATTTGAACAGTGAGAGACAGAATAACAACAACAAAAATCCAGAAAAACGCATGTAAAAATTGTTATAAATTGATTTGCATTTTAATGAGGGAAATAAGTATTTGATCCCCTCTCAATCAGAAAGATTTCTGGCTCCCAGGTGTCTTTAATACAGGTAACGAGCTGAGATTAGGAGCACACTCTTAAAGGGAGTGCTCCTAATCTCAGCTTGTTACCTGTATAAAAGACACCTGTCCACAGAAGCAATCAATCAATCAGATTCCAAACTCTCCACCATGGCCAAGACCAAAGAGCTCTCCAAGGATGTCAGGGACAAGATTGTAGACTTACACAAGGCTGGAATGGGCTACAAGACCATCGTCAAGCAGCTTGGTGAGAAGGTGACAACATTTGGTGCGATTATTCGCAAATGGAAGAAACACAAAAGAACTGTCAATCTCCCTCGGCCTGGGGCTCCATGCAAGATCTCACCTCGTGGAGTTGCAATGATAATGAGAACGGTGAGGAATCAGCCCAGAACTACACAGGAGGATCTGGTCAATGATCTCAAGTCAGCTGGGACCATAGTCACCAAGAAAACAATTGGTAACACACTACGCCGTGAAGGAATTGAAATCCTGCAGCGCCCGCAAGGTACCCCTGCTCAAGAAAGCACATATACAGGGCCGTCTGAAGTTTGCCAATGAACATCTGAATTATTCAGAGGAGAACTGGGTGAATGTGTTATGGTCAGATGAGACCAAAATCGAGCTCTTTGGCATCAAGTCAACTCGGCGTGTTTGGAGGAGTAGGAATGCTGCCTATGACCCCAAGAACACCATCCCCACCGTCAAACATGGAGGTGGAAACATTATGCTTTGGGGGTGTTTTTCTGCTAAGGGGACAGGACAACTTCACCGCATCAAAGGGACGATGGACAGGGCCATGTACCGTCAAATCTTGGGTGAGAACCTCCTTCCCTCAGCCAGGGCATTGAAAATGGGTCGTGGATGGGTATTCCAGCATGACAACGACCCAAAACATACGGCCAAGGCAACAAAGGAGTGGCTCAAGAAGAAGCACATTAAGGTCCTGGAGTGGCCTAGCCAGTCTCCAGACCTTAATCCCATAGAAAATCTGTAGAGGGAGCTGAAGGTTCGAGTTGCCAAACGCCAGCCTCGAAACCTTAATGACTTGGAGAAGTTCTGCAAAGAGGAGTGGAACAAAATCCCTCCTGAGATGTGTGCAAACCTGGTGGCCAACTACAAGAAACGTCTGACCTCTGATTGCCAACAAGGGTTTTGCCACCAAGTACTAAGTAATGTTTTGCAGAGGGGTCAAATACTTATTTCCCTCATTAAAATGCAAATCAATTTATAACATTTTTGACATGCGTTTTTCTGGATTTTTGTTGTTGTTATTCTGTCTCTCACTGTTCAAATAAACCTACCATTAAAATTATAGACTGATCATGTCTTTGTCAGTGGGAAAACGTACAAAATCAGCAGGGGATCAAATACTTTTTTCCCTCACTCATCAAAACACACTTTCTTTCAGCACCTGGTAAATGTTTAGACGTACCCCTGGAATTTCCCATACAAAGAAAGTCCTTATAACAGCTTTGATTGTGTCAGTATTTCAAGCATGTCGCCACATGGGATTGATTACATGGCCAAATAATTGCACACAGAGGACTGCAGTCTGAGTACCAACAACTATCCAAGCACAACACCTTACATACTACAGCCATAGCATCTACAGTGCATTCGGAAAGTATTCACACCCCTTGACTTTTTCCACATTTTGTTAAGTTACAGCCTTATTCTAAAATTGATTAAATTGTTGTTTTTCCCCCTCATCAATCTACACACAATACCCCATAATGACAAAGCAAAAACAGGTTTTTAGAAATGTTAGCTGATTTATCAAATAAAAAATACAGAAATACCTTATTTACATAAGTATTCAGACCCATAGCATCTATGTCCACGTTGGTATCTCGGAACCCTCAGTAAATGTAACTGTGTCATGTAAGCTGATGTAACCTTGTGCATGGCCAAAATGTTTCATGTGATTTCCCCCACTTCTCTCTATAGCTTTATGGTGTGGTACACTGATACTGTACCATAAAAGGCATTGTCTCACTGTCCTCAAGCCTGACTGGGTTGCAACTGTTTAATACTGAAGGGGGTGCTTGTATCCCACTAGTGGGCTTGCTTACAGTATATATGAAGCGTGATAGGCTCGGGATAAGGCTGTCTGTATCGCATCATCACGGCAGCTCCGAGTAATGAGTGTGCGTACTGCGCACCGACTCTCCCTTTAATTGCGCTGACAAATGCCAAGTCCCATGTCCTGCGAGTGGCCCTAGAGCCATTCGGCTGGTTTCACTCTAAAGCACCGTCCTCATTTCTAATAGAGGTTTTTGATACATTGCCATTGTCATGGAAGAGCGATGAAGGTTACCTACAGTACCATCACTTTTCTATGCATTTCTGGGGGGGGTTTAGCTACCTATTGTGTGCAAAGGTGAAGGTGCCTTTTGACAATTCTGAGATGAATTGCATACCTGCTTTTTATGAGTATAACTCCTTCAATAATACCACCAAATTAGAAAGTTAATTGCTTCTATTAAATTGAAATAATTGAAAGGAGGATTGTACTTTTGCTTACCTGCGCGCAAACTGGAAGTTGGCGGAGGCACTAGCGGAGACATTTCGGGGGCTTTCTTGGGGACTACTTCCAGCTGAAACACAACAATCAGACTGTCAGTGTTTTATCACTGGGACATGTTTTTAATAATGAAGAAATAGGTTGTTATAACTGCAGTATGCTGTCATTCTTGGGAGCTGATGACGCACAAGTAAAGGACAAGCGGCCCTAAATACAAAGCAATCAGTCTCTGGTGGAACTGAATTCAATCAACTCAACGCGTATTTACGAGCATGTGGTCTGGAGAGGACAGGGTTTTGTGATAGGCCTAATGCACGCTCCCTTGATAACTCTCAACTCCGTCCGTAGCATTCAACTTTTATAAACTGTCTAGACAACCTGATTTGTTATGATGAAAATAAGCATGTCTGTCTGCTTTTACTATGGCTGAGGATAACAATTATCACATTTCCTAAGTCCTCCACTGGGCTCACAATCAATAACCATGAATGAAACCTTTATTTAATTCATGTGAAGTGTATTTCATCAGTTATTCCCCTAAAGTGATACAAAACCCTCTGGTTTCGGCAGTAGGGAGCTAAAGCAATATGTAAATAAGCTTCTTCGGAAACTTGAGCTTCAAAAGAGAAGCAAAAGAGTAATTTGAGCTTTGTCAGCTCAGCTGCTTCATTTTCATTTGTCTGAGAAAACTCTGAACATACTGTATAGCATCATGTGGTTAGCTGGTATACTGCACTGGAAAGGTCAGATTGGTCTGCTGTCTCTTTAATGCCACATGCTGATTGGTCTGCTATACGTTTATCACATACTGATTGGTCTGCTATGTTTTTACAACATACTGATTGGTCTGCTCTCTCTTTATCGCATGCTGAGTGCAGTGCAGAGACAGCTGAAAACAACACCTACCTGTGGCGAGGGGGAGAGGTGAGAGAGGTCGTGAGAGTGTGGGCGATGGGGTCCCGACTGCCAGACTCCTTCTCTTGTTGTTACGGCAACTGTGTGGAAAAGGGAGAGAATTGTTTTGTGTGACACATTAGAGTAGTGGAATGTAAACCGAGTCGTGATATTGGGGCTTGGTTGTAACATGCAGGTGTTATGATTATTTGGCCTGAATGATACAGTATGTACATTTCACCACGTTTGTGGAATTCATTTCTAATTTAAATGTTGTCTTGGAAAACAATTTGGAGCTCTTGTTTTTGGCTTGTAGCCCTACCTCACATCGTAGGCAGTAGAATTACCATCTAATTTGGTTCAATTGGACAACTTTTGTTTAACACAAATTAGTCAGCTCAGCAGTCCATTAGTTAAGAACGCTGTCTCTGTTCTTGGAAGGCTATGGCGCCTGCAGGTGTGTCCCCACCAGGCTCCATGTCTCCATGGCCCGGGGTAGATTTACAGAATGGAAGGAACTCATTTTCAGTTTGTTTGTTTCGTAGATGACTGATCCCCAGCCCCATTGTTGACGTTGCGCTGCCACAGGGCCACTGTAATACCAATGCCATTTCGTTGGCAGTGACCTAAAGTAATTGAGGAGCTCAGACGACAACTAAGCCTGACATTTCTGGGTCGGCATGGAGATCAGATTCATGCCCCTCAAACCAAAGCCATGAACTGGGAGAGATGTTTGTTTAATAGAAGAACTAAACTGAAAACACAAAAGATCCCCTTGTAATAAAATGAATGTAATTAATATATACATTTATCCAACTTTGATCTGTCCAGGTCAATTGTTTGAGAACCAATTTTCATTTGCAAAAACAACCTTCCAAGATTAAATCAAAATCATAACCACAATGCTCTGAGGCAATATAAATAATGTATATCTCGGTCTCAGTTAAACAACAAGCTGTATTGCTTGTAGGGACTTTGCAGGGACTTGCACAGTACCATGCATCAGGAAGCTAAGTACAAATAGTAGACCGACAGATGTGTCATGAACCAACAGAGATTGTGGTGAATGCTTGGCGGTTGACACTGCTGGTGTTAGCTGTCAGACGCACCATGAGATTTGTCCACATCCACCGGCAGGATTTAAAAAAAACTGTAGTAGGCTATGGACAAACTTGTACGACACATACACTGACTGGACAAAACATTAGGAACTCCTGCTCTTTCCAAGACATAGACCAGTGTTTCCCAAACTCGGTCCTCGGGACCCCAAGGGGTGCACGTTTTGGTTTTTGCGCTAGCACTACACAGCTGATTCAAATAATAAACTAATCATCAAGCTTTAATTATTTGAATCATCTGTGTAATGCTAGGGCTAGACGTTGGGGTCCCGAGGACAGAGTTTGGGAAACACTGACATAGAGTGACCAGGTGAATGCTACGATTCCTTATTGATGTCACCTGTTAAATCCACTTCAATCAGTGTAGATGAAGGAGAGGAGACAGGTTAAAGAAGGATTTTTAAGCCTTGAGACAATTGAGACATGGATTGTGTGTGTGTGTGCCATTCAGAGGATGAATGTGCAAAACAAAAGATTTAAGTGCCTTTGTACAGTGTATAATAGTAGGTGCCAGGCGCACGGGTTTGAGTGTGTCAAGAACTGCAACATGTGTATAAAGATTGGTCCACCACCTAAAGGACATCCAGCCAACTTTACACAACTGTGGGAGGCATTGGAGTTAACATTGGCCAGCATCCCTGTGGAACGCTTTCCGATTTAGAGACCCAAGAAATATTAAATGTTTACCCTGACTTTTCTATAAAGTTAATATCACTAAATATTAATATGAATAAATTATACAGTTTTACTTATATATCTTTGCTAGATTATATCCTATACTGTAACGAACATGTTGTGAGCCTTCTGCATGAAGAACACGGAGTCCCTCCCTATACAGCTGCGGGTTCTGTAAGTCAAAACATCATAGGCAACAATAACCCCATAGCCTACAATGGCCACGTTTCTCTATCGGAAACAAAACTAGGGCGGATGTAATCCGACACGTTGTTGTAGAGTAGAGAAATCACAACACGAAACCAGACTGAACATCAACGTGAAAACAAGGTCCAATTTGTGCTATTGTTGTTAATGAAAATGTACGCTGTAACTGAAGGAAATCTTAAACATAGCCTTATGGTTATTAAATATGCGACGTCATTTTCCTGAATAGTTGTCCCTGTAGTCTTGTGCTAAAGCTTTGACTCAGACAACCAAAATGCCTAATTCAATAGGCTGCACGGTCCCATCCATAAAAACTTGCATGATCACTGATTAAAATAGTTCAACAAGTCGGTTGATAGAAGAAAATCAGATTACCTTTTTGATCTTTTCATCATGGCCCCAGTCACAAAACTTGTTTTGTAGCTGGGCAAAACAGTCCAGTAGTAATTCTGATCAGACATTATGAATTACAGCGATGCAAAGGGATACTTTGAATCGAGTTTGGTAAATGTCCACTATCACTTGAATAACATAATTGTTATTTCCTCGAAATGTTGCGGAGAGCACTCAGTGTCCGAAACCAGAAACTCTTGGTACTGTCTGACTCCATGCCCGTGGCAGTTCAGGCAAGTAGGCGCTAAGCAACCGTAGATGATGCCATCATCTCTTTATTTGTTCCCTGTGAATTTTCGGAAATGCATCCTTCGCGCACTACACTCTGGAATCTTTCTCAATCACCAAAACATGTTCACTCATACAAAGTTTCCAGCAACAGCTAACACCGCGCAGATACATGTGTCAGTCCATCAATTGGAGGAGGGATTGCCGCCAAGGGGAGGAAGTTGTCATTTAGGCTGGGGGATGTAGCCTAATGGCGCGCTTATGTAAAATAATGATAATGCTTTTCACATCGATTTTACTGTCACTGTATGATGTTTGCATGACTATTTAAAAAGCCTCTGGCAAATGGATAAAATATTAACTAGTGCAACTATTATGCTGCTTTTCAACTGTAACACCAGTGTTACACTAGTGTATAATACACCCTTATGTTATATGGAAATTCTGTTTCCATAGCTAGGGCTGACATGCCCCAGTATCTGTGCGTTAGAGATGTCGACGATGAGTAGGACTATGACGTTTCTCCTCTCCAACGCCCAGGAAGCTCCGATTTAAACTCCCATTAGACAGCTCTGCAAGCTTGTCTGTCTGCTTTTTACTATGGCTGAGGATAACAAATATCACATTTCCTAAGTCCTCCACTGGGCTCACAATCAATAACCATGAATAAAACCTTTATTTATTTCATGTGAAGTGTATTTCATAAGTTATTCCCCTAAAGTGATACAAAACCCTCTGGTTTCGGCAGTAGGGAGCTAAAGCAATATGTAAATAAGCTTCTTCGGAAACTTGAGCTTCAAAAGAGAAGCCAAAGAGTCATTTGAGCTTTGTCAGCTCAACTGCTTCATTTTAATTTGTCTGACAAAACTCTGAACACGGGGTAAGACGCCCCATGTAGGTGGATGATGGCCATGCTTAGGGTAACAAACTATAAAAGGAAAATAAATGGCTACAGTTAACAGATTTGTAGTTATTTAATAAAATGTATTTTGTAGGAAAGGGGGATTTTGCCCAGCTACCGGGGTAAGATGCCCCCCCTCCCTGGGGTAAGTTTTTACCCCAACAGTAGATTGTGCCATGGGGTTTCACAGAATGGTCCCTATTTTTTTATCTCACCTGCAAATCAATTGTCTTTCTTCTTTTACCTTTTTCTTACACTCCATTATGTACAGTTAAACTAAACTCACTATCATTTGAATAAGGCAAGATTTTTAAATCCCAGCAGTCTTTAAAATGAAATTCAAGAACAAACGGTAATCAATAGGGGTGTAACGATCCATCTACTACATCGATGTATCGATTTATATTCCTATGATCCAACTACATCGATCTGTGCTCGGCGAGTTGGCCTTTTGGACAACATATATCAATCTAACATCGTTTTAAAATGTAATAAATCGATTGTATCGATACTAGGAAATAACCCATTGGATTTAAGCACGTCAGACTTTATATGGATGTTTTTTCTTAGCACTTTTAATGATAAAGGCTTTAAACATTACTCGATTCAGTCTGCCTATCCGTGATGTCATCGCCCCGCGCCAGCAGCAGCGCAAAGGCGCAAAGACAACAAAACATAGCATGGCGGACGACAGAGGAGAAGCCGACGAGCGAGAAATTATCAAGCCACCATTGCGGTCCTTACAAGAAACAGGAATCTAGGAAACTTCACATGCACTGTCCAGTATCCAGGTATTTACTTCAGTCACACTGGTTGAATTTTTGGCTAAAAGGTTACTGAATCGATTTCAAGTCACTGAATCGTTTCGGATCGTATCGTTCTAAATGAACCAATATCGTCCTTGAATCGTATCGACAACCACGAATCGTGATACAAATCGAATCGTTGTTAAAACGAATCGTTACACCCCTAGTAATCAATAGTTTGTAATATTTCCTTATTTTAAAAATGACAAATTCATTGGAATATAACTGATTAAATATTGATTAAACACACACACTAAACATTTCATAACAATGACAATAACTTAACACAATGGCATTGTCCCAGATTTTTTTATTGACACAGAGGTCGCAAGTGAATCCCACCCCAGTTCAATTTGAGCATAGCTCGTGAGCCGACCTCCGACAGTGCTGGCACCGTATCTAGTCCCCAGCGGTAACAGAGAAGAGCTCGTTACTGAACAAGCATTCTGCATCCCCTTCTTTTAGGGTGTATGTTGTGGTTTTGGATACTGGAACAACCCTTTTTCAGTGGCACCACAGCTTTCTTCAATGTCACAGCTTTCTTCAGTGTCACAGGTTTCTTCAGTGTCACAGCTTTCTTCAGTGTTTATTCAGTGACACAGCTTTCTTCAGTGTTACGGCTTTCTTCAGTGTCACGGCTTTCTTCAGTGTCACGGCTTTATTCAGTGTCACGGCTTTCTTCAGTGTCACGGCTATCTTCCTTCTCTCTTAGTTTTTTTGACTTGTCCTCCAGGAACCTCTAGTGGGATAAGGCCGTCAGGACTGTAGCCGACTCAGGCTTTCTTTTCCTAGGCCTCGCCTCCTGTATCCTTGGCCTGTGGGACAACTCCAATATGACCTCTGCTGCTGTTTGTTGTTGTAGAACTGGTACTTTTAACAAAAACAAACAAACAACAAGAACTCATGATTATTGGTTCAATTAACAATTATTTCTAATCACTCTATATGCTTCTATGTACAGTATTTCTTAAAATAAGTGCTGATGTTTTTTCTTACCAACATTCGGAGCAAGGTCACTGGAGACCTGTGGGTGCTGGGTAGGCTGTGGGGTGGAGGTTGTGGCAGAGGTTGATGTTGTGGCAGAGGTTGTGGCGGAGGGTGTGGCAGGGTAGAGGTCATGGTGGGGGTGAAGTCAACAGCTCAAGCCAGTCTGGTTGCTTGTGGGATACGGATGGATAATTCTGGGTGCTGCTTCATAAAACCGTAAAACCAGGCTATGCCTGTCAACCGCCTTTATTTATTGAATGTGTTTTGGATTCCCATCCTCTCCACCAGGTCAAAGACAAGTTTTCAGATATCCCATGATGTACAGTCGTGGTCAAAAGTGTCACACCCTGGCTCTGGGACTCTATATGTTGAGCCAGGGTGTGTTCATTCTGTGGTGTTCATTCTAGTTTGTTGTATTCTATGTTTGCCTGAGTGACTCCCAATCAGAGGCAATGAGTGTCAGCTGTTGGCTGGTTGTCTCTGATTGGGAGCCATATTTAAACTGTCTGTTTTCCCTTTGTGTTTGTGGGTTTTTGTTCCGTGTTCGGTCATTGATACCGTTGGACGTCACGAGTCGTTTCTTGTTTTGTGTTTTAAACTTTAACTAATTAAAGTATGTTTGTTCATCACGCTGCGCCTTGGTCTCTCCCTGACGATCGTGACAGAAAAACCCACCTCGACTGGATCAAGCAGCGTGACGAGGAGAGAGGATGGACTTGGGAGGAGATGAGTGCGAGTCTGGCAAGAGGGATGGAGGCCTTGGCCACGGGTAGGAGTGAAACCCATACATTTTTTAGGGGGGGGCTAACGCCGTGGACGACGGGGCAGCAGGAGGCCGCCAAGTTACGGGAGTCACTGGTCACCAGGGGGAAGGAGGATGTAGAGGCACGGCGAGAGATACTGGCGTGTGTTGCCAGTCTGGTCCGGCCTGTTCCTGATCCCCACGTAGGGCCAGTGGTGTGTGTTCCCAGTACGGTCCGGCCTGTTCCTGCCACTCGCACCAAGTCAGTGGTGCGCTTCGTCAGCCCGGCACGGCCCGTTCCTGCTCCCCGCACCAAGTCAGTGGTGCGCTTCGTCAGCCCGGCACGGCCCGTTCCTGCTCCCCGCACCAAGTCAGTGGTGCGCGTCGTCAGCCCGGTCCGGCCCATTCCTGCTCCCCGCACCAAGTCAGTGGTGCGTTTCGTCAGCCCAGCTCGGCCCGTTCCTGCTCCCCGCACCAAGTCAGTGGTGCGCTTCGTCAGCCCGGTCCGGCCCGTTCCTGCTCCCCGCACCAAGTCAGTGGTGCGCTTCGTCAGCCCGGTCCGGCCCGCTCCTGCTCCCCGCACCAAGTCAGTGGTGCGCTTCGTCAGCCCGGTCCGGCCCGCTCCTGCTCCCCGCACCAAGTCAGTGGTGCGTTTCGTCAGCCCGGCGCGGCCCGCTCCTGCTCCCCACACCAAGCCAGTGGTGTGCGTCGTCAGTCCGGCACGGGCCGTGCCTGTTCCACCGGTGGCTGGTCCGGCACCGGTCAGATACTTCGCGCCGGAGCTAGAGCAATCCGCTCCACCAGTGTCAAGTTCAGCTCCAGCCAGCGGGGCCAGACTGGACCAGGGGCGCTATGGGGGGTTGATTGGAGGGTGGTGGTCAAGGCCGGAGCCAGAACCGCCGCTGAGGAGGTATGCCCGCCCAGCCCTCCCCTGTTTTGTTTTAGTTGAGGCGCGGTCGCAGTCCGCGCCTTTAGGGGGGGGTACTGTCACACCCTGGCTCTGGGACTCTATGCCTGTCAACCGCCTTTATTTATTGAATGTGTTTTGGATTCCCATCCTCTCCACCAGGTCAAAGACAAGTTTTCAGATATCCCATGATGTACAGTCGTGGTCAAAAGTGTCACACCCTGGCTCTGGGACTCTATATGTTGAGCCAGGGTGTGTTCATTCTGTGGTGTTCATTCTAGTTTGTTGTATTCTATGTTTGCCTGAGTGACTCCCAATCAGAGGCAACGAGTGTCAGCTGTTGGCTGGTTGTCTCTGATTGGGAGCCATATTTAAACTGTCTGTTTTCCCTTTGTGTTTGTGGGTTTTTGTTCCGTGTTCGGTCATTGATACCGTTGGACGTCACGAGTCGTTTCTTGTTTTGTGTTTTAAACTTTAACTAATTAAAGTATGTTTGTTCATCACGCTGCGCCTTGGTCTCTCCCTGACGATCGTGACAAAAAGTTTTGAGAATGACACAAGTATTGGTCTTCACAAAGTTCGCTGCTTCAGTGTTATTAAATATTTTTGTCAGATGTTACTATGGTATACTGAAGTATAATTACAAGCATTCCATAAGTGTCAAAGGCTTTTATTGACAATTACATTAAGTTTATGCAAAGAGTCAATATTTGCAGTGTTGGCCCTTCTTTTTCAAGATCTCTGCAATCCGCCCTGGCACGCTGTCAATGAACTTCTGGGCCACATCCTGACTGATGGCAGCCCATTCTTCTCAATGCTTGGAGTTTGTCAGAATTTGTGGGTTTTTGTTTGTCCACCCGCCTCTTGAGGATCGACCACAAGTTCTCAATGGGATTAAGATCTGGGGAGTTTCCTGGCCATGTGTCACGCCCTGGCTCTGGGGACGCTGTTATGTTGAGCCAGGGTGTGTAATTCTATGTTTGTATTTCTATGTTGGCCTGAGTGACTCCCAATCAGAGGCAACGAGTGTCAGCTGGTTGTCTCTGATTGGGAGCCATATTTAACTGTCTGTCTTTCACTTTGTGTTTGTGGTTTCTTGTTCCGTGTTGGTTGGTTTATGTAACCAGGGACGTCACGTTTCGTTTTTGTTGTTTTGATCGTGTGATCATCTTGATATAATCAAATGTTTGCATTCAACGCTGCGCCTTGGTCCTCCTCTCTCGTAGACGATCGTGACACCATGGACCCAAAATGTAGATGTTTTTTTCCCCGAGCCACTTAGTTATCACTTTTGCCTTATGGCAAGGTGCTCCATCATGCTGGAAAAAGCACTGGTCGTCACCAAACTGTTCTTGGATGGTTGGGAGAAGTTGCTCTCTGAGGATGTGTTGGTACCATTCTTTATTCATGGCTGTGTTCTTAGGCAAAATTGTGAGTGAGTCCACTCCCTTGGCTGAGAAGCAACCCCACACATGAATGGTCTCAGGATGCTTTACTGTTGGCATGACACAGGACTGATGGTAGCGCTCACCTTTTCTTCTCCGGACAAGGTGTTTTCCGGATGCCCCAAACAATCGGAAAGGGGATTCATCAGAGAAAATGACTTTACCCCAGTCCTCAGCAGTCCAATTCCTGTACCTTTTGCAGAATATCAGTCTGTCTCTGATGTTTTTCCTGGAAAGAAGTGGCTTCTTTGCTGCCCTTCTTGACACCAGGCCATCCTCCAAAAGTATTTGCCTCACTGTGCGTGCAGATGCACTCACACCTGCCTGCTGCCATTCCTGAGAAAGCTCTGCACTGGTGGTGCCCCGATCCCACAGCTGAATCAACTTTAGGAGACAGTCCTGACGCCTTCTTCACAACAATTAAACCTCACTCCTTGAAGTTCTTGATGATCCGATAAATGGTTGATTTAGGTGCAATCTTACTAGCAGCAATATCCTTGCCTGTGAAGCCCTTTTTGTGCGAAGCAATGATGACGGCACGTGTTTCCTTGCAGGTAACCATGGTTAACAGAGGAAGAACAATGATTTCAAGCACCACCCTCCTTTTAAAAGCTTCCAGTCTGTTATTCTAACTCAATCAGCATGACAGAGTGATCTCCAGCCTTGTCCTCGTCAACACTCTCACCTGTGTTAACGAGAGAATCACTGACATGATGGCAGCTGGTCCTTTTGTGGCAGGGCTGAAATGCAGTGGAAATGTTTTTTGGGATTAAGTTCATTTTCATGGCAAAGAGGGACTTTGCAATTAATTGCAATTCATCTGATCACTTCATTACATTCTGGAGTATATGCAAATTGCCATCATCAAAACTGAGGCAGCAGACTTTGTGAAAATTAGTATTTGTGTCATTCTCAAAACTTTTGACCACTACTGTAAGTCCAAAAAGGGCTCTTTCCATTTTTTTGATACGACTCACCAGGTCACATTCGGAAGAGCCAGTGAAGACTGGTAACCCACCCAAATGACTGTGGCCTGAGGTTTTGGCATGCTTGTCTCGGTGGCGCCTCAGGGTTTTGGGTAGCATATTAAAAGCACGGGCATCTGCCTTAATGCCCTGCCCATTTTCAATAGCATTCAGGGCACAACGAAGCGCATCTTCGCCATAACCACCACGATCATATATTTACTTGTAAACTCTCATCTGAAAATAAAAAATTTCGGATTTTTCGTTATTTAGCCCTCCGAAAAGGCTCACCAGGAAGCACACAATGTCATGACTCGTGTTTTGTCCTTAATTTTATTTTAAATCAAATGACCACAGGTCATAAACCTGAAATACAACAAACAAATAATGACAATATATTATTCAAATACATAATGTAAATATATTATTCAAATAATATATAATAATAATGTAAATAATGAAAATCAAATAAGCCTGCAACATCATCAAAAATGTGGCAAATCTGGCTTAAAACAACATTGACTACATCACCCAGAATGCCTAGCGCCAGAGGAGCATGCGCACAGTGACTCTGCCTTCACTGGTAGCTATGGACGCTGTCAGAGGACATAGAACCCATGCCACCACATGCCTCGTCCAAAGGATTTACACACGCACAAATGCAACATAACGCAGCACTCCACCATGGATCACCGAACCAAACCACCGCTATCACCACCGCCACCAGAAACCAGCAGAGTGCTCCGAACAATCAGCACAACGCCAATGGCTGATAATGATAGCCTAATGCTATACAGCATCTGGGTCGCTGAGCTGCCGCACCCAGCGAGCTACAAGTTACTCTCGGCCAACTAACACCGACACAGTGAGGTAAACGTTCAGTGCTCAAACATATAAGTGACTTAAACATTAATGCTAGACTGTGAGTAGTTCGCAGTTACATACCAACGGGCTGTGTGCTCCTGATGATTGTCTGCGGTGAAATGATTACCAACTGCCATAATTTAAGTCTCTAGTGAAGCTGCGCATGCGCGCATAACGTAACATATCTGAGCATCTAAGAAACTTAAAGAAATCACTTGTTCCCCATATAGACACATCAGACCCATTTGCTTCTCTTTTATCTATATATATATACACTGCTCAAAATAAAGGGAACACTTAAACAACACATCCTAGATCTGAATGAATGAAATAATCTTATTAAATACTTTTTTCTTTACATAGTTGAATGTGCTGACAACAAAATCACACAAAAATTATCAATGGAAATCAAATTTATCAACCCATGGAGGTCTGGATTTGGAGTCACCCTCAAAATTAAAGTGGAAAACCACACTACAGGCTGATCCAACTTTGATGTAATGTCCTTAAAACAAGTCAAAATGAGGCTCAGTAGTGTGTGTGGCCCCACGTGCCTGTATGACCTCCCTACAACGCCTGGGCATGCTCCTGATGAGGTGGCAGATGGTCTCCTGAGGGATCTCCTCCCAGACCTGGACTAAAGCATCCGCCAACTCCTGGACAGTCTGTGGTGCAACGTGGCGTTGGTGGATGGAGCGAGACATGATGTCCCAGATGTGCTCAATTGGATTCAGGTCTGGGGAACGGGCGGTCCATAGCATCAATGCCTTCCTCTTGCAGGAACTGCTGACACACTCCAGCCACATGAGGTCTAGCATTGTCTTGCATTAGGAGGAACCCAGGCCCAACCGCACCAGCATATGGTCTCACAAGGGGTCTGAGGATCTCATCTCGGTACCTAATGGCAGTCAGGCTACCTCTGGCGAGCACATGGAGGGCTGTGCGGCCCCCCAAAGAAATGCCACCCCACACCATGACTGACCCACCGCCAAACCGGTTATGCTGGAGGATGTTGCAGGCAGCAGAACATTCTCCACGGCGTCTCCAGACTCTGTCACATCTGTCACATGTGCTCAGTGTGAACCTGCTTTCATCTGTGAAGAGCACAGGGCGCCAGTGGCGAATTTGCCAATCTTGGTGTTCTCTGGCAAATGCCAAACGTCCTGCACGGTGTTGGGCTGTAAGCACAACCCCCACCTGTGGACGTCGGGCCCTCATACCACCCTCATGGAGTCTGTTTCTGACCATTTGAGCAGACACATGCACATTTGTGGCCTGCTGGAGGTCATTTTGCAGGGCTCTGGCAGTGCTCCTCATGCTCCTCCTTGCACAAAGGCGGAGGTAGCGGTCCTGCTGCTGGGTTGTTGCCCTCCTACGGCCTCCTGATGTACTGAACTGTCTCCTGGTAGAGCCTCCATGCTCTGGACACTACGCTGACAGACACAGCAAACCTTCTTGCCACAGCTCGCATTGATGTGCCATCCTGGATGAGCTGCACTACCTGAGCCACTTGTGTGGGTTGTAGACTCCGTCTCATGCTACCACTAGAGTGAAAGCACCGCCAGCATTCAAAAGTGACCAAAACATCAGCCAGGAAGCATAGGAACTGAGAAGTGGTCTGTGGTCACCACCTGCAGAACCACTTCTTTATTGGGGGTGTCTTGCTAATTGCCTATAATTTCCACCTATTGTCTATTCCATTTGCACAACAGCATGTGAAATTTATTGTCAATCAGTGTTGCTTCCTAAGTGGACAGTTTGATTTCACAGAAGTGTGATTGACTTGGAGTTACATTGTGTTGTTTAAGTGTTTCCTTTATTTTTTTGAGCAGTGTATATATATATATACAGTGGGGAAAAAAAGTATTTAGTCAGCCACCAATTGTGCAAGTTCTCCCACTTAAAAAGATGAGAGAGGCCTGTAATTTTCATCATAGGTACACGTCAACTATGACAGACAAAATGATAATTTTTTTCCAGAAAATCAAATTGTAGGATTTTTAATGAATTTATTTGCAAATGATGGTGGAAAATAAGTATTTGGTCAATAACAAAAGTTTCTCAATACTTTGTTATATACCCTTTGTTGGCAATGACACAAGTCAAACGTTTTCTGTAAGTCTTCACAAGGTTTTCGCTGGTATTTTGGCCCATTCCTCCATGCAGATCTCCTCTAGAGCAGTGATGTTTTGGGGCTGTCGCTGGGCAACACAGACTTTCAACTCCCTCCAAAGATTTTCTATGGGATTGAGATCTGGAGACTGGCTAGGCCACTCCAGGACCTTGAAATGCTTCTTACGAAGCCACTCCTTCGTTGCCCGGGCGGTGTGTTTGGGATCATTGTCATGCTGAAAGACCCAGCCACGTGTCATCTTCAATGCCCTTGCTGATGGAAGGAGGTTTTCACTCAAAATCTCACGATACATGGCCCCATTTATTCTTTCCTTTACACGGATCAGTCGTCCTGGTCCCTTTGCAGAAAAACAGCCCCAAAGCATGATGTTTCCACCCCCATGCTTCACAGTAGGTATGGTGTTCTTTGGATGCAACTCAGCATTCTTTGTCCTCCAAACACGACGAGTTGAGTTTTTACCAAAAAGTTATATTTTGGTTTCATCTGACCATGTGACATTCTCCCAATCCTCTTCTGGATCATCCAAATGCACTCTAGCAAACTTCAGACGTGCCTGGACATGTACTGGCTTAAGCAGGGGGACACGTCTGACACTGCAGGATTTGAGTCACTGGCGGCGTAGTGTGTTACTGATGGTAGGCTTTGTTACTTTGGTCCCAGCTCTCTGCAGGTCATTCACTAGGTCTCCCCGTGTGGTTCTGGGATTTTTGCTCACCGTTCTTGTGATCATTTTGACCCCACGGGGTGAGAACTTGCGTGGAGTCCCAGATCGAGGGAGATTATCAGTGGTCTTGTATGTCTTCCATTTCTTAATAATTGCTCCCACAGTAGATTTTTTCAAACCAAGCTGCTTACCTATTGCAGATTCAGTCTTCCCAGCCTGGTGCAGGTCTACAATTTTGTTTCTGGTGTCCTTTGACAGCTCTTTGGTCTTGGCCATAGTGGAGTTTGGAGTGTGACTGTTTGAGGTTGTGGACAGGTGTCTTTTATACTGATAACAAGTTCAAACAGGTGCCATTAATACAGGTAACGAGTGGAGGACAGAGGAGCCTCTTAAAGAAGAAGTTACAGGTCTGTGAGAGCCAGAAATCTTGCTTGTTTGAAGTTGACCAAATACTTATTTTCCACCATAATTTGCAAATAACTTCATTAAAAATCCTACAATGTGATTTTCTGGAGAAAAAAAATCTCAATTTGTCTGTCATAGTTGACGTGTACCTATGATGAAAATTACAGGCCTCTCTCATCTTTTTAAGTGGGAGAACTTGCACAATTGGTGGCTGACTAAATACTTTTTCCCCCCACTGTACCGTCTGTAACAAGAGTAAATCTATAGTTGCTCAGCGAAACTCGGTGAGTACTGAACGTATTTTGACATTATAGCCTAACGCTTGCAGAGCTGTCTAATGGGAGTTTGAATCTTGGAGCTTCCTGGGCGTTAGCGAGGAGACACATACTCATTGTCAATATCTCTAACGCACAGATACCGGGGCAGGGCTGACAGTGAGGACTTGGGAAGTGCAGAATCAACAACCTCTGCATGATCAAAACAATTGCTTTGTGAGGTGTTAAGTTCACAGTTAGCCATTGTTATGGAAATGCACGCTGAAAAGTAGGCTACCAGTATCCTGGCTTTGGCCCCAAATGAGAGCAGGTGTGCCGGAGCCATGGCCCAGTGAGACACGTGTTCCGGCCCGCATAGATGGAAAAATAAAAGTATTTTGGGTAAATCCTGTATGGAAATGCACAATTAAAGTATATTTTATCATTACATAATAAATAATTATTTATCTTCTAATAAAAACATAGAACAGACCTGTACTGAATGTTCAATACCAACTAGGCCTTTATAATCCAAAAAGAGACTTCATTTTACTTTTCAGCTTTATTCAGTAGAAAAAAATTACTTCTTTACATCAAAATCTATTTTACACGACTGTATTTTACATGACTTTCCATTATAAGTCATTTTTAAGTTCAATTCTCCACTCCATACACACTGAGTGCACAAAACATTAAAAACACCTTTCTAATATTGAGTTGTTATTAGAAAGGACGTCTACCATGGATCGCTAAAATAATGATTATGATCACACTTCATCAATTTAAATATTATGGGGAGACCTATACATACTTATTATCATCTAGACATGACGTTGAAATATCTTCACACCTACATTAAAAACCTCCAGGCTTTCATCATGAGTCAATTAAATCAGAAAAAAATAAGAATTACAGGGGGCAGTTTGGAAAAAATTAATCCTGTGTGAATCGTCCTCTGGAATTGCTTGGAAAGTAATTACAAAACCAACGTCTCTAGTAATACCCGTCCGAATAGGGCTATATAACATGGCAAAGAATAGGTTTATCAGCATAGAGTGCGCCGCATCATCCCATGGGAGCTCAGAGACAGGATTGTGCCAAGGCACAGATCTGGGAAAGGGTACCAAAAAATATCTGCAGCATTGAAGGTACCCAAGAACACAGTGGCCTCCATCATTCTTAAATGGAAGAAGTTTGGAACCACCAAGACCCTTCCTAGAGCTGGCCGCCCGGCCAAACTGAGCAATCGGGGGAGAAGGGCCTTGGTCAGGGAGGTGACCAAGAACCAGATGGTCACTCTGACAGGGCTCCAGTGTTCCTCTTTGGAGATTGGAGAACCTTCCAGAAGGACAACCATCTCTGCAGCACTCCACCAATCAGGCCTTTATGGTAGAGTGTCCAGACGGAAGCCACTGCTCAGTAAAACGCACATGACAGCCCGCTTGGAGTTTGCCAAAAGGCACCTAAAGGACTCTTAGACCATGAGAAACAAGATTCTCTAGTCTGATTCTCTAGTTGAACTCTTTGGCCTGAATGCCAGGCATCACATCTGGAGGAAACTTGGTACCATCCCTACGGCGAAGCACGGTGGTGGCAGCTTCATGCTGTGGGGATGTTTTTCAGCGGCAGGGACTGGGAAACTAGTCAAGATCAAGGGAAAGATGAACGGAGCAAAGTACAGAGAGCTCCTTGATGAAAACATGCTCCATAGCGCTCAGGACCTCAGACTGGGGCAAAGGTTCACCTTCCAACAGGACAACGACCCAAGCACACAGCCAAGACAACGCAGGAGTGGCTTCGGGACAAGTCTCTGAATGTCTTTGAGTGGCCCAGCCAGAGCCAGGACTTGAACCCGATCGAACATCTCTGGAGAGACCTGTCCCCATCCAACCTGACAGAGCTTGAGAAGAATGGGATAAACTCCCCAAATACAGGTGTGCCAAGCTTGTAGCATCGTACCCAAGAAGACTCGAGGCTGTAATCTCTGCCAAAGGCGCTTCAACAAAGTACTGAGTAAAGGGTCTGAATATTTATGTAAATGTCATATTTCCGTTTTAGCAAACATTTCTAAAAACATTTAGAGCCCCATTTCGAGTCTCATATCAAAGGGTCTGAATACTTATGTAAATAAGGTATTTCTGTTCTTTATTTTTAATACATTTGCAAAATATCTAAAAACCTGTTTTCACTTTGTCATTATGGGGTATTGTGTGTAGATTGATGAGGAAAAAAACAATTTAAATCAATTTTATAATAAGGCTGTAACGTAACAAAATGTGGAAAAAGTGAAGGGATCTGAATACTTTCCGGATGCACTGTATTTCTGAAATATTCTATATCACCTTCTATATTCAAACAAAATAGATTGATAATTTCTCACCCATCTACACACAATACCCCATAATGACAAAGTGAAAGCATATGTGTATACATTTTTGCAAATTTATTGAAAATGGAGTATAGAAATATCCAATTTACATAAGTATTCACACCTCTGAGTCAATACAGTTGGCAGCAATTACAGCTGTGAGTCTTTCTGGGTAAGTCTCTAAGAGCTTTCCACACCTGGATTGTACAACATTTGCCCATTATTCTTGTCAAAATTCTTCAAGCTGTCAAGTTCATTGTTGATCATTGCTAGACAGCAGTGGAGGCTGGTGGGAGGAGCTATAGGAGGACAGGCTTATTGGAATGGATGGTATGGAATTTATGGAACGGAGTCAAACGTGGTTTGATGTTTGATACCATTCCATACAATGATGTTTGATACCATATTGTACAATCCAGGTGTGCAAAGCTCTTAGAAACATACTCAAAAAAGACTCACAGCTGTAATCGCTGCCAATGGTGTTACTAACATGTATTGTCTCAGGGGGCTGAACAATTTGATGCCTTCAATTGCATTAGCTACTTTATTCCAATATTGTCGTCATTCAGTGATATTTATTGCCACAGTAATACTTTATGGATCCATCCAGTTGTGGTTAAGAATACAGTGCATGTGTTGGGCTATGCGAAGAGATGGGTGAAGTGACATGCCTCGCAAAGTTTAGAACAGGCAGAAGGATAGTAGTAACGGGCTCTGCCTAACAACCATGTAGAGCTTAAGAGCGTTTTGCGTACCAACGCCGCCTCAGCATTATGGCTCCATTTCATACTAAGCCATAAGCAGAACTTCACCGCAACCATGACGTCGATTGGCAGAAATAAAAAAGTAGAGGCTTTGTTGCCGGCAATACCTTTCATATATTAAGAAATGTTGTCAAAAAGTTGGTGGGATGCTAAAGTTGGTGGAAAAGGTGTGTTCAACTCATTGCAAGTCTGTAGGCCTACTGTTTAACCACATTAGTTCACTCCATTAAAGTGGCTAAGGACCAAATATGGGTCTGCCCACTCATTTCTGTTTTCCATTCAGTCTAGTCTCAGGGCTGAAACATAGCCTACCCACCAAGCCAACTCTTGTCCTTTGCCTTGACTGACATGTCATTAGGAAACATGAGTAAAATCCAGTGCATGATGTGTGAAATTATTTATATTGAATTGCATATACAAATGTGTATTTCCAGACTAGTTAACAAGGCCTTACAGTATAGAAGTGCATGCCTCAGGCCTATACACAATACATATAGTATTTTCATAACATTTATGGGAGTACATATTTACTGTTATGTAAAATATATTATTTCACCTTACTAGCAATGTTCCCTCTAAACTGCGCGCTTGCGTGGCAGCGCACTTCCTCCAGCACTGCGGCGCAGAGGAAATGCCATGCCGCGCAGAGGAAATGTCATTCCGCAGAGACGCAAGAGATTGAACTTCACTGAGTTCGCCCAATTAGTTTGCACTATATTGATAAAAAAAAAAATTCTGTGATCGAATAAACATTATGTCAGCCCCTTTTCAATGAAACAAACCAAACCAAATCTAACTTTGCAAGATTGAGTCTCTGATTTTGT
The DNA here is from genome assembly GCF_964263955.1 of Coregonus lavaretus. Lineage (NCBI taxonomy): Eukaryota > Metazoa > Chordata > Actinopteri > Salmoniformes > Salmonidae > Coregonus > Coregonus lavaretus. The sequence goes on from NC_140006.1 coordinate 36,829,745, forward strand.
TGTAGGCAGAGCCAGAGCGCAACCGAGTATAATTCTATTGGCGGGGGTAGCCCACGAGCAATCTTTCAATCACCCACGAGTGAATGCGCTATTCAGATCAGTTCCGATCAGAGCGCCGAGCCGCCCGTGTGCACATTTGTTGATATTCTTTGCTATTTAGCGAGTTATTAGCCCAGTTATAGATACGTATAGGTCAGCAATGGGGAGTTACTGCTTCCTACAAGAGCACAAAACGTGTAGGCTACATTTTAAGCTGTTTTTGAAAAGCCAGTCAGGTAAAAAGCTTACGTCTTAATTAAAGGGGCAGTGTTGTATTTTGAGATAGACTTGAATATGCAAATAAGCCAATAGGCAGAGGGAAAGCCTACATTGTCTAATTCTCTGTATGGTAATAATAATTCATTTTATACAACACAATACAAGTCAATTTACAGTCACCTATTTGGCCCATGGTGTTACATACCAAGTAATACAACCATTAATTAATGTCAAGCCTTTCATAATGTAAAAACTTTTTAAAAGTCTCATGCAATGTAGGCTTGCACTGAACATCACATATAGGCTACTGTAGGCTATATCATATAATTCAAAAGCTATTTCCATGTGAAAATGTTATGGGATTTGCTCCATTGGTTTTGTTGGTAGGCCTACATTATGCTCAAATAGCCACAACAGCCTATTGGCTACTGTCTAAAACTAAGGGTACAGCCTCAGTGTTCACTGTAAACGCGCACCGGAAGTTGCACAAAATTCTCACAATGTTCAAGTTTCCACTCACAAGACCTAAAATTTGCTCAGTGCCCCAAAATATTAAAGGGAACATTGCTTACTAGTATCTGCTGCCTCTGTTTTACCACGAGGCACTAGCGCTCACTGTGAAACCACATTTGCCTACAGACAATTCATAAGCAGCTTTTTAAGAGGTGTTGCCGCTCATGGAAGTGCCAAGTAAAATGTCTGCTACTATGATAAATTGTTGACAGATAACACCTAGTGACACCCTATGGTTTTGTATCAAACAATGTAACAAGAGCAGAGATAACCAGTGATGTTCTTTAGTGATACTTACATGTTCCCCCTTCGTGGAAGGCTCAGCTCTTTCTGGAATTGAGAAAGAAAGATAAATTAAAATGGTGACAATGGCAGTAAAGATAGCCTTGCTTGATATCACAACAGGCTGCTGAGTGGAGAACGGCTCATAATAATGGCCGGAACGGAGCAAATGGAATGGCATCAAACACCTGGAAACCATGTGTTTGATGTATTTGATACCATTCCACAAATTCCACTCCAGTCATTAACACGAGCCCGTTCTCCCCAATTAAGGTGCCACCAACCTCCTGTGCTTGATATACATGTCAAACACACCCGTTACATCCCCAAGGCATGGAACCAAAGGGTTAATGATTCTCAGAAACAAAATGAAAACAACCATTGATGGAGGTTGCCTTTGATTAGTCTTTCAAAGCCCCTCCACATCGAAGATGATTCATACACAAACTCTGGCCAATGGTACAGACAGAAAGGCTGGTTGATTATTTATGCACACCGTATGACAGCTATGTCCCCTGCTGCTCATTCCCCTCCTTTATGGAAATATCTTATAGCTCTGGCCTAATTGTGTATGTCTTAAGTAGGTCTTCTCATTCATAGCTGCACATTATGTATATTGTTCTCTTTGCTTTGGTTCTGAAGCCCTTGTATGTAGGCAGGCCTATGTTCATAATAATGTACACAACATGTATGCCAAAAATGCTGTGCCACAGTGTGCTCTATTTTCAAAGATAAAGGCAGGTTGTTTTTCAACCAAAAGTACATTCTCAATTTGTAATTTTCACGATGCAAATCAGCACTCTTGCAGGTCCATTTTGGTGGATGTGGACAAGCACATTTCCACCAACATCTCTTTCATAATGGATTTAGAGCAAACAATGGTCAACGGATTTTAATAGCTAAGCCTCTATCCGAGTAATTGGTTGGAATGAAAAACAACAAAACGCGTTAGGCCGTCATGAGGGCTAGGATTGACTCAGCTACAACCTACTGGCTATATGACACATATAAGTGAACATAAAGGGATGTCTCTCTAACAATCATCCATCCCTGAATCCAATTGAGCTCAACGCCCATATCACCACAGCAACCTAGTGATGGCAATACAGCTGCGTTCCCTGAGTCACAATCGTGATTATGGCAACGCTCATTGTTTTTTTGTAGGAGAATAAGACATCTATAGAACATTATGTCTGTCTGAAGAAAAAAACGGTATGTGGTTAAATGTATGTATTAACTACACTTGTGCATCCATAAGCTCGCCCTTCAGTGCCACCGCCTACTCAAACGAAGGGGCATCGTTCATGTGTGTACATAATGGATCGATACTGTAGCCTATTCATGACAATTTCAAAACAATGTGGCAGTGGCACGATACATTCGATGCGAATTTGCTTTGCGATATACATAATGTGTGGTCACACCCGGATAGACTACCCTTGAGGAGACCTAAAAGTGCGCCCAATGTAAACCGTTTAGTAAACAGCAATTGACTAAATATCCCTTGAAATAGAGAAAGAAGAGAAACGCATGTTTGCCCTAATGCGGGTCAACACCTGTTTGTGTAGGCTATCATTAAATGTCGAATGCCACAACACAACTGCAAAGCATTAGCCTGTCATTTCAATCTTCAGTAGCTATGCTGATGTTTTTTATTATGGGGTTTCTTACCTGCAGCCCACGGCGTCTCAAAATGTTTGGCTCGTCCATTGTAGAAAAACAAATGATGACAATACCGCTGACTCCCTTTTTCCAATTTCATTCAACCCATACTGTGTCCTCCTGTATTCTACTCATCATCAATGCGACTGTATGAGAGCTGAACAAAACCGAGGATTTCGTTTAATTGTCAGGTGACCGGGCAGCGGTGAGAATTGGGAATGAATGTGCAGGGAGGGACTTCTGACAAATCGCCTATGGGTGGCAGTGGGCTGATTCATTCAGTTCGGGGACCCTAGCCTATATAATTGAGCAAATGCAACCTTTTTCTAACCCTGGCTAACTTGTTGAAAGTTTTCATGGGGATTTTTTTTATCAGGTAGGTATATGCACTAATGACCTATTTGCAGTCCTACATTATTTGTACATTCTCTCTCTATATATATATACACTGCTCAAAAAAATAAAGGGAACACTTAAACAACACATCCTAGATCTGAATGAATGAAATAATCTTATTAAATACTTTTTTCTTTACATAGTTGAATGTGCTGACAACAAAATCACACAAAAATTATCAATGGAAATCAAATTTATCAACCCATGGAGGTCTGGATTTGGAGTCACCCTCAAAATTAAAGTGGAAAACCACACTACAGGCTGATCCAACTTTGATGTAATGTCCTTAAAACAAGTCAAAATGAGGCTCAGTAGTGTGTGTGGCCTCCACGTCCAACATGGCGTTGGTGGATGGAGCGAGACATGATGTCAAAGATGTGCTCAATTGGATTTAGGTCTGGGGAACGGGCGGGCCAGTCCATAGCATCAATGCCTTCCTCTTGCAGGAACTGCTGACACACTCCAGCTACATGAGGTCTAGCATTGTCTTGCATTAGGAGGAACCCAGGGCCAACCGCACCAGCATATGGTCTCACAAGGGGTCTGAGGATCTCATCTCGGTACCTAATGGCAGTCAGGCTACCTCTGGCGAGCACATGGAGGGCTGTGCGGCCCCCCAAAGAAATGCCACCCCACACCATGACTGATTCACCGCCAAACCGGTTATGCTGGAGGATGTTGCAGGCAGCAGAACGTTCTCCACGGCGTCTCCAGACTCTGTCACGTCTGTCACATGTGCTCAGTGTGAACCTGCTTTCATCTGTGAAGAGCACAGGGCGCCAGTGGCGAATTTGCCAATCTTGGTGTTCTCTGGCAAATGCCAAACGTCCTGCACGGTGTTGGGCTGTAAGCACAACCCCCACCTGTGGACGTCGGGCCCTCATACCACCCTCATGGAGTCTGTTTCTGACCATTTGAGCAGACACATGCACATTTGTGGCCTGCTGGAGGTCATTTTGCAGGGCTCTGGCAGTGCTCCTCCTGCTCCTCCTTGCACAAAGGCGGAGGTAGCGGTCCTGCTGCTGGGTTGTTACCCTCCTACGGCCTCCTGATGTACTGGCCTGTCTCCTGGTAGCGCCTCCATGCTCTGGACACTACGCTGACAGACACAGCAAACCTTCTTGCCACAGCTCGCATTGATGTGCCATCCTGGATGAGCTGCACTACCTGAGCCACTTGTGTGGGTTGTAGACTCCGTCTCATGCTACCACTAGAGTGAAAGCACCGCCAGCATTCAAAAGTGACCAAAACATCAGCCAGGAAGCATAGGAACTGAGAAGTGGTCTGTGGTCACCACCTGCAGAACCACTTCTCTATTGGGGATGTCTTGCTAATTGCCTATAATTTCCACCAGTTGTCTATTATATTTGCACAACAGCATGTGAAATGTATTGTCAATCAGTGTTGCTTCCTAAGTGGACAGTTTGATTTCACAGAAGTGTGATTGACTTGGAGTTACATTGTGTTGTTTAAGTGTTCCCTTAATTTTTTTGAGCAGTGTATATCTACCCCTGTTCTGTGTTTGTGTGAACACAAGAAGCAACCTATTGCTTAAAATCCCATTCAGATGTTGTCTATCATGTTGATATATACTGAACAAAAATATAAACGCAACATGCAACAATTTACAGTTGTTACAGTTCATATAAGGAAATTAGTAGTTTGAAATAAATTCATTAGGCCCTAATCTATGGATTTCACATGACTGGGCAGGGGCGCAGTCATGGGTGGGCCTGGAAGGGCAAAGGCCCACGCACTTGGGAGCCAGGCCCACCAACTGGGGAGCAAGGCCCAGTCAATCAGAATGAGGTTTTCCCCACAAAAGGGCTTTATTACAGACATAAATACTCCTCAGTTTCATCAGCTGTCCGGGTGGCTGGTCTCAGACGATCCCGCAGGTGAAGAAGCCGGATGTGGAGGTCCTGGGCTGACGTGGTTACACGTTGTCTGCGGTTGTGAGGCCGGTTGGACTTACTGTCAAATTCTCTAAAACAACATTGGAGGCGGCTTATGGTAGATAAATGAACATTTAATTCTCTGGCAACAGCTCTGGTGGACCTTCCTGCAGTCAGCATGTCAATTGCACGCTCCCTCAAAACATGAGACAACTTGAGGCATTGTGTTGTGTGACAAAACTGCACATTTTTAGAGTGGCCTTTTATTGTCCCCAGCACAAGGTGCACCTGTGTAATGACCATGCTGTTTAATCAGCTTCTTGATATGCCACACCTGTCAGGTGGATGGATTATATTGACAAAGGAAAAATGCTCACTAACAGGGATGTAAACAAATTTGTGCCCAAAATTTGAAAGAAATAAGCTTTTTGTGCGTATGTAACATTTCTGGGATCTTTTATTTCAGCTCATAAAACATAGGACCAACACTTTACATGTTGCGTTTATATTTTTGTTTAGTATATATGCCCCTTAATGTACTAATCAATACAATATCAAGGTTCATTTTACCCTTCATATGTGTGCACTACAGTGTTCCATATGTTGTGTAGCTCTATACAGTGGGCTATACATTGTAGTCACATCATCATTGGCTCATGCAAATAACATTTTTAGACCAGGGCAGACTGGGACCAGAAATTGGCACTGGCCCATTTTTTTCCTTGAGGCCCCCATTATTAGCCAGATAATTATAATTTGGGCCCAAAAAAATTTGTTAGAGAGGCCCACTAGGCAAAAAATGGACCAGCCCATCTGGCATTTGCCCGAAATGCCAGATGGCCAGTCCATCTCTGCCTTCAGATGACCGAGAACAATGGTGCAACTCTGACAGTCAGATGGCGAAAGGGCTTGATGATCTATGTTGCCAGTCTCCAAGTGGCACCACAATGTTTTCGTACAACAATGACTGTGTCTTGTCATGCGGTGTCACACGTTCATTGACGTGAACCGGTAGCATGAATCATTCCTTGTTCTCAGTTTGTGCTCATTTTCAGCATTGGCTCTAATCCTGAGCTTAATCCAAGGTCATCTTCCTAAGTAAGCATTAATATCCCCAAAATGCTGAGGAGGAAATAAGATAGGCCTAGTACGTCTGTCATCTACAGAGGTTCAATGTCATCATGGTCATCCCTTATCCTTATCCCTTTTCATTTAATATGTATTTTTCAATCTCATATCCATTTATATTCTCTTACCATCAAATTGTCTGCAATTATTTTCAGTCAAGGGGGGATTGAAAAACTATGCATCCAACCTTATCATTAAGAAGGTTCATTTGGTTTTGCCCGAGGCACAATATAGAACGTTTACGGGCCACTTTATTTGTCCTCTTTTTGCTATATGCCCTTTGCATTGGGATGCGAGGCAGGTCAATTGTAAATGATCAGTGATTGTTAGGAGAACTATTCAGCCATGAAAATGTCATAGAAAAGTCTCTCTCTTTTGCTCTCTCCTCCTCCTCTACTGTTCCTCGTCCACTACAAGCCACAGCAACAGAGCAAAACTGAAAGTACACCCGGTTGCCCAACAGGATCCAACCAGATGCATGTACTGTTCTGTGATGTGGGGTGTCATTAAGGACATGTAGTACACAACTGAAACTTGCTGCAGTTTGCTAATTTTTTTTGCTATACATCTACAGAGGACACGTTAGATCTTATAGGCATACACTATCATGATACTTTATGTAGGCCATTACATGATATCAAAGCAACTACAAAATGAATTCAGCCCCAGGCTTCAGATATAGAATGAAAATGCCCCTAAACACTGATCCAAGGCCAGATTGGTATTTTCTCCGCTAATGGTTCTGGTCCTAACTCTAACCCTAGATCTGTGTGTAGGGCAATTTTTACCCAGAGCATATCTGCTTAAAGGGGCAATCAGCAGTTTCTACATCAATTTTTGGACTAATTAATGATACTGTATGATGTACCCATTGGCTCTTGAAGAATATAACTTATAAATAATGCCTCATGAACTTATTTCAACTGTCGTACCCCATCAGAACCCTAAATATAAGCTTGTTTCACTCCAATGTTTGTTGAAGTTAATATAAACAAACACAATGTATAGGCTCAAATCATGGTTAAAACTATATCCATGAATTTGAGAGTGGTTACATTTCTCCAGCCCCATCCCTCAGCTTTTTACCGAACCAGGGGCAGGGGATGACACTTTGTTATTGTTTCTACTGCCGATTGCCGCTTTAGAACGCATTATATTATCAGTGTCACTAGAGGGAGACATGCAGCCATTCTACAGTATGTCCTGTTAGGCTTCCTCACTGGAAGCTACATCCTCACCCTGCCTCCTTGACAATCTGCCCTGAAGAGCCTTTCACACAGTGTGTGTATAAGGATCAATGTTTACGCACTGCCTCCTGATGGGACACCACACAGCGTACACACGCAAACACGAGACTGTTGTTTGTGAATGGAGCGTGAAGTAAACCATGCAGTCCTACAGAAATCCATCTCACATCTTCATAGGAAATTAATGACTCAACTAAACAAAAGATGCCATGTGGTCAATTTATACAAATGTAGGATCTTAATTGAGCCAATTTGCTACAGCAGGCAAATACTCCTGCAGCAACAGGAAATGTGAATTATTATGTGGATTATAATTATAATGAATTTTTGTAGGGGCTGATACATTTTTCATAAGTGAAAATCAAGTCTGAAATTTGAAAGTGGAAATTACACATTTCAGAAGCCTTTTTAAATGTAAAATACACTACAAGTCTTACATTTACTGCATTGCAGGAAAGTTTTCCTGCAACGGGGTGATCAAATTAAGATCCTACATCTGTATGACGTTGAACGTTATCTAAGTAGGGCTCAGAGTTTTTCCCGGTCAGGTCATTTTGTCAGGAAAACTCAGGGCCTTCTTAATGAGGGGGAAATTGTGTGAGATATTAGGGAAGAGAATACCCACTAGCGCTTATGTTTCTTATGGTCAATCCTATTCAGGTTGTAGTTATTCAATACATTTTATAATTCATCATTCATGAATTTAAAACTTAATTGAAATGTAATTGAAAGCTCAATTAATAGAATTGACACAAAGTGACATCCTTGCTTGTCATACCTCCATTGACATTGCTACATTGTATAAAAAAATTAATAATAATAATAGTTAGAAAACAATTGTTAAATATTGATACATTCTTATAAAACGATTCAAGCTACATACACTATATAAGGAACTAGGGATAGCAAAGTTATTCATGTCAGTTTTATTCTACAACCCCCGGAAATCTGACCCTTTGTCACGATCGTTCCTCTGTAGCTCAGCTGGTAGAGCACGGCGCTTATAACGCCAAGGTAGTGGGTTCGATCCCTGGGACCACCCATACACAAAAAAAAAAAAAAAATGTATGCACGCATGACTGTAAGTCGCTTTGGATAAAAGCGTCTGCTAAATGGCATATTATTATTATACACCTTCTAAATACATTGACCAACTCTTGAAAGGAGCATGCCCAAATGTCTACCCATTCCATTAGTTAGATGGCATGAAAATGAAGTGAAGAATGAGTGGTCACCCATATAGGCCACAGGGTTGGGCTCAATGCCAATTAAAGCAAGTCAATTCAGGAAGTAAACTAAAATTACAATTAAATAATTGGAAAACGGCATATATTTTCAATGACTTCTCAATAAACTGAAAAGTAGAAGATATTTATTTAAAACTTTTTTAAATTTCTGAATTTTTTATTCAAATCACTTCCTGAATTGACTGCCCCTAATTAGAATTGAGCCCAACTCCAATAGGCTATACAGCACTGTCACTTGAAACAAGCTAATGCCCTCGCGGATTCCAGAATGTGCTTGTGATTGGGAGTGGCAGCGCTCTATCATCAGTTCACAGGTGATGAAATTGTTGCAGTTTGCCTTCCAGTCTCAAAAATAGCACCTTTCCTTTGTAATGCTGGCAACGGGCTTAAGGCTGATTACTCAATAGCCTGTTATGTTTGCTCACCCTGTCATGAGAAATGTTATGTCACTGTCGGTCTGCCGATGATTCATACTTGGTCACCTTTCACACACTTTTATCCCGAGGTGGAATTTACAGAGCACATGATTATTTCATCATGTCAGTGACTGTTAAAAAAAAGTGATATCTAGAACCTAAAAGGGTTATTCGGCTGTCCCCATAGAAGAACCCGTTGAAGAATCCTTTTTGGTTAGAGGTATACCCCTTCTGGTTCCAGGTAGAACCCTTTTGGGTTCCATGTAGAACCCTTTCCACAGATCCATCCACTATAATAATTTTTGCAAATGTATTACAAAACCCCCCGGAAATATCACATTTACATAAGTATTCAGACCCTTTACTCAGTACTTTGTTGAAGCACCTTTGGCAGTGATTACAGCCTCAAGTCTTCTTGGGTATGGCGATACAAGCTTGGCACACCTGTATTTGGAGAGTTTATCCCATTCTTCTCTGTAGATCCTCTCAAGCTCTGTCAGGTTGGATGGGGAGTGTCGCTGCACAGCTATTTTCAGGTCTCTCCAGAGATGTTCAATCGGGTTCAAGTCCGGTTTTCATCAAGGACCTCTATGTACTTTGCTCCGTTCATCTTTCCCTCGATCCTGACTAGTCTCCCAGTCCCTGCTGCTGAAAAACATCACAGCATGATGCTGTCATGCCACTCTACCATAAAGGCCTGATTGATGGAGTGCTGCAGAGATGGTTGTCCTTCTGGAAGGTTCTCTCATCTCCACAGAGGAACTCTGGAGCTCTGTCAGAGTGACCATCGGGTTCTTGGTCACCTCCTTGACCAAGGCCCTTCTCCCCTGATTGCTCAGTTTGGCCGGGCGGCAAGCTCTAGGAAGAGTCTTGGTGGTTCCAAACTTCTTACATTTAAGAATGATGGAGGCCACTGTGTTCTTAGGGACCTTCAATGCTGCAGACATTTTTTGGTACCCTTCCCCAGATCTGTGCCTCGACACAATCCTGTCTCTGAGCTCTACGGACAATTCCTTCAACCTTATGGCTTGGTTTTTGCTCTGACATGCACTGTCAACTATGGGACCTTATATAGACAGGTGTGTGCCTTTCCAAATCATGTCCAATCAATTGAATTTACCACAGGTGGACTCCAATCAAGTTGTAGAAACATCTCAAGGATGATCAATGGAAACAGGATGCACCTGAGCTCAATTTTGAGTCTCATATCAAAGGGTCTGAATACTTATGTAAATAAGGTATTTCTGTTCTTTATTTTTAATAAATTTGCAAAATATCTAAAAACCTGTTTTCACTTTGTCATTATGGGGTATTGTGTGTAGATTGATGAGGGAAAAAATTAATTTAATCAATTTTAGAATAAGGCTGTAATGTAACAAAATGTGGAAAAAGGGAAGGGGTCTGAATACTTTCCGAATGCACTGTATATATATACAGTACCAGTCAAAAGTTTGGACACACCTACTCATTCAAGGGTTTTTCTTTATTTTTACTATTTTCTACATTGTAGAATAATAGTGAAGACATCAAAACTATGAAATAACACATATGGAATCATGTAGTAACCAAAAAAGTGTTAAACAAATCAAAATATATTTAGATTATTCAAAGTAGTCACCTTTTGCCTTGATGACAGCTTTGCACATTCTTGGCATTCTCTCTCTGGGGAAGGGTACCCAAAAAATCCTGGAATGAGTAGGTGTGTCCAAACTTTTGACTGGTACTGTATGTATATATATATATATATATATATATATATATATATATATATATATATATATATATATATATAATCCTTTACATAATGATGACAATACATACAGTTTAAGCACAGAAGGAGTGCTCACCTGACAGAGGAGAGGTGTGGCCTTGCAGGAGCTGTATAAATGAAAGCATGTCTGGAATTTCATTCATAACATTGACAGCTCCTCTGAGAACAAACCTACCATGCCTAGCTCAGTCACACAGCGCTTTCTCTTCTCTTGGGTGGCCCTCCTCTCCAGCCTCTGTCAGGGGGAGGGCCGGCCCCGCCTGGCCCAAGAAGGTACACTCCGCCTGGGGCAGGAGGAGAGCCAGAGGGCCCTGGTCTTGGAGGCAGTGAAGACAGGGATCCTGAGTTCCATGGGGATGGAGAGGGAGGCCAGGCCCAGGGAAATGGCTTCAGAAGAGGAGCTGAGGAGGATGCATTGGCTCTACAGGGAAACACTGAGGCAGCTGACAGGGAACTCCAGTCAGGAGGGGGAAACCCATCATTCCCCAAGGAGGACATCCACTGTGCTTCATCCAGCCACAGGTGAGTCCCTACTGTACTGGTTTCTACCACAATACAGGACCCGACTGTTGACATTCTGGCTTTAGATAGTGATCTGACTGTTGCCTTTGTGCAAAGTGTATTAATAACTTATAGAAGAAAAGGTCTGAGTTGGAAGCCAAAGCCAATGGCTTGGGCTTTGTAAAAGGTGTGTACCTGTGTACCAAAACATTATCCCATGGTTGTGTCTTCAAGAAGAAGAATTTTATGACAAAACTAACAAAAAGCCTTCAAACACATTTTTTAAAATGTATCTTAATGTACCTGTGAGTGTTTTCTGAAACCATATGTTGTGAGAATGAGTAAGTCATGCTCTGAGGAGCAATCTAGTCTTAAAGTGCTTTGTTTTTGTTTGCACTCCAACAAAAGCCTACCATTAACATTTGGTCTTAGCAAAGGCTGGATAGTAATACAGTACCTCTTCTCCAAAGCTTCGTTTTAAATCGTTTGATGTCATTTTCTTTTTTTGACAAGACACATCCATTAAAACTCTTAAAAGCACAACCTATTCAAGTAATTACAGTAATTCTAAGAACTTGAGCATTTGTGTAACAACCCTCTTTTCATCTCTTTCAGTGGAGCCTGTCGAAGTGCTTCAGAGTGATGAGGAACACCCATCAGATGTGCTTTGGTACAGAGCTGTATTCCACAAGAATCCACACATCAGGAAGGAGCTCACTTTGGCCCGGGCTGAGCTGAAGCTCTACAGACAGCTGTTGGATGGCTCTAAAGCTGCTGAGCCCATGATTAGGGAAGAGGTTCATGTGAAGATCTATGAGACGAAACCGCTGAACTCTTCTCTATTGATTCACACAGAGACCCTTCTTCAGACGGTCGCTGCAAGAACTGGTGATTTGACTTTGGACATCAGAACTGTGGTTGATAAGTGGAGGGGGAGGTCGGACGGCCACTCTCTGGTTGTGGAAGTAGGACTGGGCGTAGAAGAGGGAACTGATCCCAAGACGAGCCCTCAGATGGTCCTGGAGGTAGACCTTGTAGAACCTAGATCAGCAGGCAGAAGGAGACGGACTCGCTCCAACAAAGAGGACAACTGCGATGAAGACGGTCGCTGCTGCCGAAAATCCATCAACGTGTCCTTCAAGGAGATTGGCTGGTCAGACTGGGTCGTGGCCCCCGCCGGTTACAACATGCACTTCTGCGACGGCTCCTGTCCCCACAACTACAAGCCAGCCAGCATGCACGCGCAGGCGAAGTCTCGTCTTCACCACATCAACAAGGGAGCAACACCTCGCCCCTGTTGCGTGCCGGCTGCCTACGAGCCTGTGATCCTCATGCACTACGACAGTCGAGGAAAGTTGAAGCTCACACCCTTCAATGACTTGATTGTCAGCAAATGCCACTGTGCTTGAGTCCTTCGGGGCAAGCCCAGGCAAGGACAAAAAAAAGAGTCGGAACAAACCTTTTCCCTTTGGCGAGCCATTAGATAAAATGTGCTAGTGCTGCATACTGAAATAGAAGGGATAATGTTTTCAAAGGACTTAAGAAAATAATATTTGTCATGCTCAATTAGTGACATTACTAACGTTATTTTCAACGGCTAAACAAACAAAAATACCCAACATTATCCATCATCTATGGATTTTGAGAGAAGTTACTGTGGAGCGATGACTCTGAACTGTACTATTTTATTTGGAAGGTACATTTTGTTAGTCTCATGTGGCCCGTTATATCATATTCTTCCAAGACTATGTACAAAATGATATTATTTATTGTAATTTATTTAACAGGGTCTAAAACGTATTTGTATTGTTTTTGTAGTGTAGTTTTCAATGTTACAATATTTAGCATGATCCTTACATCACTGTACTGTAAATATGTATTCAATTGAATGTAATGCTATGTACAGTATTATCTCCAAACATTTTGGTAGTTTGTCTGGAAAAAACTATTTTTTAACATTTCAATAATGGTAGTATGGATATTACACCTACTGTTTATGTTGAATGAATGTGCCTGAATGCATATGTACACAAACTTTACAATAAATATTTTTTACTCACAAATTATGTGTTTACCCCATGTGTTTAATTCCTTAAAAATAACTTGAAGTTATGACAAGATATATGTTATTGTGCTTTACGGAAAACCATCTAGATAATATTTAAAAGTTAGGGTGTGCCGTGAAAGACATAAAATATATGATAGCCAATATCTTGCAGCTGTAGCTTTTGACCAAAGAGTGAATGACCTACGGGGCAAATTAACTAAGTATTTGATTTTGCATGACAGTAAGAATAGCACACAGCACACATTACGACATGCATTGTAAACTCACCACCATGAAAAGATATCATATCTCTAAACAATAAATACAATTTATTTTAATGTAATTTAATGATACAGGAATATGAAAGGCAATACTGTATCCACAATTAAATATTATACAGATAAGTTTGGATAAATAAAGAGAGAACAAATAATGCTAAAGATAGTGTTTGATAACTATAAGCATCATATCTCACTTTTTATCTATGACAAAGATAACAAACAATAAACAGGTAGCGGACAACCTAACCTGTTGGTTTTCCTATCAAACAACTTAATAACCAACAATCATTCAACAAAACAACCCAATATATAACACAATCGTTTTGAGATATAACTCAACATTCTGGTGTGTAGAAGGCCTATTTTGTAAATTGTGAGAGAGATTTTGATATGAAAGTCTTAGAGGATATCCCATTTCGATAGAAAATACATTTTACAGTGTATATATACACATATGAATATAAACATCCAAATATAAACATTTACAAATATAGTATAAATGTGTATTTTCTTATGTTTATTTAAATATTTTATATACTGATATAATTTCAAATGGTGTATTCTAAAGCATTAACACATTTTGGGAAGTATACAGCAGTGGAGGCTCCTCAGAAGAGGAAGGGGAGGACCATCCTCCTCAGTGAATTTCATAAAAATAAAAATAGTGAAACATGAACAAAGTTAGCCTTTTTAGATAAAACTATACTAAATCTATTCACGTCACCAAATAATTGATTAAAACACACTGTTTTGCAATGAAGGTCTACAGCAGCCTCAACAGCACTCTATAGGGTAGCACCATGGTGTAGCCAGAGGACAGCTAGTTTCCGTCCTCCTCTGGGTACATTGACTTCAATACAAAACCTAGGAGGCTCATGGTTCTCACCCCCTTCCATAGACTTACACAGTAATAATGACAACTTCCGGAGGACGTCCTCCAACCTATCAGAGCTCTTGCAGCAAGAACTGACATGTTGTCCACCCAATCAAAGGATCAGAGAATGAATCTAGTACTGAAAGCATAAGCTACAGCTAGCTAGCACGGCAGTGCATAAAATGTGATGAGTGGTTGACTCAAAGAGAGAGAAAGACAATATTTGAACAGTTTTGAACAAATGTTTTTATTTAAAAATGAAGGAGAAGTAAGTGAGAGGGAGAGAGGGAGAGGGAGAGAGAGAGAGCTAGCTATATTTCGTTGTATTTTGTTTTCACTTTCACTTTCACTTGGCTAGCGAATGCAGCTAGCTAGTTTAGCCTACTCAAACACCCAGCTCAAACAGAGAGGGACGCTATGTTAGCTAGCTGGCTATGGCTATCCAACACTGGAACTCTTCAAATCAAATCAAATCAAATCTTCCAAGACAAGGTAAGCTTTTGATTTTATGAATTTATTGCCACCGGTGTAACTGTGTACTGCATGATTGTAGCTGGTTTACTAACGCATTAGTTCTAGTAGCTATGTTGAATAGCTATGACGTTAGATAAAATGGTGACATTAATGATGTAGGCTGTGTGTAGCGGTTAGCGGTTATGATATGAAGGTTTGGCTTGGAAAGGTTTTTTCGCCTGGTCACAGACAGCTGATGTGTTGTGCACTGAAATCCACAAGCAAAGGGAAAAGGTGAGAGGAGGAGAGTGCGTAGATGTGAGAAAGGATTCTACAATGAGCAAAATTATCATGCTGTTTGTATGTGGCTGCTATGAAAGTGAACTGTGTTTGGGATGTGATCAGGGGTGTATTCATTCCAACGATTCTGTTGAAAAACGTTTCTTAAAGGGAAGCAAACGGAATGAAATGGGGATAAACATACCTGAATTTGAACAATAGAGACTCTCGTTTGCAACTGTTGGACTAATGATTACAGCCTAGATCAGCTAGATGTAGGCAAGAGTATTGAATGTGTCACTGTCTGTCACCTTGATTACTTTACATTTTTGTCTCGACCTGTGCTCCTGCATTGTAAACTTTCATTCATAGGCTAGGTTGTAGCCTCATGATAGATACAGTGGGGAGAACAAGTATTTGATACACTGCCGATTTTGCAGGTTTTCCTACTTACAAAGCATGTAGAGGTCTGTAATTTTTATCATAGGTACACATCAACTGTGAGAGACGGAATCTAAAACAAGAATCCAGAAAATCACATTGTATGATTTTTAAGTAATTAATTTGCATTTTATTGCATGACATAAGTATTTGATACATTAGAAAAGCAGAACTTAATATTTGGTACAGAAACCTTTGTTTGCAATTACAGAGATCATACGTTTCCTGTAGGTCTTGACCAGGTTTGCACACACTGCAGCATGGATTTTGGCCCACTCCTCCATACAGACCTTCTCCAGATCCTTCAGGTTTCGGGGCTGTCGCTGGGCAATACAGACTTTCAGCTCCCTCCAAAGATTTTCTATTGGGTTCAGGTCTGGAGACTGGCTAGGCCACTCCAGGACCTTGAGATGCTTCTTACGGAGCCACTCCTTAGTTGCCCTGGCTGTGTGTTTCGGGTCGTTGTCATACTGGAAGACCCAGCCACGACCCATCTTCAATGCTCTTACTGAGGGAAGGAGGTTGTTGGCCAAGATCTCGCGATACATGGCCCCATCCATCCTCCCCTCAATACGGTGCAGTCGTCCTGTCCCCTTTGCAGAAAAGCATCCCCAAAGAATGATGTTTACACCTCCATGCTTCACGGTTGGGATGGTGTTCTTGGGGTTGTACTCATCCTTCTTCTTCCTCCAAACACGGCGAGTGGAGTTTAGACCAAAAAGCTCTATTTTTGTCTCATCAGACCACATGACCTTCTCCCATTTCTCCTCTGGATCATCCAGATGGTCATTGGCAAACTTCAGACGGGCCTGGACATGCACTGGCTTGAGCAGGGGGACCTTGCGTGCGCTGCAGGATTTTAATCCATGACGGCGTAGTGTGTTACTAATGGTTTTCTTTGAGACTGTAGTCCCAGCTCTCTTCAGGTCATTGACCAGGTCCTGCCGTGTAGTTCTGGGCTGATCCCTCACCTTCCTCATGATCATTGATGCCCCACAAGGTGAGATCTTGCATGGAGCCCCAGACCGAGGGGGATTGACCGTCATCTTGAACTTCTTCAATTTTCTAATAATTGCGCCAACAGTTGTTGCCTTCTCACCAAGCTGCTTGCCTATTGTCCTGCAGCCCATCCCAGCCTTGTGCAGGTCTACAATTTTATCCCTGATGTCCTTACACAGCTCTCTGGTCTTGGCCATTGTGGAGAGGTTGGAGTCTGTTTGATTGAGTGTGTGGACAGGTGTCTTTTATACAGGTAACGAGTTCAAACAGGTGCAGTTAATACAGGTAATGAGTGGAGAACAGGAGGGCTTCTTAAAGAAAAACTAACAGGTCTGTGAGAGCCGGAATTCTTACTGGTTGGTAGGTGATCAAATACTTATGTCATGCAATAAAATGCAAATTAATTATTTAAAAATCATACAATGTGATTTTCTGGATTTTTGTTTTAGATTCCGTCTCTCACAGTTGAAGTGTACCTATGATAACAATTACAGACCTCTACATGCTTTGTAAGTAGGAAAACCTGCAAAATCGGCAGTGTATCAAATACTTGTTCTCCCCACTGTATATGGAACATTTGAATATCATGTAGTAGCCTAAACCTAGCTGGGTGCATTGAATATCAATGACACTCATCCAATATGCTGTAATAGAAATAAGGCTATGCCTTTTTTTTAAATTAAGTGTCCTCCCTCATCTTAAACGTCACTGACCGCCACTGGCATACAGTATTATGTACCGAGGTCACATGTCCATTACTTTAGTAGATTGATGAGGGGTGTGACATATCAAGTGTCCGGGAAGTTGAATATAAGTAAGTCATCAATCTAAGGACATATACAAATATTTACAAATATTGCCGTCTTCATTTGGTACAAGTACAGCTAATGTACACCAGGAAACTCCCCAAGTTCTTTGTTCATGCTTACTAAAAGTCCATCCTCTATTTCTCCACAGCCAAGACCTGATATTAACACCCTCAATCTTACATTTTGAAAGGTCTTGTTACCACCCAATGTATACAATTTGAAGGGAATCAAAATCAGTCTTCATCATTGTGCAAACTTGGGTGGGTGGCGTTAGATGTTGAGTGTGGTTATTCAGAAGGCAGTATTATAACGGGCTCTGGAATTAAGCTGTTTTTAACAGTCGCTCTCTTTCAGATGTACTCACTGTGGCGTGATAAATCTGAAAGGTATCCCATCACAAACTAGGCCACAGGGATATTTGCTTCCTTTCAATGTGTCTCCTTTAAAACATTAAAGAAACGCTATACTACTCACACAAAGTTCACTGCTGGAACCGTTCCATCCCACAGGGAGACTCATTGGTTCAACCGTAATGTTTGTTGGGCCATTTTTTGAGTTTGAGCATCGCTTCCTCTTTATACATTTTCAATGTGCAAAATGTAAATGTAAATGTACTATACCTCAGCATTTGACTTCCCTAGACATGAACTGCATTTATCTACCTCAAGTTTTAGATCCACATTAAAACCTATCATGGTTGAAACATTGTCAAACATACTTTTGGGGTCCCCCAGGGGTATATCCTAGGGCCGCTCTTGATTAGTCTCTTCATGAATGACTATCCTGTTGCATGTACTGGCATTGAAAAACAGATGTATCCTGATAAGACTGTGCATATAAAAGACAGCAGATAACAGAGAGCAGACATTTACTTTGGATTGCTATTTCTTTTTCTGGCTAGCTCCTGTTTTTTCTATCCTGAGTTCATAAGCAGGTAATTCTACTAATTAAGTTCTTATCAGCTTGGTCCCTCTTCAACCTTCCTGAACTTTGTTTAATTTTACATTAGACATACTGTAGCTGGGCCGTATCCAATCAGAACCTGTTACTGGGTCAAGGGGTAAAACAAATAACATTTCCCTTGTTTGAACGATCACACTGACTAGCTTCTCTTCGTCCCCAATGACCAAACATAATTTCATTAATCAAAGCATCCAAATATGCATTCTCTCAGTGCAGGAGGAATGTTATTTATATCTCAACCCCAGACAACCCATCGCCAGTTTGATTGAATAGGGCCATCAAACTTACATAACAGAGTCCGCTCAACAGATGACTTCACTTCACACTATTTGATAACCTATGGTCAGATTCAAAAAGGGCATCCCCTTTCTTTTTCGACTGACTGTTCCTTTCTATTTTATGAGAAAGGAGTAGCTAAAATCAAAGCCATCAGCAACTCTATAAGTGACTGTACGTTATTTATAATGAGGGATACCTGGAGAAAATCTGACCTCTCTGAAATGAAAATGGATGGCCCTCCCTTCAGTAATATATATATATATATACCCTCACTGAACGCTTGAAAAAAAAAAAGTGAACCTCCCCTATACCCAAAATAATAATTACAACATAAAGTGGATTGCAGAGAACATGCCTACGATTTAACCTCACTCCTAAAACAGACCAGAGTCTTAGATATGCTAGAATGTTTTAGAATCTGATAGGCTAAATTAACAAACTAGGCATGTATAGCCTGATCCTCAAACCAAAGACTGGCCAAACTCGTATTTAAAATAATTACAAAAAGGCATTTTTCGTTTCATTATTATTTAATTCTAAGTAATTCTTTTTTACAATTTCATTTATACAGCCTAAATGCGAACTGTATAGGCATGTTGTTGAAGTGTTGAAATGCTGAGCGCTCCTGCCAGCATGTAGTGTGTCACAAATGCTTCACACTTTATTTCTTAAATGGCAGGCTATACAGCGGTGTTCTGTTTGAGACCACCTGAAGCAAGACCGATTCAACACCAAGACTGGAAGGGGGTCCGAGACCGAGTCAAGACCGAGACCAGAAAAATGCGAGTCCAATTCAAGACCATGATTGCATTCTTTTCAAATCACTACCATAATAAGAGTTCACAATGTCCAGTATTTCTGTGTTCATATTTCAGAACAACGTATGGATTCTTTAGACATTCAGAATAGTTAAAAATAGAGCCACTCTACAAATTATTACTAACCCAAACACAGTGAGGAAAAATGGGCCTTCTAAGGATTGATAAAATAATAATAATAATATAATAATAATTAAATTATTTTCAATGAAATTCTGATTTAATCTCTTCAGTTTTTGTAGGAAAGGAAAGGGTTAACACCAAAGAGAAAAAAATATCCAATCAGGATTTTTCTTTGCTGGTCTCTGGGGAGATAAATCTAGTTAGCTAAGTCAGCCATTGGCTAGGCCATCAGAAGCAAGATAAAGGCATCTGCTATTCAACTCTATTAGGGCAACAGCAACAGTTGAATGGGTGGGACCGTGTTTACAAACACTTATGGGAACTTCTGCCTTCTTGAAGGTCACTGAGCAATAGCGAGCAGTAGTTTTCCCATGGTCTAGCTAGCTAGCTTTTGTGTCGGCTAGTTTGCAGCAGATGCAGCAGTTGTTATCTGGTCCTCTGTAGCTCAGCTGGTAGAGCACAGCGCTTGTAACGCCAAGGTAGTGGGTTCGATCCCCGGGACCACCCATACGTAAAAATGAATGCACGCATGACTGTAAGTCGCTTTGGATAAAAGCGTCTGCTAAATGGCTTATTATTATTATTATTATCAAAGAGGATATTGTTGCTTCTCCCTTTTCAAGAATAACTTTCAACAAGAAGTTCAGTTTCAAATGATCATCATCTGCTGAGTGGAACTGTGTTTTCTATTGCAGCGCGCTTGCTGTTGTTAACCATCTCTTTGAAAATAACTTGTATGTGTGAAACATTGTTGCATTTAAAGTGGAACTGACAGCATTTTAGCAACATTAAATATTATTAAAATCTGTTCATTTACACCCCCAGGAGGAACATTTTCTGACAAGCAACCACTTAGAAATTGTCATTTTTTCAAAAATACGTAGAATGTTTGGGAAGTACGTACAGTGAGGGGGAAAAGTATTTGATCCCCTGCTGATTTTGTGCGTTTGCCCACTGACAAAGACATGATCAGTCTATAATTTTAATGGTAGGTTTATTTGAACAGTGAGAGACAGAATAACAACAAAAAAATCCAGAAAAACGCATGTCAAAAATGTTATAAATTGATTTGCATTTTAATGAGGGAAATAAGTATTTGACCCCTCTGCAAAACATGACATAGTACTTGGTGGCAAAACCCTTGTTGGCAATCACAGAGGTCAGACGTTTCTTGTAGTTGGCCACCAGGTTTGCACACATCTCAGGAGGGATTTTGTCCCACTCCTCTTTTCAGATCTTCTCCAAGTCACTAAGGTTTCGAGCCTGACGTTTGGCAACTCGAACCTTCAGCTCCCTCCACAGATTTTCTATGGGATTAAGGTCTGGAGACTGGCAAGGCCACTCCAGGACCTTAATGTGCTTCTTCTTGAGCCACTCCTTTGTTGCCTTGGCCGTTTGTTTTGGGTCATTGTCATGCTGGAATACCCATACACGACCCATTTTCAATGCCCTGGTTGAGGGAAGGAGGTTCTCACCCAAGATTTGACGGTACATCGTCCCTTTGATGCAGTGAAGTTGTCCTGTCCCCTTAGCAGAAAAACACCCCCAAAGCATAATGTTTCCACCTCCATGTTTGACGGTGGGGATGGTGTTCTTGGGGTCATAGGCAACATTCCTCCTCCTCCAAACACAGCGAGTTGAGTTGATGCCAAAGAGCTCGATTTTGGTCTCATCTGACCACAACACTTTCACCCAGTTCTCCTCTGAATCATTCAGATGTTCATTGGCAAACTTCAGACAGGCCTGTATATGTGCTTTCTTGAGCAGGGGGACCTTGTGGGCGCTGCAGGATTTCAGTCCTTCACGGCGTAGTGTGTTACCAATTGTTTTCTTGGTGACTATGGTCCCAGCTGCCTTGAGATCATTGACAAGATCCTCCCGTGTAGTTCTGGGCTGATTCCTCACCGTTCTCATTATCATTGCAACTCCACGAGGTGAGATCTTGCATGGAGCCCCAGGCCGAGGGAGATTGACAGTTATTTTGTGTTTCTTCCATTTGCAAATAATCACACCAACTGTTGTCACCTTCTCACCAAGCTACTTGGCGATGGTCTTGTAGCCCATTCCAGCCTTGTGTAGGTCTACAATCTTGTCCCTGACATCCTTGGAGAGCTCTTTGGTCTTGGCCATGGTGGAGAGTTTGGAATCTGATTGATTGATTGCTTCTGTGGACAAGTGTCTTTTATACAGGTAACAAGCTGAGATTAGGAGCACTCACTTTAATAGTGTGCTCCTAATCTCAGCTCGTTACCTGTATAAAAGACACCTGGGAGTCAGAAATCTTTCTGATTGAGAGGGGGTCAAATACTTATTTCCCTCATTAAAATGCAAATCATTTATAACATTTTTGACATGCATCTTTCTGGATTTTGTTGTTATTCTGTCTCTCATTGTTCAAATAAACCTACCATTAAAATTATAGACTGATCATTTCTTTGTCAGTAGGCAAACGTACAAAATCAGCAGGGGATCAAATACTTTTTTCCCTCACTGTATACTAAGGCATTTGTGAAAATGTTCTAGCAATATAGAGTGGGAAAGCGGCCATGCGTTTGGACAGTTAATAGACACTGCAGTAAATAAAACATCTGTCTTGTCCAAGACCAGAGTCTACACAGACAGGTGCGCTATAGCCAATCAGAACTACAGTAGGCCTTTATACAAACAAGCCATTTGCCACACGGGCCTGTCATCATTCACTTTGAACTGGACTGTGTGTTTACATGCAGTTGCAACAGCGCAACTTTAGATCATTGGAACGCATTCACCAAAAGCCACAAAATACACCTGAATGCATTTCTGAAAATATGTAAACGCCTCGGAAGTCCTCTTACATTCTTATTGATGAAACAACCATGAAAAGGTAGGCTCCCTCTCCCTCAGTTATGCACATCAACAACAAGATCAACAACTAATGCTAGCCAGAGCAAGATGAGCCCAAATCTAACAAAGGAACATTAGATAAACCCTCTCAGACTTTTTCAGCTAGTTGGCCTTCAACATTGCACTGATAAATGATGGGGAATTGTAGTCTCCTCGTCCTTCTGCAGCTTGCCTGCCAATGCATGCTTGTCCCAACCAAGCTAACTAGCTGGAGTTGGCTAGCTTGCTAGCTAGCTACTTCCAGACACAAATGAGACACTTCACTCTGACCATTTTACTCGCCATAGCAGAGCTGGTTAGGCTGTTTACATGTTATCTAGAGCGTTCTTGACCAATTATTACTTTTTTTGCCTACGTTTACTGACACCGGTCATATTCAGCAGGTGTTGCGCGTTCGTAAATTCATCAGTTGTTCTGCACTCTGGCACACTCAGACGAAAGTGTTCTGAAATTAGAGTAGATAGCCAGAGTGAATTTGCGAACGCAAGAGATATGCTAACTGGATAACAATCGTTCAAGTTCTTGCTAGCTAACCAAATGACACCTGCATCTCTAGCTGTGTATAGCCACCAAAAAACAATATGAGGGGAACAAGTGAGTCACTCACCCACGCCTCTAATGGCATGACATCCTCCTAACAGCTAGTTATCTAGCTAACATTAGGCTCAGTGTTTTTAGCTTGCTACATAAATAGATACGCTAGCCTATTAGCCACGTTATGACTGACTTGTGATCATTGTCCTTGCTAGTTTGATTGTATTGACATTCCTAGCCTTAGTTACATTCATCCATTTTTGTCCAGAAAATTGAGTCATTGAAACTGAACACTGCATCCCGAATGGAGGCAGCTGTCACGTACGTTAAGAAACGGGTCGGACCAAGGTGCAGCGTGAAAGGCGTACATGTTTATTAACTAATAAACACACGACACAGTAACCAAAATAACAAACTTAACCGTGACTGTCCAAAGGGCTAACACACAAGCCTAAACAGGAACACAACAAAAACCCACAACACAGGCAGGAAAACTGGCTGCCTAAGTATGATACCCAATCAGAGACAACGAGCGACAGCTGCCTCTGATTGGGAACCACACCCGGCCAAACATAGAAATACAAACCTTGAATATTCACACCCTGACCAAACTAGCTAGAGTTCTATAGGCCAGGGCGTGACAGCAGCAAACAATGTACCAGGCCAGCTGTGATTTACAACCTGATAGCAATATTTATTACCAAGAAATGTATTGGTGAATTATATTAATCATGCATTGAACTGCATCCATCTATTCTGCCAACAATGCCTTAGTGTATGTCATGGAACGTTGAGTCAAATATAACCTATTTTTAAAACCTCTTATAAAGTTGGTTTTGTAGCATAAACTGGGAATTTGATATTTTTTACTGAAATTATGATTGTCTGTTTGTTTCATTTCTGCAAAGTAGTTAAAACACTGTCAGTTCCACTTTAAGCTTTAGGTCACCGGTTACTTTGTGTGCTAAATGTGAAATGTTTATTGCAATTGTCACGGATCCCCCCCGGTACTGCTGCTCAGTCCGTTCACCAGTTTCGGAGGTCTACGTCACCTGCTTTCTAGGCGTCACTGACATGGATATTACCACCAACCCTGGACTGTCTTGTCTCATTACGCACACCTGGTTCCCATTCCCCCTGATTAGTATGTGTATACCCTATTGGTAAATGGGTAAAAATAAAAAGCTGACTTTGAATATCCCTTTAAGTATGGTGAAGTTATTAATTACACTTTGGATGGTTTATCAATACTAACCTAATTGACAGAGTAAAAAGAAGGAAGCCTGTACAGAATACAAAATATTGCAAAAAATGCATCCTTTTTGCAACAAGGCACTAAAGTAATGTGGCAAAGCAATTCAATTTTGTCCTGAATACAAAGTGTTGTTTGGGGCAAATCCAATGCAACACATTACTGAGTACCACTCTCCATATTTTCAAGCATAGTGGTGGCTGCATCATGTTATGGGTATGTAATTAGCAATCGCTAATTGACATCATTTGAGTCAATTGGAGGTGTACCTGTGGATGTATTTCAAGGCCTACCTTCAAACTCAGTGCCTCTTTGCTTGACATCATGGGAAAATCTAAAGAAATCAGCCAAGACCTCAGAAAAAAATGTGTAGACCTCCACAAGTCTGGTTCATCCTTGGGAGCAATTTCCAAACGCCTGAAGGTTCATCTGTACAAACAATAGTACACAAGTATAAACACCATGGGACCACGCAGCCGTCATATCGCTCAGGAAGGAGACGCATTCTGTCTCCTAGAGATGAACGTACTTTGGTGCGAAAAGTGCAAATCAATCCCACAACAACAGCAAAGGACCTTGTGAAGATGCTGGAGGAAACAGGTACAAAAGTATCTATATCCACAGTAAAACGAGTCCTATATCGAAATAACCTGAAAGGCCGCTCAGCAAGGAAGAAGCCACTGCTCCAAAACCGCCATAAAAAAGCCAGACTACGGTTTGCAACTGCACATGGGGACAAAGATTGTACTTTTTGGAGAAATTTCCTCTGGTCTGATGAAACAAAAATTGAACTGTTTGGCCATAATGACCATCATTATGTTTGGAGGAAAAAGGGGGTCGCTTGCAAGCCGAAGAACACCATCCCAACCGTGAAGCACGGGGGTGGCAGGATCATGCTGTGGGGGTGCTTTGCTGCCAGAGGGACTGGTGCACTTCACAAAATAGATGTTATCACGAGGAAGGTAAATTATGTGGATATATTGAAGCAACATCTCAAGACATCAGTCAGGAAGTTAAAGCTTGGTCGCAAATTGGTCTTCCAAATGGATAATGTCCCCAAGCATACTTCCAAAGCTGTGGCAAAATAGCTTAAGGACAACAAAGTCAAGGTATTGGAGTGGCCATCACAAAGCCCTGACCTCAATCCTATAGAACATTTGTGGGCAGAACTGAAAAAGCGTGTGCGAGCAAGGAGGCCTACAAACCTAACTCAGTTACACCAGATCTGTCAGGAGGAATGGGCCAACATTCACCCAACTTATTGTGGGAAGCTTGTGGAAGGCTACCCGAAACGTTTGACCCAAGTTAAACAATTTAAAGGCAATGTTACCAAATACTAATTGAGTGTATGTAAACTTCTGACCCACTGGGAATGTGATTAAAGAAATAAAAGCTGAAATAAATAATTCTCTCTACTATTATTCTGACATTTCACATTCTTAAAATAAAGTGGTGATCCTAACTGATCTAAGACAGGGAATTTTTACTAGGATTAAATGTCAGGAATTGTGAAAAACTGAGTTTAAATGTATTTGGCTAAGGTGTATATAAACTTCCGACTTCAACTGTAGTATGTTGTTTAATAGCCTGTTGAAATGTTGAACGTCAATTGATATTGACAGAATCACACAAGCAAAGTCAATTTTTGGTCTCCTCGACTATAGAAGGTTGTAGCGCATTTTCTGAATGTCATAGAGACTAACCAAAGATATCCCATATGCATCTGAGTCACGTCTTTCCCTTGCATTTTACAGCTTGTTTCTAGCATAAAGCATTGCGGAATAAAGCATGGTTATATATCGCTTTATATAATTGGGTCCATAAAAAAGAAACATCTAACAAGGGGTAGGCCTATGCTTTTAGCCATTTTCTTTAACAAAAGCCACAATACCCTCACATACCCCTTCAATTTGAGCCCTGGTTTTAACTTAACACACCAAGCCCTTCACTGACCATGTGATATTTAAGGAGTGCATGATGACTAAAGGAATTTGCTGACAAAATCTATGGATAGTAGAATATAATTTTGTCTGTCAAACAGGTAGGCCTACCTCTTATTTATTGGATAGGGAGAAATAGGCTCCAACACAAAGCCCTCTTGTTGTTGGCAGCCTAAGGACAAATTATAATGCAGACTGTTTAAATGAATTCGGCCTTCTGGAATTAGCCTACTTTCAGCACCCATGCGCTGCCCATCTCCAAGGCTGCTGCTTCATAGTAATGCAAGTTATGTAAATTACTTGAATATGAATAATGAGGTCAATAACTCTGATAAATAGCTTAATTATTTGCAACAAAACATATTGTTTTTATTTAAATAAATTATTGCGGTAGCAAGCTTACCTCTGGTCCTCCTTCTCATCTTTCCCCTCTCAAACTGAACAGGGACATCGGTAGGCACACAGATATAGCATTCTTTAAACCAATTTTTTTGGGGGGGGGTGAAGAAGCCTTTGAAACGCTACCTGAAGTGGCACTGTACACAGCACAACCAATCTTTTAGGCAGGATGACCCTCCCCCATTTTCCTTCGGGTAACAATTGTGTAAATTTCAACCTCTCCCTAACCAAAGAGTGAAAAAGTTAACTGTAAAAATGTTTTACATTTTGGGCTACACTGCTACTTATATTTAAATTTGCCCCAAAAAGGCATTGCACTGTATCAAATCAAATCATATTTTATTTGTCACATACACGTGTTTAGCAGATGTTATTGCGGGTGTAGCGAAATGTTTGTGCTTCTAGCTCCGACAGTGCAGTAATATCTAACAAGTAATATCTAACAATTTCACAACATGTACCCAATACACACAAATCTAAGTAAGGAATGGAATTAAGAATATATACATATATGGACAAGCAATGACACAGCGGCATGGACTAAGATACAGTAGAATAGTATTGAATACAGTCTATACATATGAGATGAGTAATGCAAGATATGTAAACATTATTAAAGTGACTAGTGTTCCATTTCTTAAAGTGGCCAGTGATTTCTAGTCTATAAAGCAAGAAATTCAAATTTAGACAAATGTGCTTTTTCTGTCAATATGGCCAACTTTCCTTCAGAGGTGGATGAAACATAAAAGACACTAGAACATATTGGCTCCTTTGATTCCTCTTCCTGTCCTACAAAAATATGACTTTGTTTGGATTTTAATAGGGTCATCTATGTGGCTGTACCTACAGAGCATCTGGCATTATATAAAGGTCTTCCTCCTCAGTGTCAGGAGGCAGTATGTCCAGGCTACAGGACAGGTCGTTGCCGTAAATTGCGTCATCAGGTGAATCACATTGCAGATATACGTCCTCGGGTTCACTGGGTGACCTGGAGAGACAGGTAGACAGATGGGCAAACATCAGAACATGCTTCCCTGCACAGTTACGCCACAACAAACATGGCCTATGTGTGCTCACTGTTGTGTGGTCAACATTCGTCAACTCTGTTAAAAGTCCATTGTTGAGTCATTGATACACAGTAGCATTAATACTATTCAAATGTGAAAATAAATGAGGTTTGAAATCCTGGAAATTAACAGTTTGCAAAAGTCAAAGACAAACTCTGATATTTCTCAATATAATGACCTAATCAACTTCCAAATTCCAGTGCACTTTGTTTGAACATTTCTACCCAAATCAACCCAAACTAATCATCATCATAAGCCTACCTGTTCATGTTGTTGGAGTCAGTGAAGTTCTCGTAGATAGGGCTATGATCCGCGGGTGGTGGTCTGACCATGGTCGGGTATTGGGAACCCTCAAGCTGACGTGTGTTGACCTCTGTTCTCTTGAGTTGATCTAACTGCCACATACTCCTCAATTTACTGCGCTGGGTGTAGATCAGTGCAATCACTACTCCCAGAACTATGAAGAACAGAGGCAGACCCACATAATAACTAAAAGAAGCTGGGTCTAGGCAGTCTGTGGTAGAGTTTCCAGGGGGACAAGTCATATTAGACATCATGACCTGTGAATGAAAAAATATATTGGATGAAAGCAGTTTGGGGTGTTGAAATGAAGGGTAGCCTACCATGCATAGAAAGTCTGGTATTTAAGGCATTCAATGAATTATGTCATTAAATGATGTTACTAAACTAACCAAACCCAGGTCATCATTGCAAAATAATATCAATAACATATGAGCTAAATAAGGATTCATTAAATTGAAATCAACAACAATTAATAAATAAGAAATATATTAATATAATGCATATCCTAATAACATTTTCCAGATTCCAGTATTGTTTGAATAGCCCCCAGATAGCACCCATGAGATACAGAAGATCAGTAGGTCAGAACCAATAAAAATGTTGTTTTACCAGGCCAGGGTGAGAAGAGCAGAGTAGTCCAGTTGGTCTATGAGTGAGAGACGATGAAGTTGACTGAACTTTGAAGTTCCCTTATTTCTATGGTGAAAAAGTAGAAGTTGGCAAAAATGAAAGTCATATCTTAAGATTTCCTGTAAATGCCTCATTGCCTCATAGACAAAATAAAACACACATCATTGAAGAAACGAGTTGGGGACTTTCATTTCCAAAAAACCTTCAAAGGTGTACTGTACATGATTGCTGAATTGTTCACTGTTCAAACAGCAATTGTTTTATAGTATAGTTTAATTAACTTATATGAACTGATAAGCAATGAGTCAGTGTGCAATTATGTTTTGAATCACTCCTATCCAGGAACGCTCATTGAAGCGTGACAACCCAGAACACATTTGACATATGTTTCTATGTCCATACAGTGGGGAAAAAAAGTATTTAGTCAGCCACCAATTGTGCATGTTCTCCCACTTAAAAAGATGAGAGAGGCCTGTAATTTTCATCATAGGTACACGTCAACTATGACAGACAAAATGAGGGAAAAAAATCCAGAAAATCACATTGTAGGATTTTTAATTAATTTATTTGCAAATTATGGTGGAAAATAAGTATTTGGTCAATAACAAAAGTTTCTCAATACTTTGTTATATACCCTTTGTTGGCAATGACACAGGTCAAACGTTTTCTGTAAGTCTTCACACACTGTTGCTGGTATTTTGGCCCATTCCTCCATGCAGATCACCTCTAGAGCAGTGTTGTTTTGGGGCTGTCGCTGGGCAACACAGACTTTCAACTCCCTCCAAAGATTTTCTATGGGGTTGAGATCTGGAGACTGGCTAGGTCACTCCAGGACCTTGAAATGCTTCTTACGAAGCCACTCCTTCTTTGCCCGGGCGGTGTGTTTGGGATCATTGTCATGCTGAAAGACTCACCCACGTTTCATCTTCAATGCCCTTGCTGATGGAAGGAGGTTTTCACTCAAAATCTCACGATACATGGCCCCATTCATTCTTTCCTTTACACGGATCAGTCGTCCTGGTCCCTTTGCAGAAAAACAGCACCAAAGCATGATGTTTCCACCCCCATGCTTCACAGTAGGTATGGTGTTCTTTGGATGCAACTCAGCATTCTTTGTCCTCCAAACACGACGAGTTGAGTTTTTACCAAAAAGTTATATTTTGGTTTCATCTGACTATATGACATTCTCCCAATCCTCTTCTGGATCATCCAAATGCACTCTAGCAAACTTCAGACGGGCCTGGACATGTACTGGCTTAAGCAGCGGGACACGTCTGGCACTGCAGGATTTGAGTCCCTGGCGGCGTAGTGTGTTACTGATGGTAGGCTTTGTTACTTTGGTCCCAGCTCTCTGCAGGTCATTCACTAGGTCCCCCCGTGTGGTTCTGGGATTTTTGCTCACCGTTCTTGTGATCATTTTGACCCCACAGGGTGAGATCTTGCGTGGAGCCCCAGATCGAGGGAGATTATCAGTGGTCTTGTATGTCTTCCATTTCCTAATAATTGCTCCCACAGTTGATTTCTTCAAACCAAGCTGCTTACCTATTGCAGATTCAGTCTTCCCAGCCTGGTGCAGGTCTACAATTTTGTTTCTGGTGTCCTTTGACAGCTCTTTGGTCTTGGCCATAGTGGAGTTTGGAGTGTGACTGTTTGAGGTTGTGGACAGGTGTCTTTTATACTGATAACAAGTTCAAACAGGTGCCATTAATACAGGTAACGAGTGGAGGACAGAGGAGCTTCTTAAAGAAGAAGTTACAGGTCTGTGAGAGCCAGAAATCTTGCTAGTTTGTAGGTGACCAAATACTTATTTTCCACCATAATTTGCAAATAAATTCATTAAAAATCCTACAATGTGATTTTCTGGATTTTTTTTCCTCAATTTGTCTGTCATAGTTGACGTGTACCTATGATGAAAATTACAGGCCTCTCTCATCTTTTTAAGTGGGAGAACTTGCACAATTGGTGGCTGACTAAATACTTTTTTTCCCCACTGTAGCCTACACAATTTGATGTAATTTCCACATGCAAATTATTTCTGTGAAGTGATATGCTAGCTGCTAGGCTTACTTCAATTTAATGTATCTTCTTTTCCGCAATGAGAACTGTCTGCATACTGCAGTGGTATGCTACCACATCTCAATAGATTTAGGAATAAAATGCTTGGTTGTTCAAATTAACCTAACTATAATGTGTATTGGCAGAGAGGTTTTATACTGTGAAAGTACAGTAAAATCTCAATTTTTGCATTTCTATATACACATATTTCCTGCTAAAAACCTGTTTTTACTTTGTCATTATGGGGTATTATGTGTAGATTGATGAGGGGGAAAAAACGAGTTAATCCATTTTAGAATAATGCTGTAACGTAACAAAATGTGGAAAAAGTCAAGGGGTCTGAATACTTTCCGAATGCACTGTATTTCCTGCTGACAACGAGAAATGCCATTGGAGAAGCCGTGCAAAGGAAGTATATACACCACAAAGACAGTCTCATCAGTTTTCTGAAAAATATTTCCAGTAAGGCTGTGTGACATGTGGCAAATACAGTATTGTCTGTCATACACAAAACAGAAATGACAGAAATATACATCTGGAAGACCAGACTGGTCTCTCGACAGATTCCTAGCAATAGAAGACAACAGGGTTTTCTACCACATGCTGTTATCGAATCTATTCCCAATTTAACATGTATACCACAGAAACCATTAAATAACAAAAATGTGAAAGCAAATCTGGGCACCACATTAGACGGACTGTCCATACAATTAAGATGACAGAAGCACAACAGAGTAGTGAAAACAATTTGCTATTAAGATATACCTCCCCCTGCTGTCAGTTAATGCCTTGAGCATGAGTTACCATGAATATCTCAATCCCACAATACTTTAAATACCTTATCTATCCACCATCAATATATCCATAAACCTATCTAAAGATATTACACATTTTATCTGTCATCACATATTTATACATACATTTGTCAGAAATGCTTCTCTTTTTGGGGGAATAGCATTGGCACAGGTCTGTGTTTTAGCTGGACATTCATTTTCACAGCAAATATTGGCAGCCATCACTAATGCTTTGAGAGAAGGGGGCTGGGGGGGGATCTAACGTGAAGCGGAGGTGAAGTCGGGGTCAGGGACAAAGTTCTCTCTATTTAAACTCAACAATTACATTGATAATTTATATACTATAGAGCCATTTTAGTCCTTTTTGTGATGACATGTCTCTATGTAGAGGGAAGCCTGATGTCTCATGCTTTAGAAATGCTAGCTGTTTCTGTGTTTATGTAACCAGATTAATGTAAACAATATCTGAGGAGCAGGACACAGAAATCTGCTAAGACGTCCTTTTCTCAATTCTACCTATAGCCTTTTCACTGAGGCTCAACTTCAAGGTTTTTTCCAGGGCTTAGTTGGCAATAACAACATAATCCCACACACCCATTGCCCTGGTATACCCTCTTCAATGGTTTCCTTGGTTACTTTACAGCCAATTTATTTTCACTACTCTGAATAGTGGGTGAAACAGCATATTGTTTCATTGTGCTTGACTGCGCCCGTAGCTCAAAACCTTGTCTTTAGCCTTGTGTGTCTGTGGGAAAAAGAGAACCATGAGATTTTTTTGCCAGTATTGGTACTTCTAGCATGTTAGTGAATTATGTGGTTGACAGTGGTTTATGCATTTCATTCCCAGTGAGAATTATATTAAGCACACTCATTTGAGTGGGGACATCTGGCCAGTGGCTACTAAAGACTACAAAAACTGGAAAGGAACAGACAAGCAATTGCGTTTCTCTATAGGCTATAGCTTTCGTCAGAGGAAATAATGGGAACAGGATAGAGTATTGTTATGCCATATACAGTTGGATTAGTGGCTACAAACAGCATTCAAAATAAGAAGAACCTGACAAACGTGTTCAATAGAGGATAATTTATACAAGTTATCATTGATTTTAGATTATCCGCAAGTGGACCGTGGATAAGATGTTTAAGCAACAATGAGGGCAAAAATGACCTATCACTTTTTGCATTTTACCTATCCCTGGAGAAAAATGTGGGGAATGCGGGCGTTCCAGATGTGCGCCTTAACTACGCCCACGCGCAAGGACGTGGGCACGCAACGTCTCTTGAGGGAAAGCGGAGCAGAAGAGCGAAACATGGCGACATCGAACAATCCGCGGAAATTTAGCGAGAAAATCGCTTTACATAATCAGAAGCAGGCAGAGGAGACAGCAGCATTCGAGGAAGTGATGAAAGATTTGAGTATTACCCGAGCAGCGAGGGTAAGCGTGTCTATTTTTTTACCCATTTTCTCTTTTTACCCATTTGCTGTGATTGCTCGCGACCTGTCAAATGCAGTAATATGTGCGGCGGGCACGTAGTTTGGCCAGGGAGGTAAACAATAACAAACAGCCACATATGCCAGCAAATATTATTTGCATGAATGGCAACCAGTCTCCTTACTATCATATTCGTGTAGTTAGTTATTTTCAAATGGAGAGGAATCCCGAGGCCCTCCGTCTTCAAAAGTTGCACAATATCATAGCTGCTATAGCTGCTCCAGTGCAAATATGGGGCGTGCATGCGTGTTTGACAGCGCGCATCAAAATCGAGTTTAGGTTTTTCTGCCTGAGGAAGAAGCGTGAGATTAACAGCAATTTCTATGCATTGAAGCATCTGGGACAGCAGTATTTTTTGTATATAGATCAACAAAGACATATAGCTTAATAATCAGGTGGAAAAACCAGTCGTGAGACTGGGCAGACAAGTACAGTAAATATGATTGTCAGCGTCATCAAACACGAGTCAACCCCGCACAGATTATGTTGACAGTAAACCGCATGCCGCAGGACTCTAATGTCAGCAAAATATTGATCTGCATCAATCTCATGTCAATGGTCTAAACTGTAGTTACATTTTCCTACAAAATAGCATGGGTGCATTTGAGTAACGTTGCCAGCACAACCCGCGCATTTGAAATAGTTTCAAATGGACGGGTATGGGATAATAATGATGATAGAAGTTTGTATTTTGTATTTCGTGGTCGCACATTGAGATTCGTGGTTGCAAGTACGATTTGCAAATGTGTAATTTAATCAAGCAAGCTTGTATCATGAAATGTTTAACAAACGGTTGCAAATTTGTAACTTGATATTTGAATACATTCAATAAGATTTGCAAGCATCATTTATTTATAGAATTATTACCAGAGGTGACACCAAGTCACTTATTCGAGTCACAAGCAAGTCTCAAATCACAAGGGCCAAGTCTCAAGTCGAGTCCCAAGTAGGACAGGTCAGTCAAAATAGGCTCTTATTATTATTATTATTATTATTATTATTATTATCATCAAGTCCAAGTCTTGCATTCTAAGAGCAAGTCAAGTCCAGTAGTTAAAAGTCAAGTAAAATCAAATATATACAGGCAATGACTCAACTACAAATCTTTTATCTATTTATTGAGGCAAAAACAGCCCTTTTCATTACCGGTATTTTGTCTACAACACATTTGGATTATATAGCCTAATAATTAATTTGAACAAATTACAAATTCAAATTCATAATTAAGTTATATTTTTCAAGCAATTGTTACATACCAAAAGACCAGTATGCCTATGCTAGTAATTGATGCCCCATTGCTGGTGAGCTTGCAAAGTAAATGGTTAATATTCTTGGTCACCCACATTTTTTGGGAGCAGCATATTTACATTTAAGTCATTTAGCAGACGCTCTTATCCAGAGCGACTTACAAATTGGTGCATTCAACTTAGGATAGCCAGTGGGACAACCACATCTTGATCACAGTAAGTACACTTCTTCAAACAAGCAGCTGTGAGCAAAGTCAGTGCAATCAGGGACAACTACATCTCGATCACAATAAGTTCATTTCTTTAAACAAGTCAGTGCTAGCAGGTGAAATAAGTCAGGTGTTAGTTTAGACAAAAGACAGTGGTAGTAAAGGGGGGGTAGAAGGATTACTATTATACTATTCCAGGTATTCCTTAAAGAGGTAGGGTTTCAAGTGTCTCCGGAAGGTGGTCAGTGACTCCGCTGTCGTGGGGGAACTTGTTCCACCATTGGGTGCCAGAGCAGCGAATAGCTTTAATTTATGGCAATCCTCTCTCCCTACAATTTGACGTTTGCGCTGCACCCGATTTTATAGCTATACAGTCAATCAACAATCTGTTCGCGATCTCTGTGGTTTTCAAATTTTGACCTGCGACCCAAAATAATATGTGGTTCAAAGCTTGCGCAAATGTAGCCTGTCATTGCAGGCATAAATGGTGATGCATTTTAAAAATGCAACATAAAGAAATAAACGGTGTTTTACACCTGCATTTTGAGCTGAAAGTCATTCATGTTAGCAGTCAATATCAACCAGTGGCGATTTTAACATGTACATCTTGGTGGGGGCAAACAAACAAACAAATTGGGGGATGCATGCCAGCAAAGCCACTACACAACACTAAACAATACATTAATTGCACTATAACAGTGACAAATGGTGCCCACAAACTGTTAGGGCCTACATAAAGCTGTCCCAACAGCAGAGTCCCAACAGCAGTCCCAACACCTTACCACTGCTACACCTACACCTGGCTATCAGTGGAGCCTTGTCTGGCAGCGAAACAGTTTATTCAGCGGCAGGTAGCTTAGTGGTTAAGAGCGTTGTGCCAGTAATCGAAAGGTCGCTGGTTCTAATCCGACTAGGTGAAAAATCGGTCGATGTGCCCTTGAGCAAGGAACTTAACCCTAATTGCTCCTGTAAGTCGCTCTGGATAAGAGCGTCTGCTAAATGACTAAAATGTTTACTGCCTTTAAAAAAAAACATAGCTGATATGTCTGACTTGCTTAAACAAATGTGGTTTCTACTGACAATTGAGATGTACAAACTATGGCATAAGGGGACGACGAGCGGATAAGAGGCAATCCGTAATTTCGATTAAGACATTAATGAGCGTGCTAGGACGGACGTAGTCAATGTAACTATTTGTTCAGCACTTTTGAAATGTACAGCTAATGAATTCAGGACATGGGGCGTTCTTAAAGTGTTCTCCCTGTACACCAAGTCATTCAGAACCGTAGGATAAACAAAGGGGCATATAAGCAGACAATGAAAGCCCTTAAAATATTTGATGATTACATTTCTCTAAAACAGGTTATAGGCTACATGTGCACCACAGTAGGTGAAATTAAGAGGGGAAAATAGACCAAATTATTAGGGTGAGGCACTAACAGCTTACTACACAACATACACTTAGTATTACTTTCTTAGCTATGGTATACATATCTCCCTGGCATATTACATCATTTATGCAGCAGGTTACAATACATTTTTGGACTCACCTTGTTGTGCTGTGCTCACTTGAATAGGAAGGTGGCGCGGTGGTCCTTCGTGGGCAAATTTTGTCATCAAACTTTGTCATCAAAGTCTGGCATTTTTCTGGATTGATGGTGCTTTCAAGACAACTGGGAACTATGGGAAAAAAACAAGGTAGAATCATAATGGCGTCAATGATCTTCAGGTCGTAGCTCTAGAAAGAGGCCAGAGTTCCAGATTTACAATTCCGAGTTGGATGACCGTTCACAACGTATTTTCCCAGTCGGAGCTAGTTTTTTCCCCAGTTCCCAGTTATTTTGAACTCACTGAAGTCAGATTTCCCAGTTCCGAGTTAACAGTTGTTTTGAGCGCGGCAGAAATCATGCTGGATTGACAGCATGGCCAATGTTGAATGTTTATAATTTTATGCTTGGAAAAGAGACCCTTAAACCCAGACTTGGGACCATACAGCCACTCCACTGAATAGCAGGCTAGTGATTGCTTTTCAATGCTTGCAGTTAGCCACTAATTCCTTCCAAACAACTCATTGTTGAATTTACGATTTCCAACATGTTGTGTAATGTTTATGTCCAATGGCCGATGAGCACCGATACGTTTTATCTATAATTTGTATTCCTTTTTTATCTTCATATGACAAGGAATAAAAAGGATTTGTGAGTAGATTGCCGACTTGATTCATGATGATGACTGCTAGCTAAGATTTTGAATGTATGATGTTGACATGATCAGTCCAATCAAAGCTACTGTAGATATAATGTGATTTGACGTCATTTTATCTGTGGCCAATGACCTTGAGCCTTCTTGGATGGGCACTTCTAATGTAACTATGGCAGCACCCAAGGGGCTTGAATTTTTGTGCTCTACCCTTAGATTTGGCGGTGACTTAGTGTCCCCACGAGTGACAGAACACTGAGACAATCACGGCGCAACTAGAGAACATTACCAACCCCTACACTACGTATTTTCCGCTGGCTGCCCCACCACCACAGAAAGCACTGAGCTAGGCTAAAACACCTGCGTTTTGGAGCTGCCTTGCTCAAGAAAGCAAAAAAGAGACCATGTTTGTATGCGGCTTTATTAACTCAATGATTGTAATTTTTAATTTGACATAGTTTTTTTTTTTTTTTTTGGGGGGGGGGGGGGGGGGGCATCACTTCCAATCCCCCATGTTTTTTATATATATACTCCCCTTTATTACTTTTCAACCCCGGCATCCTTTCCCTACTTGGAGTAAATTAGTGAACAACAATTCCCAGGCCTCTACTTCCGATCTACACTTACTATCTACACCTTATGGACACAGTTCATTTTACAATAATTCTATTATATATATCTTTTTATTTTTTTTTGCTCCTGAACTTCTTCTACTCTCTAATTTGACATTGTTTGCAAACTGTCATGTGACACGCATTAATGCCAAAATAACATGCAAAACAGGGGCTCAATACAAGGGCTCAAAAACAGTTGGGGTTCTGCACTGAATGACGGTCGCCACTGATATCAACTAAGGATATGTCACATTGTCACTTCTCAGGAGTACAGCGCAAGCAGGATCATATACGGTGTACTTACATTTACATTTACGTCATTTAGCAGACGCTCTTATCCAGAGCGACTTACAAATAGGTGCATTCACCTTATAGCCAGTGGGATCACCACTTTACAATGTTTATTATTATTTTTTATTTTTTATTTTTTTGGGTTGGGGTAAGGGGGGGGTAGAAGGATTACTTTATCCTATCCCAGCTATTCCTTAAAGAGGTGGGGTTTCAAATGTCTCCGGAAGGTGGTGAGTGACTCCGCTGTCCTGGCGTCGTGAGGGAGCTTGTTCCACCATTGGGGTGCCAGAGCAGCGAACAGTTTTGACTGGGCTGAGCGGGAACTATGCTTCCGCAGAGGTAGGGGAGCCAGCAGGCCAGAGGTGGATGAACGCAATGCCCTCGTTTGGGTGTAGGGACTGATCAGAGCCTGAAGGTAGGGAGGTGCCGTTCCCCTCACAGCTCCGTAGGCAAGCACCATGGTCTTGTAGCAGATGCAAGCTTCAACTGGAAGCCAGTGGAGTGTGCGGAGGAGCGGGGTGACGTGAGAGAACTTGGGAAGGTTGAACACCAGACGGGCTGCGGCATTCTGGATGAGTTGTAGGGGTTTAATGGCACAGGCAGGGAGCCCAGCCAACAGCGAGTTGCAGTAATCCAGACGGGAGATGACAAGTGCCTGGATTAGGACCTGTGCTGCTTCCTGTGTAAGGCAGGGTCGTACTCTCCGAAAGTTGTAGAGCATGAACTCCTGAGTGGTGCAGTGGTCTAAGGCACTGCATCGCAGTGCTAACTGTGCCACTAGAGATCCTGGTTCGAATCCAGGCTCTGTCGCAGCCGGCCGCGACCGGGAGACTCATTGGCGGCGCACAATTGGCCCAGCGTCGTCCAGGGTAGGGGAGGGAATGGCCGGCAGGGATGTAGCTCAGTTGATAGAGCATGGCGTTTGCAACGCCAGGGTTGTGGGTTCGATTCCCACGGGGGGCCAGTATAAAAATATATGTATTCACTAACTGTAAATCGCTCTGGATAAGAGCGTCTGCTAAATGACTAAAATGTAAATGTAATGAACCTACAGGATCGGGTCACCGCCTTGATGTTAGCGGAGAACGACAGGGTGTTGTCCAGGGTCACGCCAAGGCTCTTCGCACTCTGGGAGAAGGACACAACAGAGTTGTCAACCGTGATGGCGAGATCATGGAACAGGCAGTCCTTCCCCGGGAGGAAGAGCAGCTCCGTCTTGCCAAGGATCAGCTTGAGGTGGTGATCCATCATCCATACTGATATGTCTGCCAGACATGCAGAGATGCGATTCGCCACCTGGTTATCAGAAGGGGGAAAGGAGAAGATTAGTTGTGTGTCGTCAGCGTAGCAATGATAGGAGAGGCCATGTGAGGATATGACAGAGCCAAGTGACTTGGTGTATAGGGAGAATAGGAGAGGGCCTAGAACTGAGCCCTGGGGGACACCAGTGGTGAGAGCACGTGGTGCGGAGACAGCTTCTCGCCACGCCACTTGGTAGGAGCGACCGGTCAGGTAGGACGCAATCCAAGAGTGAGCCGCGCCGGAGATGCCCAGCTCGGAGAGGGTGGAGAGGAGGATCTGATGGTTCACAGTATCAAAGGCAGCAGACAGGTCTAGAAGGACAAGAGCAGAGGAGAGAGAGTTAGCTTTAGCAGTGCGGAGAGCCTCCGTGACACAGAGAAGAGCAGTCTCAGTTGAATGACCAGTCCTGAAACCTGACTGGTTTGGATCAAGAAGGTCATTCTGAGAGAGATAGCAAGAGAGTTGGCTAAAGACGGCACGCTCAATAGTTTTGGAGAGAAAAGAAAGAAGGGATACTGGTCTGTAGTTGTTGACATCAGAGAGATCGAGTGTTGGTTTTTTGAGAAGGGGTGCAACTCTCGCTCTCTTGAAGACGGAAGGGACATAGCCAGCGGTCAAGGATGAGTTGATCAGCGAGGTGAGGTAAGGGAGAAGGTCACCAGAGATGGTCTGGAGAAGAGAGGAGGGGATAGGGTCAAGCGGGCAGGTTGTTGGGCGGCCTGCCGTCACCAGTCGCAAGATTTTATCTGGAGAGAGAGGGGAGAAAGAAGTCAAAGCATAGGGTAGGGCAGTGTGAGTAGGACCAGCAGTGTCATTTGACTTAACAAACGAGGATCGGATGTCGTCAACCTTCTTTTCAAAATGGTTGACGAAGTCATCCACAGAGAGGGAGGAGGTGGGGGGGGGGGGAGGATTCAGCAGGGAGGAGAATGTGGCAAAGAGCTTCCTAGGGTTAGAGGCAGATGCTTGGAATTTAGAGTGGTAGAAAGTGGCCTTAGCAGCAGAAACAGATGAAGAAAATGTAGAGAGGAGGGAGTGAAAAGATGCCAGGTCCGCAGGGAGTCTAGTTTTCTTCCATTTCCGCTCGGCTGCCCGGAGCTCTGTTCTGTGAGCTCGCAATGAGTCATCATTGGATGCAGAAAGGGAGGAGAGGAGGGTTGAGGAGGCAGAATCAGGAGATTGGAGGGAGAAGGATTGAGCAGAGGGAAGAGATGATAGAATGGAAGAGGAGAGAGTAGCGGGAGAGAGAGAGCGAAGGTTGCGACGGCGCATTACCATCTGTGTAGGGGCAGAGTGAGTAGAGTTGGAGGAGAGCGAGAGAGAAAAGGATACAAAGTAGTGGTCGGAGACATGGAGGGGAGTTGCAGTGAGATTAGTAGAAGAACAGCATCTAGTAAAGATGAGGTCAAGCGTATTGCCTGCCTTGTGAGTAGGGGGGGACGGTGAGAGGGTGAGGTCAAAAGAGGAGAGGAGTGGAAAGAAGGAGGCAGACAGAAATTAGTCAAATGTAGACGTAGGGAGGTTGAATTCCCCCAGAACTGTGAGGGGTGAGCCATCCTCAGGAAAGGAACTTATCAAGGCGTCAAGCTCATTGATGAACTCTCCAAGGGAACCTGGAGGGCGATAGATGACAAGGATATTAAGCTTAAATGGGCTAGTGACTGTGACAGCATGGAATTCAAATGAGGAGATAGACAGATGGGTCAGGGGAAAAATTGAGAATGTCCACTTGGGAGAGATGAGGATTCCTGTGCCACCACCCCGCTGACCAGATGCTCTCGGGGTATGCGAGAACACATGGTCAGACGAGGAGAGAGCAGTAGGAGTAGCAGTGTTTTCAGTGGTAATCCATGTTTCCGTCAGCGCCAAGAAGTCGAGGGACTGGAGGGTAGCATAGGCTGAGATGAACTCTGCCTTGTTGGCAGCAGAACGGCAGTTCCAGAGGCTGCCTGAGACCTGGAACTCCACGTGGGTGGTGCGTGCAGGGACCACCAGGTTAGAGAGGCAGCAGCCACGCGGTGTGAGGCGTTTGTGTAGCCTGTGCGGAGAGGAGAGAACAGGGATAGGCAGAGGCATAGTTGACAGGCTGCAGCAGATGGCTACAATACTTGTATGCAGTGGGAGGTTGCAGGATGAGATGGAAACGGGGCATAAAATTAACACCCGCCAAATGCGGGTAGGTTTAGGTATTGGCGGGAAATAATGTCTATTTCACCAGCCACGATGGCGGATGGTCATTTTGCTGGGCTCTACAGTGGGCGCATTAGATTCACGAATAAAAATAGTCAAAAGTCAAGTATGACCACGTGCAAGTTAGGGTTAGGCAAATGCTACAGTATCTGTTTTCAAAGTATTTCTGCTGTTTTGTATCATAGCTGCTATTTGAATATTATTTTATTTTCTCCCCAATTTCGTGATATCCAATTGGTAGTTACAGTGTTGTCCCATCGCTGCAACTCCCGTACGGACTTGGGAGAGGCGAAGGTCGAGAGCCATGTGTCCTCCGAAACACGATCCTGCCAAGCCGCACTGCTTCTTGACACACTGCTCGCTTAACCCGGAAACCAGCCGCACCAGGGTTGTGAGTTCCTAGAGCGCGATGGAACAAGGACATCCTGGCTGGCCAAACCCTCCCCTAACCCGGACGACACTGGGCCAATTGTGCGTCGCCTCATGGGTCTCCCAGTCGCAGCCGGCTGTGATCCTCAACACGGGAGCCCCTCAGGGGTGCGTGCTCAGTCCCCTCCTGTACTCCCTTTTCACCCATGACTGCATGGCCAGGCACGACTCCAACACCATCATTAAGATTTCCTGATCACCGACAACGATGAGACAGCCTATAGGGAGGAGGTCAGAGACCTGGCCGTGTGGTGCCAGGATAACAACCTCTCCCTCAACGTGATCAAGACAAAGGAGATGATTGTGGACTACAGGGGAAAAAAAGAGGACTGAGCACGCCCCCATTCTCATCCACGGGGCTGTAGTGGAACCGGTTGAGAGCTTCAAGTTCCTTGGTGTCCACATCACCAACAAACTATCATGGTCCAAACACACCAAGACAGTCGTGAAGAGGGCACAACAAAGCCTATTCCCCCTCAGGAGACTGAAAAGATTTGGCATGGGTCCTCAGATCCTCAAAAAGTTGTACAGTTGCATCATCGAGAGCATCATGACTGGTTGCATCACAGCCTGGTATGGCAACTGCTCGGCCTCCGACCGCAAGGCACTACAGACGGTAGTGCATATGGCCCAGTACATCACTGGGGCCAAGCTTCCTGCCATCCAGGACCTCTATACCAGGCGGTGTCAGAGGAAGGCTCTAAAAATTGCCAGACTCCAGCCACTCTAGTCATAGACTGTTCCCTCATGGCAAGCGGTACCGTAGCGCTAAGTCTAGGTCCAAAAGGCTTCTTAACAGCTTATCATGGCTACCCGGACTATTTGCATTGTCCCTTTGATTTGATATTTGGTTACTAGCCCGTTAAGCAGCTTTCTTCAGAAAACTAGCTCTCAATTTAACTGTTCCTTTCGGTGTGGATTACCACCCCAGCACAGAGCGTTGAGTGGCTAATTTCAGGAATTCTGCTAACTTCAGCTTCACTTTACCGAGTGAAGTTACCTCAGTTAGCTTGTTAGGAGCGCTTTTTGTCGTCGGCTAGCTACAGTACACCTGTTGCCTGGCCTACATACATACAGTTGGCGTTGTTAGCTAGCTAGCTCCACTGCTTTAGCATCCCGCTAATAGTGGTTTCCTACTAATTGTATTTACTTCAACCCAGGGTCTCTAGCTCTCCGTCGGTTCCCACCGTTTGGAGTTAGCTAGCTGAACTTTTGACTGTCTTGGCTAGTTAGTGGGCTAACGGCACCACTGGGGTTTTCGCTAGCAACCTCTGGGGCTAAACCCCCATTCGGTTTGTTTGGCTAGCACGAGCGGTGCTGTTTCTTCAGTCTGTTACCCCTCCATTGAAGCACCACCCCTTTCACATTCCCCTGTGAAAGATAACCCACCCGTTCGTTCTATCTTGAGTTACTTGGTTCACACACCGAGTCAGCACTTGGTATCTCACACCGATGGCTCGGCTACCTGGCTATCATCACTCAGGTGCAGTTCTTGTGTCTGTAGCAGTTTGTATGAATGAGTGGTTACATAACATACATGTTGACATGTTAAATGGCTATAAGACAGAGATAAGACAGTCCTGTGTAGCTCAGTTGGTAGAGCATGGTGTTTGCAACGCCAGGGTTGTGGGTTCGATTCCCACGGGGTCCAGTATGAAAACAATGTATGCACTCACTAACTGTAAGTCGCTCTGGATAAGAGTGTCTGCTAAATGACTCAAATGTAAATAAGGAGACTCTTACTGTGATGTCAGGTAAGGTACCACTGAAGGCCCCAGTATTCAGTCAGGCAGCTGGAAGCAGATGTTTCACCATCCAGGCCCATGTCACAGCATGCAGAGGCCCGATGGGGAGATGACAAATACATTATGTACCTTTCATCACCAAAGCCGTGTTAGCATTTACTGCACATGTTGCTAAACAATCCAACCATTTTGTAAGTGTCATTGATATAAATGGGCAATTCGCATACAATATCCAGTTCATAAGCATTGACTGTAATACCTCTAGGGTCCTGTTGTTGTCTGGCAGCATTCTGCTTTCTAGTGATCTTACTCCCTCTCCACCTGAAATACAATAACAAGAAAAACAGTAAGCCTAGTCAGTCAGTCATTTGGCTAACTATGCTAATTAAACACTCATGTAAATGTTTACAAGCCTATTCAGCCAAATTATACCAAAACAATGCAGCCTGTTTTCAGCAGGGGCATATTTCTTGCCAACTGTTTCAGTCCCCAATTAATCAAGAAACAGGCAGTGGAACAAAGTAGTTTGACAAAAAGTGTTCAAAAGTCAGTAACAAGTCTTTAAAATATAGCTAGCAAATATCGTTTTTATTTTCTAGAAACCTAACATTATTTGGTACAGTGATGATGGTGGGAGTTTTTCCCCAAACAGTTTCAATTTAGCTAACGTAGCTTATGGCATTTCTATCAACTTTATCAATCAGATGGTTAACTAGCAAATATATTTGTTCTCCCCTCGCATCTAAAGCTGCCTGCTAAAGCTAACGTTAGCCAGTTGATAGTAAAGCTAGGATGAATGTCAGAAGACAGCTAGCTAAAGTTAACTTAGCTGCTGTCAATGGAGTTTGTCTGAAATGTACCATTTTATATTTCACATGATAAACAAACTACTGTCATGCATTTTTACCAAAATAAAAGTACTTCTCTTCAAGCTACTTCCTGAGATTTGATTGATGGAACAATCCAGCCAATGGTTGCAGCAATAGGCGGCTGTGGTTTTGGCTGATTGGTCAGGAGTAACAGGTCCTGCCCCCAAAGCTGCTCAAACCATTTTTTAAAACTTGTTGTTCTCTTTCTACAAACTTACAAAATGTTCTACAAGCATACGAATCTCTTGGTAACGTGACAAAAGTGACAGAACTCAGAGCATTTGCAGATAAAAAATCTGCAAGTTTATTTTTGATGCACAGAAGAATATTCATAGTCTTAAATGGACTTGTAATAATTCTGAAAATAAATTATGTTTGCAAGTTACAGGTTTGCGACCGTTACATTTTTTCCATGATACAAGCTTGCAAAAGTACACATTTACGATTCGTACAGTGGGGAGAACAAGTATTTGATACACTGCCGATTTTGCAGGTTTTCCTACTTACAAAGCATGTAGAGGTCTGTAATTTTTATCATAGGTACACTTCAACTGTGAGAGACGGAATCTAAAACAAAAATCCAGAAAATCACATTGTATGATTTTTAAGTAATTAATTTGCATTTTATTGGATGACATAAGTATTTGATCACCTACCAACCAGTAAGAATTCCGGCTCTCACA
The DNA here is from genome assembly GCF_964263955.1 of Coregonus lavaretus. Taxonomy (NCBI): domain Eukaryota; kingdom Metazoa; phylum Chordata; class Actinopteri; order Salmoniformes; family Salmonidae; genus Coregonus; species Coregonus lavaretus. The sequence goes on from NC_140006.1 coordinate 36,874,555, forward strand.
GACCTGTTAGTTTTTCTTTAAGAAGCCCTCCTGTTCTCCACTCATTACCTGTATTAACTGCACCTGTTTGAACTTGTTACCTGTATAAAAGACACCTGTCCACACACTCAATCAAACAGACTCCAACCTCTCCACAATGGCCAAGACCAGAGAGCTGTGTAAGGACATCAGGGATAAAATTGTAGACCTGCACAAGGCTGGGATGGGCTACAGGACAATAGGCAAGCAGCTTGGTGAGAAGGCAACAACTGTTGGCGCAATTATTAGAAAATGGAAGAAGTTCAAGATGACGGTCAATCACCCCCGGTCTGGGGCTCCATGCAAGATCTCACCTTGTGGGGCATCAATGATCATGAGGAAGGTGAGGGATCAGACCAGAACTACACGGCAGGACCTGGTCAATGACCTGAAGAGAGCTGGGACCACAGTCTCAAAGAAAACCATTAGTAACACACTACGCCGTCATGGATTAAAATCCTGCAGCACACGCAAGGTCCCCCTGCTCAAGCCAGCGCATGTCCAGGCCCGTCTGAAGTTTGCCAATGACCATCTGGATGATCCAGAGGAGGAATGGGAGAAGGTAATGTGGTCTGATGAGACAAAAATAGAGCTTTTTGGTCTAAACTCCACTCGCCGTGTTTGGAGGAAGAAGAAGGATGAGTACAACACCAAGAACACCATCCCAACCGTGAAGCATGGAGGTGGAAACATCATTCTTTGGGGATGCTTTTCTGCAAAGGGGACAGGACGACTGCACCGTATTGAGGGGAGGATGGATGGGGCCATGTATCGCGAGATCTTGGCCAACAACCTCCTTCCCTCAGTAAGAGCATTGAAGATGGGTCGTGGCTGGGTCTTCCAGCATGACAACGACCCGAAACACACAGCCAGGGCAACTAAGGAGTGGCTCCGTAAGAAGCATCTCAAGGTCCTGGAGTGGCCTAGCCAGTCTCCAGACCTGAACCCAATAGAAAATCTTTGGAGGGAGCTGAAAGTCCATATTGCCCAGCGACAGCCCCGAAACCTGAAGGATCTGGAGAAGGTCTGTATGGAGGAGTGGGCCAAAATCCCTGCTGCAGTGTGTGCAAACCTGGTCAAGACCTACAGGAAACGTATGATCTCTGTAATTGTAAACAAAGGTTTCTGTACCAAATATTAAGTTCTGCTTTTCTGATGTATCAAATACTTATGTCATGTAATAAAATGCAAATTAATTACTTAAAAATCATACAATATGATTTTCTGGATTTTTGTTTTAGATTCCGTCTCTCACAGTTGAAGTGTACCTATGATAAAAATTACAGACCTCTACATGCTTTGTAAATAGGAAAACCTGCAAAATCGGCAGTGTATCAAATACTTGTTCTCCCCACTGTACTTGCAACCACGAATCTCAATGTGCGACCACGAAATTCAAAATACAAACTCACAGGGTTCTTTCTATCATCATTATTATTACATAGGTGGGTTCTGAGATACTATAGACTAGAGCTAGCAACATTGGCATAGCGCACTGACTCAAGTACCCCTTTCCTTGGCACATGGAATGGGGCGGGATCGGCTATGGGCGGGGTCGACCCGGGCTGGCCCTGCCCACCACACGTTTTCATTGGTTGAGGCCCATTCCCATTCCACCACGCTCGACACAAGTAGCCTGCGTAGTGATACGTCAGCACGTACATGTAACAGATCAGCTACCTAGCCACTCTAGCTAGCTAGTTAGCTGGATAACGTTATAGCAAAGACGGTCCAGTATTAAGTAGGCGATGTCATGGCGACTTTGGCTAGCTAAGCTCATGTGCAGAAACATGTCAGCGGGTCAAACGGTCGTCTCGCGCCGAACTGCGCATGTACGTCAAATCAATCTAAGGCACTTTTTAAATATGTTGTTTTTGACGAAAATGAAAATGTTTCAGTTTGCCACGTTCACGAGGTTTGAGTAATAACATGTTCAACCACTTAATACATTGGCTCGAATCTAGGTTGTGCCATTAGATTTTGAGAAAATTATGGAACTAAGGAGGAATTTTTCACTTCTCTCATTGACGTCTCAAACCCCCGGCCTGTTCTGCTTGGTCTGCTTCGCAAGCGTTCCCAGAAGTCTTGCGATGTTGCGCCTCTGGGTTTAGAAACTTTGATTTTGACCAATGGGTAAAATAATGTTAATTCTGTAGATAATCCTCTTAAGAAAACCAATGGTCCAAACCATATGTAACTACAGTACATATGAGGACACAGAGGTCCAGACCTAATGTATTTTTTTTCTAATTTGAAATACAGTACCAGTCAAAAGTTTGGACACCTACTCATTCCAGGGTTTTTCTTTATTTTTACTATTTTCTACATTGTAGAATAATAGTGAAGACATAAACTATGAAATAACACATGGAATCATGTAGTAACCAAAAAAGTGTTAAACAAATCAAAATATATTTTATATTTGAGATTCTTCAAATAGCGGACCGCAGAGTGAAGGAAAAGCAGCCAACAAGTGCTCAGCATATGTGGGAACTCCTTCAAGACTGTTGGAAAACCATTCCAGGTGAAGCTGATTGAGAGAATGCCAAGAGTGTGCAAAGCTGTCATCAAGGCAAAGAGTGGTTATTTGAAATATAAAATATATTTTGATTTGTTTAACACTTTTTTGGTTACTACATGATTCCATATGTGTTATTTCATAGTTTTGATGTCTTCACTATTATTCTACAATGTAAAAATAAAGAAAAACCCTTGATTGTGTAGGTGTGTCTAAACTTTTGACTGGTGGTGTATATATTTTGTACACAACGAAAATCAATATGTAAAAGTATTTTGTACATAATAAAGAAAATCAATTATGGGTCTAAATATTGCTCCCAACGTTGATCAAAGCTCAGAACACTTATATTCTAATCGCGCCTGCCTCTTTGCAAACTGTTTTTTTTGTTATGTTCAACCTGCGTCCCCCAGATTTCCCTCCCGGAGTTGCCTTTTTAGCAGCACATTCACCACTCTCTCAAACGGCTAACTCCGCCATCTCACCAGGGCCCGCCCTACCGTACCTCCTCCTCCCTCTAAATAAAATATTGAAATATTGATCATTTGTTTGACCGAGACGCAACCCGACAGAAAGATACATCAATCTCAGTTAAAGCATCCGTGCGAGCAAAACAGTGCACCTCTGTCTTAGTATGTGGAGACCAGTGGTCACCAAGGCATTCGTAGTTGATCACCAAACATTTATGTAGAAAAGCCAATGATAAAGGCTGTGATAAAAGGCTTGCGCTCTTTTTTTTGTGTTGCGCTATTGGCGGTAGGTGAACTTGATTCAGAAGCCCTGCGCACCGGGTAAGCAAAGTGTTCCCATTATGAACCATTTAATTTGTCTGAAAAGACAAACACCGCCTACCCGGCGGACAGGAGATCTGTGGCTAAATCAGTGCAGCTACTGAGCTGGCCAATCAGATAGCTCAAATCACTGTGCCTACAGTGCTTCCACGACCCTGGCCACAGCAAAGTTTGATACTAGCCTACATAAGATTTAATCACTTTTTAAAACCATGGCTACAAAGAGACTGTCAAAGAATACAGCTGTTTTATGAGTGAGTTCATGTTGAATTTTTCATTCATCACTGTCAACACAGTTTTTTATTCAACACTATTACAAAACATAAAATGCGCTTCTCCCTACTTCCACTCGCGCTGCAGCTGCAATGAATGAGTAGCCAAGTGTATCCATAGCCCTGCTTTATTATTATTATTATTATTATTATTATTATTATTATTATTAACAGCTCGTACACCCACTATTTTAATATCAAGGAATATTTCACTTTCTCTAGTCATAGGAACAACATGAATTTCTGCATGATGCAGATGCGGTGCAACTCGAGATTTGCAATCAGATGGAAGACGGTGTCCCCTCTCTCTGGTCAGTCTCACCGGAGGAAAGGAAGGAGAGAGCAGGGACCATGAGAAGCGGACCCTCTGCTGCTCTCTTCCTCCCTCCGCTGAGAATAATGCCGTGTTTAAAACAACTGGGAACTCGGAAATCTACGACTTCCGACTTCAGTGCGTTCAAGACAACTGGGAACTCAGGAAAAAAATTAGATCCGACTGGGATTTTGAACGGTCATCCAACTCGGAATTCCAAGTCGGAAACTCTTTCCGACCTGAAGATCACTGACGTCATGGTTTGACCTATTTTTTTTTTCAGAGTTCCCAGTTGTTTTGAAAGCGCCATTAACATCAAATGCAGGTACCATCAGTCCAGTAAAATAAAAAAGCTATTTTTTTTGCAAATGATTTATGTTTATGCTCAGCTGAGCTGGTTTTATTAGGTTCATGTTACATTTTTTAAATCATGTTTAAAAAAAATTTGAGCGGTAGATCTCAGCTTGCTTTTTGACTGCGAAAGTGATCTTGACTCAAAAGGTTGGTGACCACTGGTGATATATACTGAACAGAAATATAAACGCAATATGTAAAGTGTTGTTTCCGGTGTTTCATGAGCTGAAATAAAATATCCCAGCTCTGTCCTATGTCAACAGAGCTCGGTGCTTATTATCGGATGTATTAGGTTACGAAATCCGACTATCTGGATATAATGTGAAGTTAGAAAGACCCCACCAAATGATTCAGAACATGAATAATCGTATTTGTCTTGATAAAATCTATTTTATTACATAAGGAAGTTACATTAAATCACTAAAGCGCATTTTCACCCACTCTGGCCTTTTCTAAACTACCCACAAAATAATTGTCTCATGATATTACTAAGTCTCTCTAGTACATAGTTGAACTTCCTGAAATGTATGTGGTTGGCTGCTGCCACCTGAACTCACGGCCAATCATAGATCAACTATTTGCATACTAATAGCAGGTGAACTGTTGAACCTACAAGGGTGTGACCTTTTAGTTTTTGTAAGGATGGAAATACATTCATATCGGTGATAATTATCTCAGCTACTGTATGTATTTATGGCGCCATCAATGTAAAGATGAGCCGGTGTGGCATGATTTGTAAATAATAAAACAATATTTGGTCACGGGTGATCTGTAATTGCTGGCAAAAAGATTCTCTATATAGCTTATTAGGTCAATTGAGGTTAAAGGTGTGTACATTTTACTGTCACGTATCATTAGGTGCTCTCTCAGGCCAGATGAGTCGTATCCCCTTGGTATTAACTGAGATTGAGTGATTTGTAATCTATAAAATAAATGTTACATTTTGTGAAAACAAGCAAGGTTTATTTTTATTTTTATGTCAGTCAGATCTTTTGTGCTCTCTATCACTCATTTTGTTTTGGAAGTATTTATTCTGTTACCTTTTAAATATTTCATACCTAACATTATCTGACTCCATGTTTGCTTATTGTTTTGTTTCATCACTCTCCTTATTCAGTTACAGTTACAGAAGACCCAGTATTTACAGTTGGGACAAAACCGTGGGCAGTACTATGGCGGATCATTGCCAAATGTCAATCAGATTGGAAATGGCACCATTGACATGCCTTTTCAGGTATGTGTTTGTAGGACTCTGATTGAAATATTTGTGGTCTTACCCTAAACTGAACACGTTTACTCTTTTGTTGACATATATTTGGCTACCATTCATCTATGAAGCTTGAGACTGGTTTGTTTTGTTGGTGTCTGCAGACTCCCTTTCAAGGTTCAGGTGACACCAGCAGGACAACACGGCATCATGGATTGGTTGACAGAGTTTACCGGGACAGAAACCGCATCACGTCCCCACATGGAAGGCCCCTCGACAAACATGGACGCCAAATATCCTTTACTGTCGATTTATGCTACTGTGTTTTTATTACACTTTATTTTACAGTCTGCTATGCAACGGAAATTAAATTATGAATTACATGGTAATATAGTAATTACATTGTAATAATATAGTAATTATATGGTAATTACCAATAACTATTGTATTTTATTTATTGAAGCAAGCGCCACTATGTAACAGCTTTAACCAATGTACTTCAATAGCATATACTGTACTACATGGTGTCATGGTGTTTTACATCCATGACTTCAGTTGTGAGATGCTACATATTTGTATTGCCCTTAACCAGGGGTCTCACATTGATAGCTGTCCATATGGCTCGGTGTATCTGTCACCCCCACCCGACACCAGTTGGAGGAGGTAAAATAATCCAACTATGTTGTGGCATGTGATACTGTTTGGATTTCGTTGTGAAACGTCCCTTGACTTTTCACAACTGATACATTTAGTCACCCCTAAGTGGTGTATGTCTCTTTCCCTGTGCTATAGAACAAACTCGGACTCTGCGTTGCATCAGAGCACTTTGAACCCACAGGACATTTTTGCAGGAGGCTCACAGGACTTGCAGCTTAAACGAGGTGCGTCGGATTTGAACTGGATGTACTTTATACGGTACTAGTCAAATGTTTGGACACACCTACTCATTCCAGGGTTTTTCTTTATTTGTACTATTTTCTACATTGTAGAATAATAGTGAAGACATCAAAACTATGAAATAACACATATGGAATCATGTAGTAACCAAAAAAGTGTTAAACAAATCAAAATATATTTTATATTTGAGATTCTTCAAATAGCCACCCTTTGCCTTGATGACAGCTTTGAACACTCTTGGCATTCTCTCAACCAGCTTCATGAGGTAGTCACCTGGAATGCATTTCAATTAACAGGTGTGCCTTCTTAAAAGTTAATTTGTGGAATTTCTTTCCTTCCTAATGCGTTTGAGCCAATCAGTTGTGTTGTGACAAGGTAGGGGGGTTATACAGAAGATAGCACTATTTGGTAAAAGACCAAGTCCATATTATGGCAAGAACAGCTCAAATAATAAGCAAAGAGAAACGACAGTCCATCATTACTTTAAGACATGAAGGTCAGTAAATCCGGAAAATTTCAAGAACTTTGAAAGTTTCTTGAAGTGCAGTCGCAAAAATCATCAAGCGCAATGATGAATCTGGCTCTCATGAGGACCGCCACAGGAAAGGAAGACCCAGAGTTACCTCTGCTGCAGAGGATAAGTTCATTAGAGTTACCAGCCTCAGATATTTCAGCCCAAATAAATGCTTCACAGAGTTCAGGTAACAGACACCAACATCAACTGTTCAGAGGAGACTGCATGAATCAGGCCTTCATTGCTGCAAAGAAACCACTACTAAAGGACACTAATAAGAAGAAGAGACTTGCTTGGGCCAAGAAACACGAGCAATGGACATTAGACCGGTGGAAATGTGTCCTTTGGTCTGGAGTCCAAATTGGAGATTTTTGGTTCCAACCGCCGTGTCTTTGTGAGACGCGGTGTGGGTGAACGGATGATCTCTGCAGTAGCCATGTGGTAGCCATGCTTTACGGTGTTTTCCACCGTAAAGCATGGAGGAGGAGGTGTTATGGTGTGGGGGTGCTTTGCTGGTGACACTGTCTGTGATTTATTTAGAATTCAAGGCACACTTAATCAGCATGGCTACCACAGCATTCTGCAGCGATACGCCATCCCATTTGGTTTGGGCTTAGTGGGACTATCATGTGTTTTTCAACAGGACAATGACCCAACACACCTCCAGGCTGTGTAAGGGCTATTTTACCAAGAAGGAGAGTGATGCAGTGCTGCATCAGATGACCTGGCCTCCACAATCCCCCGACCTCAACCCAACTGAGATGGTTTTGGATGAGTCATACCGCAGAGTGAAGGAAAAGCAGCCAACAAGTGCTCAGCATATGTGGGAACTCCTTCAAGACTGTTGGAAAAGCATTCCAGGTGAAGCTGGTTGAGAGAATGCCAAGAGTGTGCAAAGCTGTCATCAAGGCAAAGGGTGGCTATTTGAAGAATCTCAAATATAAAATATATTTTGATTTGTTTAACACTTTTTTGGCTACTACATGATTCCATATGTGTTATTTCATAGTTTTGATGTCTTCACTATTATTCTACAATGTAAAAATAAAGAAAAACCCTTGAATGAGTAGGTGTGTCCAAACTTTTGACTGGTAGTGTACATAAGAGCTTTATATAATGAACAAAAATATAAAACGCAACATGCAACAATTCCAAAGATTTTACTGAGTTACAGTTCATGTAAGGGAATCAGTAAATTAAAATAAATTCATTAGGCCCTAATCTCTGGATTTCACATGACTAGGAATACAGATATGCATCTGTTGGTCACAGATACCTTTAAAAAAAAGGTAGGGGCATGGATCAGAAAACCAGTCAGTATCTTGTGTGACCACCATTTGCCTCATGCAGTGCGACACATCTCCTTCTTATAGAATTGATCAGGCTGTTGATTGTGGCCTGTGGAATGTTGTCCCACTCCTCTTCAATGGCTGTGTGAAGTTGCTGGATATTGGTGGGAACTGGAACACGCTGTCGTACATGTCGATCCAGAGCATCCCAAACATGCTCAATCGGTGAGTATGCAGGCCATGGAAGAACTGGGACATTTTCAGCTTCCAGGAATTGTGTACAGATCCTTGCGACATGGGGCCGTGCATTATCACGCTGAAACATGAGGTGATGGCAGTGGATGAATGGCACGACAATGGGCCTCAGGATCTTGTCACGGTATCTCTGTGCATTCAAATTGCCATCGATAAAATGCAATTGTGTTCGTTGTCCATAGCTTATGCCTGTCCATACCATAACCCCACCGCCACCATGTGGAATTTTGTTCATAATGTTGACATCAGCAAACCACTCGCCCACACAACGCCATACATGAGGTCTGCGGATTTGAGGCCTGTTGGACGTACTGACAAATTCTCTACAAGGACATTGGAGGTGGCTTATGGTAAAGAAATGAACATTAAATTCTCAGGCAACAGCTCCGGTGGACATTCCTGCAGTCAGCATGCCAATTACACACTCCCTCAAAACTTGAGACATCTGTGGCATTGTGTGACAAAACTGCACATTTTAGAGTGGCCTTTTATTGTCTTCAGCACAAGGTGCACCTGTGTAATTATTATGTTGTTTAATCAGCTTCTTGATATGCCACACCTGTCAGGTGGATGGATTATCTTGGCAAAGGAGAAATGCTCACTAACAGGGATGTAAAAAAATGTGTGCACCAATTTTGAGAGAAATAATCTTTTTTTTGCGAATATGGAACATTTCTGGAATCTTTTATTTCAGCTCATGAAAGATGGAACCAACACTTTACATTAGACTTCATTTTTTTCTGGTCAGGTGGTTAACAAAAACTCTTGGCCCTACAATAACCCAATGCTCTGTTTCCAGTTTGTAGGTTTAATAATGATTTTTCTGTTCAGCGCAAATTAATTAACCCTGTTATTATGAGGGAGGTGATATATGATGTATTGATGATTAAATATTTAGTAATGGCTTTGCCGGCTACCCTTTATTGTACTATTGAAAACTCTCTGGTGTACATGATAAAAGGCTTCAGACCTTGTCTTTGAAGGCTGTAGACATTACTCATAGGACGAATATTAATATCCAAGTGATTCTCAATGTGACATTATACTAATGGCTGTCTGAAGCGTATTCCTTTATTGAGAAACTCGTTTGAAAAATGATATCAAATTCAGTCGTATTGATTTCATTTCCTTTCACTGTTATGGCAAGATGAAAATAGGGGTATTTCAATATGTATTTTTTTGCTTTTTTAAATTCTAGATAAGTGACAATTAGATAAATCGAACTCCCTCTCTTTCTCTCTCTGTCTCTTTCTCTCTCTCTGACTCGCTCTCTGTCTGTGTCTGTCTGTCATTCTGTCTCTCTACCTCTGTCTGTCTGTCTCTCTCTCGCTCTCTGTCTGTGTGTCTCTCTCTCTCTCTCTCTTTCTTCCTTCCTTTCTTTTCCTCTCCAGTGCTTCTGCTTCATGTACCAGGGCCAGAAGACACAGAATCAGATATGGACAAAGACGAACAAAAACAGAACTGGGATGGCAAAAAGGTGAAGTGCACTCCGATCTGGTGATATATCTTAACGTCATTGTTATACAGCTCTGAGTTCTATTGGATTCTTACTGAGTTGTCATTTTTCTGTTTCCCTCAGAGTGTTTCATCAAGGTCCAAGGTCCCAGGAATCAAGTGAGTACTTCCACAAACTAACTCTAACCATCCTGACTTCAGTATAGCTTTGTGAATGGCTGATTATGACCGCCCACGACAGTTGGCATTTAGTGATGATTTGATGTTTTTCCAACTGAAGACGTGATGTTTTGGGACATCATTGACATACTTTAAGAAGTGTTGTAGAGCCAGCGAGATCTGGCTGTCTACGGTGTTATTATATTGGTATTTTGAGAATGTGAACAGGGTCTTGCAGTGATCTCAGCAGATATCTTAGTACTGAGCTTATTTGGAGAGAAAACAATTGGAGGCAATTTCCCTTCCTTTCCTTTGGGGTCATGTTGAAAACATGAAGAGAAGTGTATCTCTGGAAAGCATTTGCTGGTAAAGCTGTATGCTCAACTTCCTGTCTGGCTCAAAGGACGATGTGGAAACCCATAGTGGAAATATTGCTGAAGTCGGGGAGGGGGGTATTCTCATTTATTTTCTTATGCTATTTTACATACACTGCCTGTGAAATCTGCTGACTGTGCATATACTACCTCAACTGTCATTATGGAAATACCAATCATCTCTTTTTCGGTTTACAGCATATTCCCATCTCCGGATCAGGAGCTGACCGCGTCGCTGATGCCGTCAGCCCAAAACACGGGCGGGGGCTCCCTGCCTGATCTGACCAACATCCAGTTCCCCCCTCCGCTACCCACCCCCCTGGACCCCGAGGACTCCACCCTCAGCGCCTCCAACAGCACGGGCAACCTGGCCACCAGCCACTTACACAGCTTCAGCTCCACCAGCCAAGGTGACCTCTCAGTCCTCCACCTTCCAGAACCATAGATGTATAGAGTTTGGAAACACAGTTTGAAATTCTGAATGTTCATGTTGCCACCAGGAGTTGGGAGATGATAATACCACATGATGCCAACATGGCAGACAGTTTGCCGAAATGTATCTTATATATGTCTCTCTGTCTCTAGCTTTCTATGACAGTTGGGATTCTGAAAGAGATGTTTGCTGTTTTGTGTCCCATCAGGACAGACCACCGCCCAGCAGGGCAGGCAGGACAACATGGTCAACCAGGACTCCCACCAGCACCAGTCCCTACAGCTCTCCCCCACCCTGTCACCACCCCTCACCCTCGCCCAGGTAGTACGTACCGTACACTTCCCTGCTAGCACTGTGATTGTTACAGTTCTGAATAGCTTTTCTAGTGTATTTACAATGATTGTACTCTGTAGTTGTCCCCCCCTCTATTTGATTGTACTTAAAGTAAGTTGCTCTGGATAACTGGAGCACCTGTCAAATGATTTGAAGGTAATATACCAGGAGCCTCCAGCGAATCTTAACATCCAACAGAAATTGGGGATTGTACTAAGTTTTGCCGTCACTCTTCTTTCTATCACATTTCTGTGGACATCATTTTAGTTTTTCCCACTGACTAATTTCGAACTCCTATGTCCATCTGTCTCAGGCGGAGACCATAGACGCCATGACACTGGAGGCGCAGTTGTCCCAGTACGCGTTCTTCAGCCAGCCCTCTTCTCAACAACAGCAGCAGCAGACCACTCAAGGACTGACAAGGCTGGTCCAGCTCCCCTCCCCTCTGAACACCTCGTCCAGCCAGACACAGAACTCCATGGATATGAACTCGGTAAGCTTACCTTCTCAAACCCTTCCCTCTTCAAAACATTCCTTATCCTACACTATGTCCGTAGGAAAAGATAGTGCTCAAACCGACTTAGTGTTCCTACACTATTTAACACAATGTAGTTTTTCCTGTTCGGCTATCTTTGGTTTGATCTTGAAGTCAAAGGAACTATTCTTCTTAAAGCAGGATGTGTAGTTTTTTTGTTTTTGTTTTTGCTGCAGGACCATAAATCTGTGGGAACAGATGTACGGGAGACAGAGGTGCTGAAAAATGCCATGGAGGGAAAAGATTGAGGGGGTTTAAAATAAATTCAAGATGAAAGGTGCACAAGAGAGATAATGAATACATTCTCACAAAAATATAAACGCAACATGTAAAGTGTTGGTCCCATGTTTCATGAGCTGAAATAAAAGATCCCAGAACTTTTCCATATACACAAAAAGCTTATTTCTCTCAAATGTTGTGCACAAATTTTGTTTACATCCCTGTTAGTGAGTATTTCTCCTTTGCCAAAATAATCCATCCACCTGACAGGTGTGGCATACCAAGAAGCTGATTAAACAGCATGATCATTACACAGGTGCACCTTGTGCTGGGGACAATAAAAGGCCACTCTAAAATGTGCAGTTTTGTCACACAACACAATGTCATAGATGTTTCAAGTTGAGGGAGCGTGCAATGGGCATGCTGACTGCAGGAATGTCGACCAGAGCTGTGGTCAGAGAATTTAATGTTAATTGCTCTACCAGAAGCCACCTCCAACGTTGTTTAGAGAATTTGCAGTACGTCCAACCGGCCTCAACTGCAGACCACGTGTAACCATGCCAGCACAGGACCTCCACATCTATCTTTTTCACCTGCGGGATGGTCTGAGACGAGCCACCAGGACAGCTGATGAAACTGTGGGTTTGCACAACCAAAGAATTTCTGCACAATCTGTCAGAAACTGTCTCAGGGAAGCTCATCTGCGTGCTCGTTGTCCTCACCAGGGTCTTGACCTGACTGCAGTACGGCGTTGTAACCGACTTTAGTGGGCAAAAACTCAACTTCGATGGCCACTGGCACGCTGGAGAAGTGTTCTCTTCACGGATGAATCCCAGTTTCAACTTTACGGGGCAGATGGCAGACAGCGTGTATGGCATCGTGTGGGTGAGCAGTTTGCTGATGTCAATGTTGTGAACAGAGTGCCCCATGGTGGCAGTGGGGTTATGGTATGGGCAGAGATAAGCTACGGACAACGAACACAATTACCGATGGCAGTTTGAATGCACAGAGCTACCATGACGAGATCCTGAGGCCCATTGTCGTGTCGTTCATCCACCGCCACCACCTCGTTTCAGCATGATAATGCACAGCCCCATGTCGCAAGGACCTGTACACAATTCCTAGAAGCTGAAAATGTACAAGTTCTTCCATGCCCTGCATACTCACCAGACATGTCCCCCATTGAGCATGTTTGGGATCCTCTGGATCGACGTGTATGACAGCGTGTTCCAGTTTCCGCAAATATCCAACAACTTTGCACAGCCATCGAAGCGGAGTGGGACAACATTCCACAATCAACAGCCTGATCAACTCTATGCGAAGGAGATGTGTTGCGCTGCATGAGGCAAATGGTGTTCCCACCAGATACTGACTGGTTTTCTGATCCACGCCCCTACCTTTTTTTTAAAGGTATCTGTGACCAACAGATGCATATCTGTATTCCCAGTCATGTGAAATCCATAGATTAGGGCCTAATTTAATTTATTTCAATTTACTGATTTCCTTATTAACTGTAATTCAGTAAAATCTTTGAAATTGTTGCATTTATATTTTTCTTCAGAATGCCAAGTGAGTGTTTTTAAAGGCACTCCGCTACACTGACATTCTTTAACTATATGGCGATCCATACAAGATGCCTGCTGGTGGCCTCCACAAAATATGCTGACTGTTCGGTTGCGAAATGCTAATTCAATTAAGTGTTGAACATGGTTTTGCTCAATATTGTTTGTTATAGCTCAATCTCTCTATTCAGACATTCCTTTTGCATCGCCTCAACCGACAGTTATGAACGTAGAGAGATTTTAGAGTTCATGTGTAGGCAGATGGTGCATTTGAATATTATTACAATACAATTGCATCAGTTTCTGTTGCAAGTGTGTTTATATACTGTATACTTCCTCTTAGCAGAGTGGAGTTAACTTTCATGACAAGTTATTCAATTGTTATGTAAGCTTGAGTGTCTGAAGCTGTCACTGAACCTTTTACTTTACTTCTATGACCCTAGTATAGGCATCTGTTGCAGCTGTATAGCATCCTTTTATTTCGTCATTCACTGCATCATTTATTTAGCAAGCCATACGGTTCAGCAGGGTTCCCCAACTGGTGGACCGTGGGCCAAATCTGACCCGCGGGTGATTTTATTTCAATGCTGGACATAAAGACTGTAAAAACACCAGCAAATCAGCTCCAAGTTATTTTAATTTTAGAAATCTGTTCCCAAGTATTCCCACGCATAATAAAGAGACGTGATCGTATACAAATGCAAGCAAGGTTTGAAATTATTATGTTTTAGTCAAACATTACAGTGCATTCGGTAAGTTCAGACCCCTTGAGTTTTTCCACATTTTGTTACAGCCTTATTCTAAAATGGATTAAATGTTTTTTTCCCCTCATGAATCTACACACAGTACCCCATAATGACAAAGCAAAAACAGGTTTTTAGACATTTTTGCAAATGTATTACAAATAAAAAAAGGAAATATCACATTTACATAAGTATTCAGAACCTTTACTCAGTACTTTGTTGAAGCACATTTGGCAGCGATTACAGCCTTGAGTCTTCTTGGCTATGATGCTACAGTTGAAGTTGGAAGTTTACATACACTTAGGTTGGAGACATTAAAACTCGTTTTTCAACCACTCCACACATTTCTTGTTAACAAACTATAGTTTTGGCAAGTCTGTTAGGACATCTACTTTGTGCATGACACAAGTAATTTTTCCAACAATTGTTTACAGACAGATTATTTCACTTATAATTCACTGTATCACAATTCCAGTGGGTCAGAAGTTTACATACACTAAGTTGACTGTGCCTTTAAACAGCTTGGAAAATTCCAGAAAATGATGTCATGGCTTTAAAAGCTTCTGATAGGCTAATTGACATCATTTTTTATTTTTTTTATTTCACCTTTATTTAACCAGGTAAGCCAGTTGAGAACAAGTTCTCATTTACAACTGCGACCTGGCCAAGATAAAGCAAAGCAGTGTGATTAAAAACAACAACACAGAGTTACATATGGGGTAAACAAAACAAAGTCAAAAATACAACAGAAAATATATATATATACAGTGTGTGCGAATGTAGTAAGTTATGGAGGTAAGCCAATAAATAGGCCATAGTGCTAAATAGTTACAATTTCGTATTAACACAGATAGGAATGACAGATGTGCAAAAGATGATGTGCAAATAGAGATACTGGGGTGCAAATTAGCAAAATAAATAACAATATGGGGATGAGGTAGTTGGATGGGCTAATTTCAGAATGGCTGTGTACAGGTGCAGTGATCGGTAAGCTGCTCTGACAACTGATGCTTAAAGTTAGTGAGGGAGATAAGAGTCTCCAGCTTCAGAGATTTTTGCAGTTCGTTCCAGTCATTGGCAGCAGAGAACTGGAAGGAATGGCGGCCAAAGGAGGTGTTGGCTTTGGGGATGACCAGTGAGATATACCTGCTGGAGCGCAGACTACGGGTGGGTGTTGCTATGGTGACCAGTGAGCAAAGATAAGACAGGGATTTGCCTAGCAGTGATTTGTAGATGACCTGGAGCCAGTGGGTTTGGCGACTAATATATAGTGAGGGCCAGCCAACAAGAGCGTACAGGTCACAATGGTGGGTAGTATATGGGGCTTTGGTGACAAAACGGATGGCACTGTGGTAGACTACATCCAATTTGCTGAGTAGAGTGTTGGAGGCTATTTTGTAAATGACATCGCCGAAGTCAAGGATTGGTAGGATAGTCAGTTTTACGAGGGCATGTTTGGCAGCATGAGTGAAGGAGGCATTGTTGTGAAATAGGAAGTCGATTCTAGATCTAACTTTTGATTGGAGATGCTTAATGTGAGTCTGGAAGGAGAGTTTACAGTCTAACCAGACACCTAGGTATTTGTAGTTGTCCACATACTCTAGGTCAGACCCGCCGAGAGTAGGGATTCTAGTCGGGTGGGCGGGTGCAAGCAGCGTTCGGTTGAAGAGCATGCATTTAGTTTTACTAGTGTTTAAGAGCAGTTGGAGGCTACGGAAGGAGTGTTGTATGGCGTTGAAGCTCGTTTGGAGGTTTGTTAACACAGTGTCCAATGAAGGGCCAGATGTATACAAAATGGTGTCGTCCGCATAGAGGTGGATTCGAGCGTCACCAGCAGCAAGAGCGACATCATTGATATACACAGAGAATAGAGTCGGCCCGAGAATTGAACCCTGTGGCACCCCCATAGAGACTGCCAGAGGTCCAGACAACAGGCCCTCCGATTTGACACATTGAACTCTATCTGAGAAGTAGTTGGTGAACCAGGCGAGGCAGTCATTTGTGAAACCAAGGCTATTTAGTCTGCCAATAAGAATGCAGTGGTTTGAGTCAATTGGAGGTGTACCTGTCGATGTATTTCAAGGCCTACCTTCAAACTCAGTGACTCTTTGCTTGACATCATGGGAAAATAAAAAGAAATCAGCCAAGACCTCAGAAAAAAATGTGTAGACCTCCAAGTCTGGTTCATCCTTGAGAGCAATTTCCAAACACCTGAAGGTACCACGTTCATCTGTACAAACAATAGTACGCAAGTATAAACACCATGGGACCACGCAGCCGTTATAGCGCTCAGGAAGGAGACGTGTTCTGTCTCCTAGAGATGAACGTACTTTGGTGCAAAAAGTGCAAATCAGTCCTAGAACAACAGCAAAGGACCTTGTGAAGATGCTGGAGGAAACAGGTACAAAAGTATCTATATCCACAGTAAAACAAGTCCTATATCGACATAACCTGAAAGGCCGCTCAGCAAGGAAGAAGCCACTACTCCAAAACCGCCATAAAAAAGCCAGACTACGGTTTGCAACTGTACATGGGGACAAAGATCGTACTTTTTGGAGAAATGTCCTCTGGTCTGATGAAACAAAAATATAACTGTTTGGCCATAATGACCATCGTTATGTTTGGAGGAAAAAGGGGGTGGCTTGCAAGCCGAAGAACACCATCCCAACCGTGAAGCACGGGGGTGGCAGCATCATGCTGTGGGGGTGCTTTGCTGCAGCAGGGACTGGTACACTTCACAAAATAGATGGCATCATGAGGAAGGAAAATTATGTGGATATATTGAAGCAACATCTCAAGACATCAGTCAGGAAGTTAAAGATTGGTCGCAAATGGGTCTTCCAAATGGACAATGACCCCAAGCATACTTCAAAAGTTGTGGCAAAATGGCTTAAGGACAACAAAATCAAGGTATTGAAGTGGCCATCACAAAGCCCTGACCTTAATCCTATAGAACATTTGTGGGCAGAACTGAAAAAGCGTGTGCGAGCAAGGAGGCCTACAAACCTGACTCAGTTACACCAGCTCTGTCAGGAGGAATGGGCCAAAATTCACCAAACTTATTGTGGGAAGCTTGTGGAAGGCTACCCGAAACATTTGACCCAAGTTAAACAATTTAAAGGCAATGCTACCAAATACTAATTGAGTGTATGTAAACTTCTGACCCAATGGGAATGTGATGAAAGAAATAAAAGCTGAAATAAATCACTCTACTATTATTCTGACATTTCACATTCTTAAAATAAAGTGGTGGTCCTAACTGACCTAAGACAGGGAATTTGTACTAGGACTAAATGTCAGGAATTGTGAAAAACTGAGTTTAAATGTATTTGGCTAAGGTGTATGTAAACTTCCGACTTCAACTGTACATATTGGCACACCTGTATTTTGGGAGTTTCTCCCATTCTTCTCTGCAGATCCTCTCAAGCTCTGTCAAGTTGTATGGGAAGCGTCACTGCACAGCTATTTTCAGGTCTCTCCAGAGATGTTCGATCGGGTTCAAGTCCGGGCTCTGGCTGGGCCACTCAAGGACATTCAGAGACTTGTCCCGAAGCCACTCCTGCGTTGTCTTGGCTGTGTGCTTAGGGGTGTTGTCCTGTTGGAAGGTGAAACTTCGCCCCAGTCTGAGGTCCTGAGCGCTCTGGAGCAGGTTTTCATCAAGGATCTCTCTGTACATCTTTCCCTCGATCCTGACTAGTCTCCCAGTCCCTGCCGCTGAAAAACATCCCCACAGCATGATGCTGTCACCACCATGCTTCACCGTAGGGATGGGGCCAGGTTTCCTCCAGACGTGATGCTTGGCATTCAGGCCAAAGAGTTCAATCTTGGTTTCATCAGACCAGAGAATCTTGTTTCTCATGGTCTGAGAGTGCTTTAGGTGCCTTTTGGCAAACTACAAGTAGGCTGTCATGTGCCTTTTACTGAGGAATGGCTTCTGTCTGGTCACTCTACCATAAAGGCCTGATGGTGGAGTGCTGCAGAGATGGTTGTCCTTCTGGAAGGTTCTCTCATCTCCACAGAGGAACTCTGGAGCTCTGTCAGAGTGACCATCGGGTTCTTGGTCACCTCCCTGACCAAGGCCCTTCTCCCCCGATTGCTCAGTTTGGCCGGGCGGCCAGCTCTAGGAAGAGTCTTGGTGGTTCCAAACTTCTTCCATTTAAAAATGATGTAGGCCAGTGTGTTCTTGGGGACCTTCAATGCTGCAGACAGTTTTTGGTACCCTTCCCCAGATCTGTGCCTCGACACAATCCTGTCTCGGAGCTCTACGGACAATTCCTTCGACCTCATGGCTTGGTTTTTGCTCTGACATGCACTGTCAACTGTGGGACCTTATATAGACAGGTGTGTGCATTTCTAAATCATGTCCAATCAATTGAATTAACCACAGGTGGACTCCAATCAAGTTGTAGAAACATCTCAAGGACGATCAATGGAAACAGGATGCACCTGAGCTCAATTTTGAGTCTCATAACAAAGGGTCTGAATACTTATGTAAATAAGGTATGTTTTTGTTTGATACATTTGATACAATTTCAAAAACCTGTTTTCATTTTGTCATTATGGGATATTGTGTGTAGATTGATGAGAAATGTTTTATTTTATCCATTTTAGAATAAGGCTGTAATGTAATGTAATGTGGAAAAAGTCAAGGGGTCTGAATACTTTCCAAATGCACTGTATATCTGTTTGGGCTCCTTGCGGTCAATTTACGGTCTACAAATTATTTGTAATTATGTTCTGGCCCCATGGCCATCCGCTCAAGACATTCAGCCTGCTGCTGAATCTAGTTGATGATTCCTGCTGTATATTAATACATTGGTAGTGAACTGAGGGAGATAGAAATATGATTAGTGTATCTGTCAATACTGATGTCACCTCACACTGGTTAAAGATGTGTCAACTCACCTTCTATTTGCTAAACATACATTCTACTCACCTTCTATTTGCTAAACATATGTTCAACTCGCCTTCTATTGGCTAAACATACATTCAACTTGCCTTCTATTGACTAAACATGGTATTTGACCATTGTACTGGTGGAAGTGGATTTCAGTGCTCTCGTCTTGAGGTGAAGACGAGCAGAGAGGAGCGAGCTACTACCATTAAATTACTTGGTTATCTTGTTGAAGAATGACTTAAATGGCTAGCTAGTGAGTCAGCTATTTGCACAGTACACACCCTAAAGGAAGAACAAACCCTTACATAGCATACATTTGATGATCACTGAAGCCATAGATCCCCGAGGGATTCCATTAAAACATTTGATTGTTAGCCAATTCTTATCTCTTTGTGCAGTTAGGCTAAATCACCCTCTTTCGCAAGGCCACGATGATGGTGCAAGTCAACTAATCCAGGGCATCTTTAGCAAGGATTTAGCAATAACTGCAAAGACATGAGCCTCATCCTCTGTGTGTATGTCTACTCATAGCCAGGTTGAGACACACTTACACTACATGACCAAAAGTATGTGGACACCTGCTCGTCTAACATCTCATTCCAAAATCATGGGCATTAATATGAAGTTGGTCCCCCCTTTGCTGCTATAACAGCCTCCACTCTTCTGAGAAGGCTTTCCACTAGATGTTGGAACATTGCTGCGGGGACTTGATTCCATTCAGCCACAAGAGCATTAGTGAGGTCGGGCACTGATGTTGGGCGATTAGGCCTGGCTCGCAGTCGGTGTTCCAATTCATACCAAAATTGTTCGATGGAGTTGAGATCAGGGCTATGTGCAGGCCAGTCAAGTTCTTCCACACCGATCTCAACAAACCATTTCTGTATGGACCTCGCTTTGTGCACTGGAGTATTGTCATGCTGAAACAGAAAAGGGCCTTCCCCAAACTGTTGCCACAAAGTTGGAAGCATCGTCTAGAATATCATTGTATGCTGTAGCTTTAAGATTTCCCTTCACTGGAACTAAGGGGCCTAGCCCGAACCATGAAAAACAGCCCCAAACCATTATTCCTCCAACACCAAACTTTACAGTTGGCACTATGCATTCGGGCAGGTAACGTTCTCCTGGCATCCCCCAAAGCAACAGTCGTCCGTTGGACTGCCAGATGGTGAAGCGTGATTCATCACAGAGAACGCGTTTCCACTGCTCCAGAGTCCAATGGCGGCAAGCTTTACACCACTCCAGCTGACGCTTGGCATTGCGCATGGTGATCTTAGGCTTGTGTGCGGCTGCTCGGCCATGGAAACCCATTTGATGAAGCTCTCGACGAACAGTTCTTGAACTGACTTTGCTTCCAGAGGCAGTTTGGAACTTGGTAGTGAGTGTTGCAACCGAGGACAGACTATTTTTACGCTATATGCGCTTCAGCACTCGTCGGTCCCGTTCTGTGTGCTTGTGCGGCCTACAAATTCGCAGCTGAGCTGTTGTTGCTCCTAGATGTTTCCACTTCACAGAAACAGCATTTATAGTTGACTGGGGCAGCTCTAGCAGGGCAGAAATTTGACGAACTGACTTGTTGGAAAGGTGGCATCCTATGACTGTGCTACGTTGAAAGTCACTGAGCTCTTCAATAAGGCCAATCTATTGCCAATGTTTGTCTATGGATATTGCATGGCTGTGTGCTTGATTTTATACACCTGTCAGCATCTGGTGTGGCAAAATAGCCGAATCCACTAATTTGAAGGGGTGTCCACATACTTTTGTAAATATAGTGTAGCATACCTTTTCAGAAAGGAGCCAGTCAGTCAGTCAGCCAGCCAGTAACCCAGCAGGTCAGTAACCCAGCCAGTAACCCAGCAGGTCAGTAACCCAGCCAGTCAGTAACCCAGCCAGTAACCCAGCAGGTCAGTCAGCCAGCCAGTAACCCAGCAGGTGTCAGTCAGCCAGTCAGTCAGCCAGTCAGTAACCCAGCAGGTCAGTCAGCCAGTCAGTCAGTCAGCCAGCCAGCCAGTAACCCAGCAGGTCAGTCAGCCAGTCAGTCAGTCAGCCAGCCAGCCAGTAACCCAGCAGGTCAGTCAGCCAGTCAGTAACCCAGCAGGTGTCAGTCAGCCAGCCAGTAACCCAGTAGGTCAGTAACCCAGCCAGTAACCCAGCAGGTCAGTCAGACAGTCAGTAACCCAGCAGGTGTCAGCCAGCCAGTCAGTCAGCCAGCCAGTAACCCAGCAGGTCAGTAAGCCAGTCAGTAACCCAGCAGGTGTCAGCCAGCCAGCCAGTAACCCAGCCAGTAACCCAGCAGGTCAGTAAGCCAGTCAGTAACCCAGCAGGTGTCAGCCAGCCAGCCAGTAACCCAGTCAGTAACCCAGCAGGTGTCAGCCAGCCAGTCAGTCAGCCAGTCAGTAACCCAGCAGGTGTCAGCCAGCCAGCCAGTAACCCAGCCAGTAACCCAGCAGGTCAGTAAGCCAGTCAGTAACCCAGCAGGTGTCAGTCAGCCAGTCAGTCAGCCAGTCAGTAACCCAGCAGGTGTCAGCCAGCCAGTCAGTAAGCCAGTCAGTAACCCAGCAGGTGTCAGTCAGCCAGTCAGTCAGCCAGTCAGTAACCCAGCAGGTGTCAGCCAGCCAGCCAGTAACCCAGCCAGTAACCCAGCAGGTCAGTAAGCCAGTCAGTAACCCAGCAGGTGTCAGCCAGCCAGCCAGTAACCCAGTCAGTAACCCAGCAGGTGTCAGCCAGCCAGTCAGTAAGCCAGTCAGTAACCCAGCAGGTGTCAGCCAGCCAGTCAGTCAGCCAGTCAGTAACCCAGCAGGTGTCAGCCAGCCAGCCAGTAACCCAGCCAGTAACCCAGCAGGTCAGTAAGCCAGTCAGTAACCCAGCAGGTGTCAGTCAGCCAGTCAGTCAGCCAGTCAGTAACCCAGCAGGTGTCAGCCAGCCAGTCAGTAAGCCAGTCAGTAACCCAGCAGGTGTCAGTCAGCCAGTCAGTCAGCCAGTCAGTAACCCAGCAGGTGTCAGTCAGCCAGTCAGTCAGCCAGTCAGTAACCCAGCAGGTGTCAGCCAGCCAGTCAGTCAGTCAGCCAGCCAGTAACCCAGCAGGTCAGTCAGCCAGTCAGTGAGTCTAACTAAAATATGATCCTGTATTAAGGCTCTTTCCCCCAACAGTACCGCAGTAGGGCTGGGTCTTCAGCCAATCAGTCTCCAACATCACCAGTCTCCAATCAAGGCTTCTCACCTGGCGGCTCGCCTCAAGTAAGGGCGTGTGAGCAAAACCCGCTGACAGTGTGTGTGTGTATATATATATATATATATATATATATATATATATATATATATATATATATATATATACACACTGTTCCTCCATTGTAGTTCTGTTTTCGTCGCCAGCTGGGCCCCTTGGCTGCCCCTTCCGGCTGCTCTTGTGTCACCAACCCCCTGCCACCCCCATCGTCGTGTCTCGCAGTGTCACTGACCCCTTCCCCCTTGCTGCTTCTCTGTGTCTGCATCCTAAGTGGCCTCGTAGCATAGCCACTAAAATGACACACGTTAGCCAGTTGGTTGAGGAAGGAAAATGTACTTGGTAGTTAACATCTAGCCACCTGAGCTGACTTTTAGCCTTGCTAGAGTTTTGAATCCCTTGTGTATTGTGAAGAAACAGGGTCCCTCAACAAGGCCCTGTAGGCTAGATGTACGTTGTAAGTTTGATGTAAATGTATAATATAAACAAACTAATTGAACTGAACATAACATTGAACGACTAAGTCATCTCCTGTTAGAGGAGTCCTAAAAGCTCCCACCCAGTATCCAGGCTACTAGCTACATGGGTATGTTTGTTCATCCGTTTGTGCTTTCTCTCACCTAGACGGCTAACCTACAGTGTTGTAGGTTACATGCAGTGCGGCAGACAGTCCATGTTCTGTTATCATGCCCTTCACCGGTGTTCTTTTGGCAGGGCACAGATAATGTGGTTCTGAACTGAAAGAGGCATGGGGAAGGCTGCCTTACTGAGTCTCTGTCAATATAATCCAATGATTTATACATTAAGGCGGACGATGAAAGCGGAACATTTTCGGCTTTTTATAAGAATATTAAATTAAAACTTCAAGAGCATTACTGGATGATTGAATGTTTTTGAAATTCTAACTTTACCCACAAAAGGAATTTCCATATTTCATTCTATTTCATTATGTTATTTTATCTAAGATATTAAGAATTCTTAGTACAAGACATGCATGGTAACCAACTCCCTACAACATTGTTGGTTGTGGGTTGATGACATTTATAAAGTGCTTTTGAGTAGTATTCAGTGCATGTTGACATATTGGCTGGTTGGGCACTTAACATCAACATCCGAGGAACAAGAGGTAAATGCAGTTGATCTGATCATCTGTCGAATCATCTTTAAAGGTGAGATGGGCAGGTTACTATGATGACTTAATTAATCAACTAATGGATGAGATTGAGGTTGATTGCACAGCAAATTCATTGATGAGCTTGCGAAACTTGATTCCTGCTGTGTTTGTACTGTGTCATGCTTTAACTATTGTCTAGGAAGCAGTATGTTGTTTGTTTTCAGGATTGCAGATGTGTGCGGTGATTTCTGTGTTGCCTGGAGCTGAATGGAAAGCAAAACCCAATCGTTTGATGTGAATGTCTTATGAATTGTGACATAGTTCAGTTAGTTGTGGTGTGATTGTGCACTCTATCTGCTCTTCCTCTCCTGTGTTTTATACCTGTACATTAATATCATGGTATTGTTTTTAACAAGGGGATATGCTTGTGTTCTAGCACCACTCCATATTGGGCAGTGTGTTTGCGGACTTCTATGACCAGCAACTCACTTCCAGACAGACCAGTGCTCTCTCCCAACAGGTAAGTAAGGTTTAACATCCTACCTCAGGACTAATTATGCAAGCTAATATTAGATACTTTTCGTATGGCAATATTTGCCAATATCTTGGTATCGAAGCACAATATATTAATACAGGGTTTCCCAAACTCGGTCCTCGGGACCCCAAGGGGTGCATGTTCAGGTATTTGCCCTAGCACTACAAAGCTGATTTAAATAATAAACTCATCATTAAGCTAAACGTGCACCCATTGGGGTCCCGAGGACCGAGTTTGGGAAACCATGTATTAATAGGTTTCCATTTTTTACCATTGTACTGAATCTTTATATTGACCATTTGGCAACTGTTATTAGTAGAGAAATGAGCCCTTGTTGTTGAGTGTTGGCTAACCTCATGTTCTGTGTTGACTAACCTCATGTTCTGTTTTCTCTGTTCCTCGAACAGCTGGAGCAGTTCAACATGACAGACAACAGTCTGTATGGCCAGGGCTCCACCCTCAACTACTCCCAAGCAGCCATGATAGGTTTGATGGGTAGCCACGGCAACCTGCAAGACTCCCAGCAGCTGGGCTACAGTAGCCATGGCAACATCCCCAACATCATTCTCACAGGTACTATTCCGCCACACCAGGTGGCTCACTCAAGTCTCAGCAAGGCTAGGCAGAAGAATAGAGTTCACACAATGTAAACACTCTCTCAATACAAAGCTCTAACTCTTGTTATGTCTAGGGGTCCAAGGCACACCTAGCTGTTCGATAAGCTGTCTGAATGTTTGCATTTAGCATGAAAGTGAGTGTAAGCAGACTGGTTGTCAGTGTATTCACCTGGGAAGAATGAGTACTTACCAGGGTCCAGGGTGAGCTCTGTCTTAGTCAGCCAGCCCAACCCATTTGTTCTTGTCGTGACAAATAATAATAAAAACAAATACAAAAAATACAAAAAGGCATGCCCAAACAAAAAAAGTATCGCACAAATGCGCGACCCTGCTGGGCTGAGAGGCTTCTTCTTCTTCTTCTTTAAAGTTTTATGGCAGACTACATATGTACGGGGTGTTCTTCTTTGATATTATTGCGGTCCGCAAACAAATGCTGTAGGTGCATGCCGCCACCTACTGTGTTGGCTGTATCAGCCCAAATCATTTACAAAATAAAAGTAAACAAAGTAAACAAAACTCAATGTACTCCTTTATTCAGTCCTGGAAACCCAAAAACCTTTCAGCCGCAGATACTATTATGTCCAGTTTCTTGGAATTTTTGTTTGTTTGTGCAGTACAATTAATCACATGCGCGATAAACACCATAAAATCCACCTTCTTCACAATCAGCATATCCGTTTCCCTCAACTGTTGAACAACACTCTGAATCTCAAGATTCAGCGGAGAATCCACCACCATATCTTCAGCTCCCCTCGCTCCTTCAGCTATTTCACTTGCCTCCGGGTAGGAGACCTGCTGTATAGCTCTGACCCTTGCCACTTCATACTCCTTTAACCTAACCGGGCACTCCGGGGAATTGGGAACGTGGTTTCCAGGCTGAGAGGCTATTCAATCCACCGCTCTTCTCACTAATCACCTGCCTATCACTTGCACCTGTGAGCAATTACTTATCAATCCCCTGCTGGGGGAAAGGCGTTCCAATGAATGGGTCTTAAGGTTATTATAGCTGATAGCTGGTGGTGGTGGTGGGGAGGTGGATGATTGTCGAAAACAGTTGCTGAGAAACAGCAAGTGAGAGTACATGGGTAAGTTGACATACATCCCAAGATGTATGCCCATTGGTTGAGAGAGAGGAAGGTGATAATTGCAAGAGTGAGCACATAGGTTGAACAGCAAGCGTGAGGAATGTGCATTATTGTGCCGTGTTTATAGGCTATAAGGTAAATAGGAGAATGACACACCGCACGTGGCTAACAGGAAAGAGGAGAAACAAGACACTATGCTGATGATGATACGTTTGTATTCATTCCCACTATGCCCGTAGAATAGGACAGTAAGTGAATTATGTTATGCATACTGGATGAAGTTAAACGAGCATTCAGACCAGCCTTCCTGATTTGAACTTTAGTAAACTACATTTATTAAATGCTCCTTGAAATATTTAATGAGACGCTATTCTTTATGTGGTGTAAACGCTGGAAGACCCTGACCACTCCTCATCTCTCTTTACCGGTGTATGTTTTAGCCACTGGAGAGTCACCACCCAGACCTTCCAAGGGTTTGTCTTACAGCTCTCTGTCGGCTGACATCAGCTTCGACGCAGACTCTCAGTTTCCCCTGGACGAGCTGAAGATCGACCCGCTGACCCTAGATGGGCTGTACATGCTCAACGATCCTGACATGGACCTCACTGACCCCGCCACAGAAGACGCCTTTCGGATGGACCGGCTGTAGAGTCGCTGCCAAGTTGACCGACTGTGTCAGAGGAACCCGGCCTGAGGGGAGAGGGATATTTCGGGGGTGTTGGGAGCTCGTGGCGAGGCCCCAGCTGTGCAGTGTATTCATCCCACACTCCCACCTCCCTTCACCAGCCGCCCCTTTCTAAGAGCTATGGTAAGATAAGCTAAATGGTCGACAGTTTGCTTTCTCCACTCCGTATGGAAAAGATGAAAGGGCGACGTTGTCATGTTTGGTGGATATTGCGCTTAAGGTTCTGCCTGTGACCAGTCTGTGCTAACCACATACATCCCTTAACTTGTTTATTTATTTATTTTATTACATGCCTCCTGATGGCCTTTCTGTTGGTTTTTGTAAAGAAAACAAAAAGTAGGGGATACAACACTACATTGGTCTGGCCTTCCATTTGAAGACATTAACTGATTTAAAATCATGTCTGCAGTGGAAACTGTTTTATCTTTCTCTCACCTGTCATACTAGATTAGCATGTCTTGCCTCATTATCACCCATCTGCTTTTTCACAACCGCCCTTCTCATGGCTCATAGTCCCGTGTAGCTCAGTTGGTAGAGCATGGCGCTTGCAACGCCAGGGTTGTGGGTTCGATTCCCGCGGGGGACCAGTATGAAAAAATGTATGCACTCACTAACTGTAAGTCGCTCTGGATAAGAGCATCTGCTAAATGACTAAAATGTAAATGTAAATGGCTAATCTTCAATGCACTTAACCACGCTGTCATTAACTCACACTATACAGTGCCTTCAGAAAGTATTCACACCCCTTTACTTTTTCCACATTTTGTTGTGTTGCGAAGTGGGATTCAAATGTCAACGATCTACACAAAATGCTTTAATGTCAGAGTGGAAGAAAAAATCTAACATTGTAATTTTTTTATGGAAAAGAAAACACCAATATATCTTGATTAGATAAGTATTCAACCCCCTGAGTCAATACATGTTAGAATCACCTTTGGCAGCAATTACAGCTGTGAGTCTTTCTGGGTAAGTCTAAGAGCTTTGCACACCTTGATTGTACAATATTTGCTCATAATTCTTAAAATAATTATTCAAACTCTGTCAAATTGGTTGTTGATCATTTGTACACAGCCATTTTCAAGTCTTGCCATAGCTTTTCAAGACAATTTATGTCAAAACTGTAACTAGGCCACTCAGAAACATTCAATGTCATCTTGGTAAGCAACTCCAGTTTATATTTGGCCTTCTGTTTTAGGTAATTGTCCTGCTGAAAGGTGAATCTGTCTGCCAGTGTCTGTTGGAAAGCAGACTGAACCAAGTTTTCCTCTAGGATTTTGCCTGTGCTTAGCTCTATTCTGTTTCCCTCCCCCTAAAAAACTCCCTAGTCCTTGCTTATGACAAGCATACCCATAACATGATGCAGCCACCACCATGCTTGAAATGATGAAGAGTGGTACTCGGTGATGTGTTGTGTTGGATTTGCCCCAAACATAACGCTTTGTATTCAGGACTAAAAGTTCATTGTTTGCAGTATTACTTTAATTCCTTGTTGCAAACAGGATGCATGTTTTGGAATATTTTTATTCTGTACAGGCTTCCCTCTTTTCACTCTGTCATTTATGTTAGTATTGTGGAGTAACTACAATGTTGTTGATCCATCCTCAGTTATCGCCTATCACAGCCATTAAACTCTGTAACTGTTTTAAAATCACCATTGGCCTCATGGTGAAATCCCTGAGCGGTTTCCTTCCTCTCCGGCAACTGAGTTAGGAAGGACGCCTGTATTTTTTTAGTGACTGGGTGTAGTGATACACCATCCGAAGTGTAAATAACAACTACACCATACTCAAAGGGATATTCAATGTCTGTTTCTATTTTATTTTTTACCCATCTACCAATAGGTGCCCTTATTTGCGAACCATTGGAAAACCTCCCTGGTCTTTGTGGTTGAATCTGTGCTTGAAATTCACTGCTCGGCATGGGACCTTACAGATACAATGCATGACCAAAAGTATGTGGACACCTGCTCGTCGAACGTCTCATTCCAAAATCATGGGCATTAATATGGAGTTGGTCCCTCCCCTTTTGCTGCTATAACAGCCTCCACTCTTCTGGGAAGGCTTTCCACTAGATGTTGGAACATTGCTGCGGGGACTTGCTTCCATTCAGCCACAAGAGCATTAGTGATGTCGGGCAATGATGTTGGGCGATTAGGCCTGGCTCACAGTCGGCGTTCTAATTCATCCCAAAGGTGTTAGAAGGGGATGAGGTCAGGACTCTGAGGCCAGTCAAGTTCTTCCACACCGATCTCGACAAACCATTTCTGTATGGACCAGATTCATCACTCCAGAGAACGCGTTTCCACTGCTCCAGAGTCCAATGGCGGCGAGCTTTACACCACTCCAGCCGACATTTGGCATTGCGCATGGTGATCTTAGGCTTGTGTGCAGCTGCTCGGCCATGGAAACCCATGGAACAGTTATTGTGCTGACGTTGCTTCCAAAGGCAGTTTGGACAGACTATTTTTACACGCTGTGCGCTTCAACACTCGGTGGTCCCGTTCTGCAAGCTTGTGTGGCCTACCACTTCGTGGCTGAGCCATTGATGCTCCTAGACTTTTCAACTTCACAATAATAGCATTTACAGTTGACCGGGGCAGCTCTAGCAGGGAAGACATTTAACGAACTGACTTGTTGGAAAGGTGGCATCCTATGACTGTGCCACGTTGAAAGTCACTGAGCTCTTCAGTAAGGCCATTCTACTGCCAATGTTTGTCTATGGATATTGCATGGCTGTGTGCTCGATTGTATACGCTTGTCAGCAACGGGTGTGGCTGAAATAGCCGAATCCACTAATTTGAAGGGGTGTGGCTGAAATAGCCGAATCCACTAATTTGAAGGGGTGTCCACATACTTTTGTATATATAGTGTAATTGTATGTGTGGGGTACAGAGATGGTGTAGTCATTTAAAAATCATGTTAAACACTATTATTGCACACAGTGAGTCCATGCAACATATTATGTGACTTGTTAAGCACAATTTTACTCCTGAACTTATTTAGGCTTGCCATAACAAAAGGGTTAAATACTCAATGACTCAAGACATTTAAGCTTTTCATTTTTAATTAATTTGTAAGCATTTCTAAAAACATAATTCCACTTTGACATTATGGGGTATTGTGTGTAGATCAGTGATACACAATCAAAATGTAATCCACTTTAAATTCAGGCTTTAACAAAACAAAATGTGGAAAAGGTCGAGGGGTGCCAATACTTTCTGAAGGCACTGTAGTTGTATTTATTGGTGCAGTTTTTTTCTCTGAAGTTGACCAGTATTTTACTTTTGGTTTCCTCCAAACTTGTCGTTGTAATTTCAGTCCATCAATTCTGTCAGCATTTCAGGGTTGGACATGTTTTAGTGCTGAAGGGTGTACTACAAAGTGGGTTCAATGAGCTAACTCGTCTAAATATTCAGAAATAACTTGTTATTTTTTGGAAAGATACATTTGAAATGGGCAAGGTCTAATTGACTCAACAACCAAAAACGCGTATCTAAGTTTAACTTTCTTAATGAACCAGAAAATCAATAGGTATTTCTGGTTGTTTGTCAAAGTTAGCTGGCAAACTCATTGATCCTGCTTTGTAGTATACCCCTCTGGTCAACAGTTAAGCGGTTTCCTTTGTTGAACAACTAGGAGTGCTAACCCTCCTCTTTAGCTTGTGATTGGCCACAGCAACCAAAGTAAGGTCTAAATTCCAGTTAAACAATCCTTGAAAAATCACTTACAACCCTGTTTGTAGAGTTGTCAAAAAAAGGGATGTCGTAGGGTCATTTTGGCAATTTATTCCTGAAATGACATTTAAGCTCTACTATGGTAGCTGGTTTTGAAATGAAATCTGAATGAATCACTGTGATAACCAAATTCTGCCTTAGAAGATTACATGATATGGAAAGCTATGATCTCAAATATCTCCATTCAAAAATGTTGGTAATCGTGCAACTTGTTGAGACTCTTAAGCAGTGAAGTGCAAACCTTTTATCAAGCACCACCCATTGTTTTCCAATGACCAACGCTGGACTCAAATTGGCTCTAGTGAGAATATGACCAAGTTGAACACAACTAAGGGAGGTGTATCACTGCTCATTTTGTTATCCACTGCTTTTCACTAGTTACCATTTTGCTTTTCATATTTATATTCACACATTTTGTGAGGTGGTACTGTATTTCCCATGTCAGCCTAATTGAAATGGACAGATCGAGCCGAGGAATCACATTTCTGGTGCCCTAGAAGTTGTTACTTGTGAATTAGATGTTTCGCTCCCTGGTAATTTATGTTTTGTTTCCATTAGTTGTCTTTTCTAAATTGGATCTTGCTTATGATATCTATGCAAAACAAATTAAATTGATTGATTGAGGACTGAGCGTTATTAGCGATCTAATAGACATAACTAAGTACCTAAACTAAATTACCTTGTTGAATTGTACAGTACCATTTTGATTGCTTTTTCTCAGCAAAGAAAATGAGCATTTTGGCATGTTTAATTTGCTACTCTTTAATTTACATTTTACTTCATTTTCTACACTTCACGGAGGAGATTTCAAATGATATATTCTGCACGTTGGCTTTGGCAGAAACTGTAAAAAAGCATGACAAAAGACAAACGCTGCATATATTAGAAAATTGACCCCTTTGTGACTCCCATGGATGTGTCGGAGGTTGATTTTACTGCTAAAATGTGATTCTTTTCTGATGAAGATTCAACTGACTCTCTATTAGAACAGCATTGCTGCAACCGGAATGTATTTCATCACATCTTCATACAGTATTCTCAGAATATTGACACCTTCATATGAACCTCAGTAACTTCTAATCTTAGTGTTGGACCCCATTTTTTTTGACACCCTTACACCATACTGTAGGTGTTGCACTTCAAAAGGGACGTGAAATGTGATTTTGAGTTTGGTTCAGTGCTGTTAGTGTCTCGCATATTTAATATTTGTGTGTGTGTGTATAAACGTGTCACATAAACGTTTTCCCCTCATTGTCATTGGAAAAGTCCCCCATCAGTTTTCCCATCAGCTCTTCAGTCTTTTCTGGATGTATAGTGTCAGGATTTCAGTATTGATGTGGTTGTAGGCTTTACAGTTGACCTGTTAATAGTTCATGTCAAGTGAGCTTGCTTCTTTGTGAGTCATTTCCTTGGATGTCCCCATGACATTATCCTGCATTTTACTTTGCACTTTACTCGCAACTTTATAGCATTGAGCCCTGGGACTTTTTCACCCCGCTCTGAGCGACTGTTATGTGCACTGGACCTGTTTCCCCCTGTATTTGGTCAAACTTGCCTTCTTGTTAAAAAAAGAAAGTGTATTTTTTAAAAGCATATGTTTATAGTCTATATAAAAAAAAATGCTTTTTTTTAAAAACTTAAATCAGCTAGTATTTTTTGTTAGGCGTCTGATATTGTGACTTTGAAATGCTCCAATTTTGGAAGCCGATATTATAAACTTTGTATTTTTGGATAGAAGATTTCTCACTGCACAACAGATACGGCTAGTAATGCTCCTGTTGTGCTTCAAGCTACAAGTACAATACAAGCAGGGTGAAGTAATCATGAAATGGGGAAGCAATTAGATGTAACAAAATTGATGTATCAAGGAGTGATGTGGGAAGTCACACATTAATGGTTAATATTAAAATATGTACTGTCATAGACAGGAGTGAGAACAGTCGTCTCGTTGTGCAAAGAGTATATAAACAACACCCACTATTATCATATAATATGCACTATTTAACTGTGTCATTCGCAATCTATAATTCAGAACTGTGTGCGTAAATTCACCTTGAAGAAATACCGCTAGTTGTGTGATTTATATCAGTCAGGTATGTGCTCAATTCAGAATTTTGGAATTGACTCCCATTCAATTC
Organism: Coregonus lavaretus; assembly: GCF_964263955.1. NCBI lineage: Eukaryota > Metazoa > Chordata > Actinopteri > Salmoniformes > Salmonidae > Coregonus > Coregonus lavaretus. The sequence continues at coordinate 36,906,823 of NC_140006.1, forward strand.
ATGAGTTGAAATTTGAATTGAATTGGCCACACCCCACAGGATGTAGAATTTGAGTTTGATTGACAGGAAGTAGAATTAAATTCTGTGCAATTCAAAGAAATTCCACTCAGACATAGAACATGAGTTTCATTGAATCTGACAGGTCACACTTCCAGATACCAAAGAATGTATTACTTTTCTCTGGAAACAATGTTCATATACTATTTTAGTGCTTAGAATAGCTAATTATATTTCCACCCACCATTACATTTGTTTGGCTTCTTTTTGAAGGCTTTAGGGCCAAGTTGAGGGTTAAACTAATGCATTCTGGGAAATATAGTATTTTCCCTATATTTAACCAAATTTAAGAGATTAATTAAATTTAATAATTTAGAATTCGCATACAGGTTTTGTTTTCCTTTATCATTAATTTTAAGAGTTTGTCCTGAAAATCAATTGTTTCATCAATATTTTATATGCATGTATATAATTACATGTTTTATGTACAATATGTATATTTGTATAGACTACACCTAATATAGAATAGAAGAGGCATTTGAATTTCACTGAATTCAATTTTATTTCCTTGAATTCAAATTCAAATTGCAATTCTGTATCCTGTTTACTACTTCAATTCAAATTCATGTATTGAATTGGAATTTGAGGCATTTTCAATTCTGAATTGGTCACTTGTGGAGAGAAATATGAGGGAATCCTTTCAAACCCTGGTTTTGGTCTTCATTTCTTTTAATTGAACTTTTTTTTAACGTGTTTGGCTGCCACCTGTAACTTTCCTTTTCAGTAGTGTTACAGACTATTTGTCTTTTGATACGCTTGCGAAAAATACCTTTACTGTGTGGAGAAGGCATATGGTACATTCCTTACTGTGCAGCTAATGCAATAGCAGAACGCATAATGCATTGTGAGCTTACACAAATGATGAGCTGTCTTTGTGCTATCTTGGAGTTTGTGTTATTTGAAAGGTTTATCTAAATGCTGGTCTCATGTATGTTAGTGTATATTTCACTATGTTCACAGTAAATACATGCAGCATCACCATTTACCATAGATACAAGGGACACCTTCCTTCTTGTTTTTTTGTATTAATACATTCCTTGAATTATCTGTTGTTTTGCTGGTCAAGCATGCAAAACATGATTGGTTATAGATCTGAATGTGAGAACAGTTTTGACTGTGACAGTGGTTCTGAATCAGAAGCAGTCCTGATTTTGAATCTTTAGCGCTTGATTTTTACTTTGTTTTGTGTATGCAAATGTTTTGTATTCCTTTTTTCTGACTACTTTGCATGAGTTTCAAGACAAATAATTTGCTCCTATTTTTAGCTTGGTTTTATTTTGTATGTTCTTTTTTTCTATCAAGCACAATGTCATGCAAAATACTATATTGTAAACTAAGGAAGAAAGACTGTTTAAATGTGATTTAATGTTCTGTTACGTTTTCTTTGTATGGTCAATTGTCTTTGTCTTCGATTCGAACAGTGGCAAGGCCTCACACAAACTGAACTGCTATGTCAATCCAAAAGCAACAGAAAAAAATGTTTTATCAGCCTTTTATGCACATGTAGATGCAATTATTTGGTGTACGTACTTATACATTTGATATTGCATGTGTTTATGCGCTAGATGCCCACTGAAGTGTATTCTGTTTGCCGAGTGTATAGATTAACTGTGTATATTGCTTTTCGGTATAAAATGTTTTGTGCTTTATGTGATATGATGTCAAAAGTGAAAATGTGTGTTACATGCACTGAGAATTAATGTGCTACAGTATGTCATTGTTCTTCTGTTCTGTTTTTCTGACTTAAAGTATCGGTTAACCTAAAGTTTTTCAGACTGATCCAAACTCCATGTTGCTTAACTGTGTTTTTATAATCAGTTGTCTTTTTTCTTTCAAACAATTTTTTTCTGTGTTTATGTAGTAAATCTGACTGATTTGATAGATCTATTATTACTGCCACAATTTTTGCACCAATATTCGGGTGTCCAACGGTTTATACTCAAAACGTTTACAGAAGCAACCGTTTACAAAGAATGGAGCAGGTTTGCATGGTTTTTGTGTGTGTGTACGTTTATGTAACTTATCATAGATAAAAATGTATAAACCACATGAACTACAGGTAGATATCAGTTCGGTTATAAAGGTGTGATGAGGTGGTGATGGAGTCAGGCGCAGGAGGGTAAATCACAGAATAACAGGCTTTAATCTGCAAAATACAGGTTTACGCAGAAATGCGTCAAACACTCCAGGGCACAAAACAGGCGCACTGGAAAATACAAGGCATACGGGAAAAATACTACCGTCAATACACGAGCTCCACCGAGCTTCACTAACCTCCACAAATAAACAATCACCCACAAGGACAAGGGGCAGAGGGAACACTTATACACCGACTAATTAGGGGAATAGAACCAGGTGTGTGTGATTGACAAGACAATTGTGATGATGATTGGGGCGGCAGTGGTTAGTACTCCGGTGACGGCGAACGCCGAAGCCTGCCCGAACAAGGAGGGGAGGCAGCCTCGGCGGAAGTCGTGACAAAAGGACTGTTTTGTGTTCTCTTGACTTGTTTACAAAATGTGTCCTTTTGGAATTGTAATACTATACTCTATCAGTCATACAAATCAACTATGTGCAAAAGGAAATGGCCAAAAACAAAGGTCCTTCTCTAAATAATGGGAAAGATATTGTTTTAATATGAAATGGACCCTTGCCATCCACACACGATACTGTAAACCAGGCGTCTTCAACCTTTTCTTGCCCAGAGACAACCTCCCAGGCAAATTTGCGACCCAGGGACCCCATCATACATTAGCAAAAAAATTAATAATCACATTTTGTCTTATCATTAGGTGACTGATAATGACAAAAAGTAATGAACATTTTAAAATGAATAGATTTGGTAGATCTTTTTCATTATTTAGCCACCCTTTGCCTTGATGACAGCTTTGCACACTATTGGCATTCTCTCAACCAGCTTCACCTGGAATGCTTTTCCAACAGTCTTGAAGAAGTTCCCACATATGCTGAGCGCTTGTTGGCTGCTTTTCCTTCACTCTGCGGTCCAACTCATCCTAAACCATCTCAATTGGGTTGAGGTCGGGTGATGTGGAGGCCAGGTCATCTGATGCAGCATTCCATTACTCTCCTTCTTGGTCAAATAGCCCTTACACAGCTTGGAGGTGTGTTGAGTCATTGTTCTGTTGAAAAACAAATGATAGTCCCACTAAGCGCAAACCAGATGGGATGTCGTAGTGCTGCAGAACGCTGTGGTAGCCATGCTGGTTAAGTGTGCCTTAGACTTCTAAATAAATCACTGACAGTGTCACCAGCAAAACACCCCCACACCACCACCTCCATGCTTCACGGTGGGAACCACGCATGCAAAGATCATCCATTCACCTACTCTGCGTCTCACAAAGACATGGCAGTTGGAACCAAAAATCTCAAATTTGGACTCATCAGACCAAAGGACAGATTTCTACCAGTCTAATGTCCAAGTCTCTTCTTCTTATTGGTGTCCTTTTAGTAGTGGTTTCTTTGCAGCAATTCAACCATGAAGGCCTGATTCATGCAGTCTCCTCTGAACAGTTGATGTTGAGATGTGTCTGTTACTTGAACTCTGAAGCATTTATTTGGGCTGCAATTTCTGAGGCTGGTAACTCTAATGAACTTATCTTCTGCAGCAGAGGTAACTCTGGGTCTTCCTTTCCTGTGGCGGTCCTCATGAGAGCCAGTTTCATCATAGCACTTGATGGTTTTTGCGACTGCACTTGAAGAAACTTTAAAAGTTCTTGAATTTTCCGTATTGACTGACCTTCATGTCAAAGTAATGATGGACTGTCGTTTCTCTTTGCTTATTTGAGCTGTTCTTGCCATAATATGGACCTGGTCTTTTACCAAATAGAGTGATCTTCTGTATACCACCTCTACCTTGTCACAACACAACTGATTGGCTCAAACACATTAAGAAGGAAAGAAATTCCACAAATTAACTTTTAACAAGGCACACCTGTTAACTTAAATGCATTTCAGGTGACTACCTCATGAAGCTGGTTGAGAGAATGTCAAGTGTGTGTGTAAAGCTGTCATCAAGGCAAAGGGTGGCTACTTTGAAGAATAAAAAATATATTTTGATTTGTTTAACACTTTTTTGGTTACTACATGATTCCATAGGTGTTATTTCATAGTTTTGATGTCTTCACTATTATTCTACAATGTAGAAAATAGTAAAAAATAAAGAAAAACCCTTGAATGAGTGGGTGTGTCCAAACTTTTGACTGGTACTGTATATATATTTTTGCGGACCCCCTGCATTACCTTCACGGACACCTAGGGGGGCGCGGACCCGCGGTTGAATAGCCCTGCTGTAAACCCATCAACTTCCCCATGACACCAGACAGGTGATCAGGGCAATATATAAGTATTACATAGCCAAACATGGCCATCTCAACGTTTTAACATATGCCAACTAGCCTGGCTGGATCAGCAGTTGACAGCTTCCCTTAACGTCATGACTGTGACAATGGAGCTGTCCAATGCTAAAACCAACGGATCCAGGCTATAAAGCTGCAAAATAAATAACTGTATTTACAAAGTATTAAGTTCATAAATTGTCCCTTTAAATCTTATTTATAGTTCAAGTAATGCACTTATTTAGAGCACTTTGTTTTTCTGTCCTTCACTAAAATGTGTTTGTCAAAGTTGAAATACTCTTCAAATACTCTAATTTCCCACTGAATCTCCAAAGTTACGTTTTTGTTTTGTTAGACTGAGAATTACATAAACTTAAAACCATAGACTTGTCTATGAATTGTTTACATTTAGAAAAGGAAAATATTAATCTTAAGAGTTTATTTCTCACTGCATAACCTACCGCATTAAGACTGACATGTGACTGACATTTTCTGCTTGATACCTTGAGGTAACTCTTTCTACATGGTACCACATTTCTAAATAACATGTTATGACTCAAAGGCTTGATGTGATATATTTTTTGCTTTTAGCAAGTATTTAGCTCTGACTAGGATAGGTTAACCATGTGCAAACACACTGTGTGACTTAAACCTGCTCACCCAAAGCATCTCCTGTAGGATAAAATGCAGATCTCAATATAAGTCTGTACATTTTTGTATTATTATAGTGGCACTACATGTAAAAAGGGAAAATCAACTAGCCAGATGAAATGGAGAGAGTCATTGTTTGATCATTCAGCATAGTTATTACCACAACAACAACAAAAACTACAAATCCTCTGATGTGCATTTAATGGGGGATGGCCCACTCTAGTGGTCCTTTTCTCATACAACGGCAGCTAAATTGTAATATAATGTATTTTCTTTTTGAGTACGATTACTCAAATGTTGCAAATGCATTTAACTGCAATGTCTGGATACTACACATACTGTACTCACAGCAACAGGACACAGTTATGCTCATCAAATATGCAAATCCTAGCATTCAGCAGAACAGCTTGGCAATCCTGTACTTTTGTTGAGCTGACCCTTTAAAATGAATGGATCAAATCTTGTTCTTTAAATTGTGCTTTTATATTAAAGGGAGAAAACAGACCAAAAAATCAAAGTGGCTATATTAAATGTGTACTAAATAACTGAAAACGAATGTTAAGCTTCTATTCAAATCGTACCTAACGTATTTTTCTTGTGTGAAGTCTTCTGTCTTTGTATCTTTGCATTACTATTTGTAAATGAAATTAGATTAAATAAAAATCTAAATAATCAATGTGACTGATCCCACTAAATGTTGTTGGCCCACTGTTTTATTGTTGTACAATGTCTCCATCTGGTGATCATGAGAGGTAGAGTGGCTGTAAAGAGTACAAATATTATGTTCACTCACAGTAAGATAATAATAATATTTAATTTGTAGAGCCATTGTAACTGAAGCAGTTACATTGAAGTCTTATGTCAGCTAAAATATAATAACCACTTGGCAACTTTTTGTAGAAAGAGAATGCATTTAGTTCCCCTGATTTGGCTATTTTTTTCCACGTCTTTGGGAGTTTCCCAGGTGCTTAACTGGAAATCACCTTATTCACCTGGCTCCCCTGGCCCCTCTTGTCACATCCTGTAAAGGCCCAGCAAATTAACATTTCAGCAACAGTTTGGAGGAAAGCAATGCTGACAATAACTATTTTAATTGCTTGGGCCAGTAAATAGTCCACACTATTAGGCTACACTTAATCATTGACCTAATCAAGTCCAGTGAGGTTTCCATAGGATCATATGTTCACGCAATTTTGCTTTTTATTGCATGAGAACAATACAATGCATTGCCATACACAAAAGGTACCATCAGTAGGAATAACTTCCTATAGAAAGAATTATGACAGATGACACAGTTGTGTTAACACTTAACAGTTAGAACACTTACATTTGTAGTGATTATAATACAAGCTATAATGAATTTTACAGTAGGTTATTGTAAGCTAATGTTATTGAAAACATTGAGTAGTTGGGGCCTTCTCTTACCCCAGGTGTGTTTAGGTTTAGCTTCGTGCGCGGGTCAAGTGTGCGTCCATTGCATCCCATAATGCAATAGGAGGCCGTTGTGACTGATCCAGCAGTCAGCGGCTGGTGGTGAGTTTCCAGAGCGCCGAAGAGGCAGTAGCAGGCGGTGAACGTCTCTGAATCCATGTGACATTATACGAACATTTAAGCGTACAGGCATTAGATAAATATGCGGCCTAAGTGTCTAGCATATCTCCATAAAGGCCCGTGAGTGTCGGCAAGTACCACAGTATTCGTTTTGGAGGATTCCTCCCCCGTTCGCCGGATCGCACCGAACAGGCAATGACAACGGCCTCAGCAACTCCGCAGCAGATGAGAGACCGGCTGCTGCAGGCCATCGATAGTCACAGCAATGTGAGTAGCTAGCAACACGATGTGGCTATCTGGACGCATATTTGTCGTCATATTTATTTATTTAAAAACAACATGCCAAATATCCACTGATAAATGCTAGCTAATAATACACGCTTGTGAGTTGACACATTGCTTGCTAGCTTAAGTTAGCTAGCCACTGTAGCTAGTTCACGCTAACAAATTTGCTACGCTAACGTTACCGGGCGCTAGCTAGCTTCGTTGCTAGCCTGGCCAACAGGGTAATGTTTAACCAACTATGTTGAAAACAAGTTAGCTTAACTCTTGATACACTAAATGGATATCAGCCGAAATAACGTTAGCCTAACGTTAGTTAGTTATCTATCTAGCCCACTTCACTTGACGTTTCTCCCATTCCTCGCCCGCGTCATACACGTTGTTGCGTAGCTATCTAGCAAGATAGTAGCTACTACCTAACTTAACTAACGTTAGTTGGTTGGCTAGTTAGTTAACTTGTCAATATGAGTGAGGTCGAATTTGCTTTGTTATTTATTGGCAAGCGTATTTTCTAATTCCTTCACCGAACTGACTTTACTAGTTAGCCAATGAGCCAGCGAATGAAACTTCTGTTTCAAAAAAGTGTGTATCTGATAAATGCTAGCTAATCACATGACATGACTATCTTGTTATCCAATACCTATATAAACACTTGTAGTGATGTTGGCTAAGGTTTGGGTAACTTAGTTAACTTAACTCAACTAGAAGTCAACTACAGTAGCTACCTTAGCTGCAATGGCTATGCAGTGGACTCTTCATTGCTAGCTAGATTAAAAGTAGCTTCAGATCAGGTTAACACGGCTTGCCTCATGTCATGTACCTAGTTTTCAGGCTGTCTTATTCAGTGTTTCCTACTATGGACAAGATAACTAGCTTCCGATACCTAAGCTATGTGCAACAAGCTACTGTAAAATGCTTTAAATAATTGTAGGCAAAACGAACGTATTTTCACGATTTCAGTTATATCATCAAAATCAATACATCAAAGCACGTTTTGGGCTCATTCAGTAGTTTTTACGTGATTAAGTAGAATCCTGTTGATATTCCTAAAACATACGTTAAATGGTACTGTTGCTGCTTCCTGTTATCGATTTTTGATTTGTAGCCCAGTGTCAATATGCTGAAATGGGTTGTGATATTTTGAAGATAAACATCAAAATTACTCCCTTTCAGAAAGTATTCAGACCGCCTGACTTTTTCCACATTTTGTTAGGTTACAGCCTTATTCTAAAATGTATTAAATTGTTTTTTTCCTGATCAATCTAAACAATACCCCACAATGACAAATCAAAAACAGGTTTTTAGAAATGTTTGCTAATTTATCAAAAAAAAAAAAAAAAACTATCACATAAGTATTCAGACCCTTTACTCAGTACTTTGTTGAAGCATCTTTGGCAGCAATAACCGCCTCAAGTCTTCTTGGGTATGACGCTACAAGCTTGGCACTCCTGTATTTGAGGAGTTTCTCCCATTCTTCTCTGCAGATCCTCTCAAGCTCTGTCAGGTTGGATGGGGAGCGTCGCTGCACAGCTAATTTCAGGTCTCTCCAGAGATGTTCGATCGGGTTCAAGTCCGGGCTCTGGCTGGGCCACTCAGGGACATTCAGAGACTTGTCCCGAAGCCACTCCTGCGTTGTCTTGGCTGTGTGCTTAGGGTCGTTGTCCTGTTGGAAGGTGAACCTTCGGCCCAGTCTGAGGTCCTGAGCGCACTGGAGGTTTTCATGAAGGATCTCTCTGTACTTTGCTCTGTTCATCTTTGCCACGATCCTGACTAGTCTCCCAGTCCCTGCCGCTGAAAAACATCCCCACAGCATGATGCTGCCACCACTATGCTTCACCATAGGGATGGTGCCAGGTTTCCTCTAGACGTGATGCTTGGCATTCAGGCCAAAGAGTTCAATCTTGGTTTCATCATTTACATTTAAGTCATTTAGCAGACGCTCTAATCCAGAGCGACTTACAAATTGGTGCATTCAATTTAGGATAGCCAGTGGGACCTCCACCCCCTTTTTATTTTTTTATTTTATGGGGGGGTGGGTAGAAGGATTACTGTTATACTATTCCAGGTATTCCTTAAAGAGGTAGGGTTTCAAGTGTCTCCGGAAGGTGGTCAGTGACTCCGCTGTCCTGGCGTCGTGGGGGAGCTTGTTCCACCATTGGGGTGCCAGAGCAGCGAATAACTTTGACTGGGCTGAGAGGGAACTGTGCTTCCGTAGAGGTAGGGGGGCTAGCAGGCCAGAGGTGGATGAACGTAGTGCCCTCGTTTGGGTGTAGGATCAGAGCCTGAAGGTAAGGAGGTGCCGTTCCCCTCACAGCTCCGGAGGCAAACACCATGGTTTTGTAGTAGATGCAAGCTTCAACTGGAAGCCAGTGGAGTGTGCGGAGGAGCGTGGTGACATGAGAGAACTTGGGAAGGTTGAACACCAGACGGGCTGCAGCGTTCTGGATAAGTTGTAGGGGTTTAATGGCACATGCAGGGAGCCCAGCCAACAGCGAGTTGCAGTAATCCAGACGGGAGATGACAAGCGCCTAGATTAGGACCTGTGCCTCTTTCTGTGTAAGGTAGGGTCATACTCTGCGAATGTTGTAGAGCATGAACCTGTAGGATCGGGTCACCACTTTGATGTTAGCGGAGAACGACAGGGTGTTGTCCAGGGTCACACCAAGGTTCTTTGCACTCTGGGAGGAGGACACAATGGAGTTGTCAACTGTGATGGCGAGATCATGGAGCGGGCAGTCCTTCCCCGGGAGGAAGAGCATCTCTGTCTTGCCGAGGTTCAGCTTGAGGTGGTGATCCGACATCCACACTGATATGTCTGCCAGACATGCATAGATGCGATTCAGCACCTGGTTATCAGAAGGGGGGAATGGAGATAATTAATTGTGTGTCGTCTGCGTAGCAATGATAGAATAGACCATGTGAGGATATGACAGATCCAAGTGACTTGGTGTATAGAGAGAATAGGAGAGGGCCTAGAACTGAGCCCTGGGGGACACCAGTGGTGAGAGCACGTGGTGCGGAGACAGATTCTCGCCACGCCACCTGGTAGGAGCGACCTGTCAGGTAGGACGCAATCCAAGAGTGAGCAGCGCCTCAGATGCCCAACTCGGAGAGGGTGGAGAGGAGGATCTGATGGTTCACAGTATCAAAGGCAGCAGATAGGTCTAGAAGGATAAGAGCAGAGGAGAGCGTTAGCTTTAGCAGTGCGGAGAGCCTCCGTGACACAGAGAAGAGTAGTCTCAGTTGAATGACCATTCTTGAAACCTGACTGGTTTGGATCAAGAAGGTCATTCTGAGAGAGATAGCAGGAGAGTTGGCTAGAGACGGCACGCTCAAGAGTTTTGGAGAGAAAAGAAAGAAGGTATACTGGTCTGTAGTTGTTGACATCGGAGGGATCGAGTGTAGGTTTTTTGAGGAGGGGTGCAACTCTCGCTCTCTTGAAGATGGAAGGGACATAGCCAGCGGTCAAGGATGAGTTGATGAGCGAGGTGAGGTAAGGGAGAAGGTGTCCAGAAATGGTCTGGAGAAGAGAGGAGGGGATAGGGTCAAGCAGGCAGGTTGTTGGGTGGCCGGCCATCACAAGTCGCAAGATTTTATCTGGAGAGAGAGGGGAGAAAGAAGTCAAAGCGTAGGGTAGGGCAGTGTGAGCAGAACCAGCGGTGTCATTTGACTTAGTAAATGAGGATCAGATGTCGTCAACCTTCTTTTCAAAATGGTTGACAAAGTCATCCATAGAGAGGGAGGAGGATTCAGCAGGGAGGAGAAGGTGGCAAAGAGCTTCCTAGGGTTAGAGGCAGAGGCTTTAAATTTAGAGTGGTAGAAAGTGGCTTTAGCAGCAGAAACAGAGGAAGAAAATGTAGAGAGGAGGGAGTGAAAAGATGACCGGTCCGCAGGGAGTCTAGTTTTCCTCCATTTCCGCTCGGCTGCCCGGAGCCCTGTTCTGTGAGCTCACAATGAGCCGTCAAGCCACGGAGCAGGAGGGGAGGACCAAGCCGGCCAGGAGGATAGGGGACATAGAGAGTCAAAAGATGCACAAAGGGAGGAGAGGAGGGTTGAGGAGGCAGAATCAGGAGATCGGAGGGAGAAGGATTTAGCAGAGGGAAGAGATGATAGGATGGAAGAGGAGAGAGTAGCGAGAGAGAGCGACGGTTGCGACGGCACATTACCATCTGAGTAGGGGCAGAGTGAGTAGTGTTGGAGGAGAGCGAGAGAGAAAAGGATACAAGGTAGTGGTTGGAGACTTGGAGGGGAGTTGCAGTGAGATTAGTAGAAGAACAGCATCTAGTAAAGATGAGGTCAAGCGTATTGCCTGCCTTGTGAGTAGGGGGGACGGTGAGGTCAAAAGAGAAAAGAATGAGGCAGAGAGAAATGAGTCAAAGGCAGACGTAGGGAGGTTAAAGTCACCCAGAACTGTGAGGGGTGAGCCATTCTCAGGAAAGGAACTTATCAAGGCGTCAAGCTCATTGATGAACTTTCCAAGGGAACCTGGAGGGCGATAAATGATAAGGATGTTAAGCTTGAATGGGCTAGTGACTGTGACAGCATGGAATTCAAATGAGGAGATAGACAGATGGGTCAGGGGGAAAAGAGAGAATGTCCACTTGGGAGAGATGAGGATTCCTGTGCCACCGCCGCGCTGACCAGATGCTCTCGGGGTATGTGAGAACACATGATCAGACGAGGAAAGAGCAGTAGGACTAGCAGTGTTTTCTGTGGTAATCCATGTTTCCGTCAGCGCCAAGAAGTCGAGGGACTGGAGGGTAGCATAGGCTGAGATGAACTCTGCCTTGTTGGCCGCAGAACGGCAGTTCCAGAGGCTGCCGGAGACCTGGAACTCCACGTGGGTCGTTCGCGCAGGGACCACAAGATTAGAGTGGCAGCAGCCACGCGGTGTGAAGCATTTGTATGGCCTGTGCAGAGAGGAGAGAACAGGGATAGACAGACACATAGTTGACAGGCTACAGAAAAGCCTACAATAATGCAAAAGAGATCGGAATAAAATTAACTAAACATCTGGGGAAGCGAGAGAGTGGGGCCTCCCTCACTCACCTTTCACTGAAACACTCAAATATAACTCCCAACTTCCACTTTAGAGATTATAGTTGTTGTAAACTACAGTGGTTCAATGTTTTCTAGGAATAGACTAACTTAGTTTATTCAGCTAGCTAACTTGGTACAGTATTCTTCCGTGAAAAACCGCCCAGGGCACCGTATCCTATGACGCCATTGCTAACTAGCATGTTAGCTTCCAATAACACACGGTTTAGCACCAATACTCGGTTACAACAAACTACCAATAGTGTGTTAACACACTAAACAGATCATTTGTGTCCTTGTCTAACGTTGTGTAAAGTTTTGGGTTAGATTTGACAGTTTGAGTGAGTACGTCGTCAACTTATTCAGCCAGTTAGTTAGAATAGTTAGCATATTAGCTCGCCATCACTCTCTGTCAACGAAACAACCCCTCCCACGGTATGAAACACACAGAGAAGGCCAAGCTAACGTTAACTAGTCACCCATGTCTTGAATTCCTTTTAAACGACTCTGGTTACCAGTATGTAAAAATATAATAAAAAATAAGTGTAGGTTATAAACTTACCCTTAGTAGCTACTGTTAGCTAGTTAAGTGTAAAGCTAGCTACTGAATCAATTTAGCTAGTTCGCGTCTGTCCCAACGGAGAGAAAGCGTCTCCAAAGGCAGAAGCCCGGTTAATACAAACATATCTTACCAAGCCAACTAGCTAGTTAGTTACATATAATTGTTTTAGATTAATTCCAAATTAGGACCAACTGTTCTATTGGTCATCTAGTAGCCAGCTTGTGGGGATAACGTTACTTGTAAACATTACAGCTAGGTCGTTCTAGCTGTTGTTTAGTTAGCTATCCAGGTAGCAACAAGCTAGCTACATTTCGAGTACAGTAGCTACTAACTACCTAACGTTAACTCTTTAGCTAATGAGGTTAGAAAAACAGCTGAATGGTAGGTAGCTAGCTAGCATAATTACAGGTACTCTTAAGCGTTAACTATGAAACCATACATTACCTTCAATGAATTATCAGATCAGAGAATCTTGTTTCTCATGGTCTGAGCGTTCTTTCGGTGCCTTTTGGCAAACTCTAAGCGGGCTGTCATGTGCCTTTTTACTGAGGAGTAGCTTCTGTCTGGCCACTACCATAAAGGCCTGATTGATGGAGTGCTGCAGAGATGGTTGTCCTTCTGGAAGGTTCTCCCATCTCCACAGAGGAACTCTGGAGCTCTGTCAGAGTAACCACCGGGTTCTTGGTCACCTCCCTGACCAAGGCCCTTCTCCCCCGTATGCTCAGTTAGGCCGGGCCGCCAGCTCTAGGAAGAGTCTTGGTGGTTCCAAACTTCTTCAATTTAAGAATGATGGAGGCCACTGTGTTCTTGGGGACCTTCAATTATGCAGACATTTTTTGGTACCCTTCCCCAGATCTGTGCCTCAACACAATCCTGTCTCGGAGCTCTACGGACAATTCCTTCGACCTCATGGCTTGGTTTTTGCTCTGACATGCACTGTCAACTGTGGGACCTTTATATAGACGTGTGTGCCTTTCCAAATCATGCTCAATCAATTTAATTGACCACAGGTGAACTCCAGTCAAGTTGTAGAAACATCTCAAGAATGATCAATGGAAACAGGATGCACCTGAGCTCAATTTTGAGTCTCATAGCAAAGGGTCTGAATACCTTTGTAAATAAGGTGTTTCTGTTTTTTTTCTACAAACCTGTTTTCTCTCTGTCGTTATGGGGTAATGTGTGTAGATTGCTGAGGATTTTTATTTATTTAATCCATTTTAGAATAAGGCTGTAACGTAACAAAATGTGGAAAAAGTCAATGGGTCTGAATACTTTCCGAACTTATATTTTGCTAAATTACTACACACCAACATTTATCAAGGGGCTTGTACTGTAATCAATAGCACGCACAAATTAATCATTCACATCGATATTGTATAGAAATCAATGGATCTGGGACAATGACCATGACGACATGTACTATTTGCGCTCTTCTAAAGGACAAACCATAACTATCTTTGGTATACTACATATAGCCTACCTGTGGATAGATGAAAACCTGTAGTAGCCATTTATCAGCTCATCTCCTCGTGCCACAATGATGGCCAAAGGAAACCCAACACACTTTTTTGACTGCATAATTACATCTAATCATCACCTCAGCTAGTTCTACAAACCAAAGATATGAATCTGTTTAAAGCAATCGATTTAGTATCATTGAGAAATGTACTTACTGTGATATGTGCTTGTCTCACCTAATTATCTTTAGATTAATGCACTAACTGTAAATCGCTCTGAATAACAGCGTCTGGTAAATGTAATATTGATGACTATAAACGTTTATATTACGATCACCAATCTGAGGTAAAAGGAAGTGTAATTCCTCTCAATTTGTGGTGAAAATGCGAGCTTGTGTAAGGTAGTAACACAAACTGTCCATATTAGGGAAATTAGAACAATATAAAATGTAATGTGACAAAATAATTCAACGTGTCAATTTAAGATGATAGTATATGCTGCCCACTCACAAGCTTATTGCACCTATTTCTCACTTATTATACACTCAAACACAATTTAACCTGGTGCTCTAGACTAGAGCTTCCATAGTGTCTGTGCAGCAGCCTGAATGTTCAACGTCACTAATAATTGGCCAGATTGCTTGTTAGCCAGTTGATAACCAGCATAGCGTTTAGCTCTAGCTAGGTAATAGGCCAGCTCGCAAGCTAACTGTTGCCTACTTAGAAGTAACAGCAGTTACTTGACACCATCTTTTTAACTGACTTAACTGTTGAGCAAATATTGTCTGAAGTTCTGTGTTCTGATCACCTCTTTTGCTCCTTTCAGCAGATTTGCAATATGGTGGCAGTATTAGAAGTTATCACATATTTGGAGAAGTTCCCTATCACCAAAGAAGCACTTGAGGTAAGACCCAAAGCTTTGTACGTCTTTTTAAATTGTTGCCAGTTACAATGATTCTGGTGTTCTTAACCACTTTTTATTATTATACTGTTTTATTACCAACTTAGGAAACTCGCTTGGGGAAACTGATCAATGATGTGAGGAAGAAGACCAAGGATGAAGACCTTGCCAAGCGTGCCAAGAAGCTTTTGCGGAGCTGGCAGAAATTGATCGAGCCGGGGCAAAATGAGACTCCATTGCGGGGGGCCGTTTGTGTCCCGGGCTCTGCCAATGGCAGTGCCCACCCCTGTCAGACTGACGTTCCACCCCCTGACGTCTCACTGGCAGGCAAGGGTGTCCCAGAAGTCAAAACTAGAAATGACGTCCACAACACCCACTCGCCGAAAGCAGAGAAGTCAAGCATCAGAAAGCGTAGAGGGGAGCAAAGGGACAGTGTGCATTTACCGGCCAAAATCTCCAAGATGTCCCCCTACGAGCAGATGCACAACTCCACCCCGCCACCACCACCCACAAATGGGATTGCAGGTAGCCCTGAGGTTCCCCCATCGCCGGACAGGGCCCGGACAGAGCACCTAGAGAATGACAAACACAGTAGAATCCCTGTCAATGCTGTTAAGCCTCACCCCAGCTCCCCGGGCCTCACTAAACTACCTAGCACTTCCTCTTTACTCAAGACTGCTGTGTTACAGCAGCAGGCAAGGCTGGATGAAGGAGGAGGGGGGTCGTATCAAGCCAAAAGCCCCCGCTGTCTCTCATCAAGTCTGCGGAGTCCACGGACTATGAAGCAAGAGACGATGTCCAAGCGCTCTTCAACATATGCACCAAAAGGGACTATCCCAAGCCCAGCTCGGAGCCCTTGCTTGCTGTCGTCCCAGTTTTTAACGTCCCCAGCCAAAGTGTCTCATGTGGATGCGCTGCCACCCCCTGCCCATAGGGCCTCACTGCACTGGCCCGGCTCCTCGGAGGTCACCACCCATTCCCCACGCAACACTGCAACACTGGAACCCCCGCCGGTCTTCCCTCCCAACTCCCAGCCCGCCCCAACGAACTCTGAAAGCTCAGAACTCCACAGACCCACGCCCTCCTCCTCTGTAGTGGTGGTCAAGGCTGAGGCAGAAGTCGCTGCCTCCAGCTCGGACCGCAAAAAGAGGAAGAAGTACAGGTCCAGAGACTACGCTGTCAACCTGCAGGGGCAGGACACAGAGGACCAAATGAAGCCTGTGCGGTTAAAAGAGCGCAGGCTAACGTTTGACCCTGTGACTGGGCAGATCAAGTCCATGGTACATAAAGAACCCTCTCAGGTGGAGGAACCCCCAAGGCAACCTCCCCCTGAGCCCCAGCAGAGGACTCACCTGCCCTTACACCAGCATCAGCCCCCCACCCCCAGCCCCTTCCAACAGACTAACTGGAAAGAGCTGTCCCGAAACGAGATCATCCAGTCCTACCTAAACCTTCAGAGCAACATGCTAACATCCTCGGGGGTCCAGGCCCCCGGCGCGCACTTTTTCATGTCGGAATACCTGAAACGGGAGGAGAGCGATGTTAGGGAGGCGAGGCGAGGAGTGCACGTCTTGCAGCTGGACAGCTCGGTAACGGACACACCGGGGGTGAGCCGGGAGGTGACTGACGAGGACCTCCACAGAGTACATACGGAGCACTGGCAAGGCGTAAACGGTTGTTGCGACACCAAGGGCACTTGGTACGACTGGACGGAGTGCATATCTTTGGATCCACACGGGGATGAGAGCAAACTAAACATCCTGCCTTACGTCTGCCTAGACTGAGGAGAAGGGGTGTCTCTCTTTCACTTGACAGAGGAAGGAAAACAATTTTTTTTGCCCACTGTGAGTTGGGGAAAGCCAGAACTGCAAAACTCCCTCCGTGCCTCCCTCTCAGAGATAATCGAATGAGGTTTTGGTAAAAAAAAAAAAAAAAAAAGTTTGCTTGGTCAAAGGGCTGCTGTTTCAGTTCTTTTTTTCAAAAAGAAAAAAAAGTTGCGGGAAAGATGTGCCCCTGTTTGCAGTGCTGCTACTAACAAGGAATTGCAAACTACGGTTCTAGTTGAGGGTTGGCTGGGTTTGAGCTGTCCAGTAGAGGCACAGTTATGCTCAGAAGGGGTTGAAAGAGTTTATCTAGCACAGGTAAAGCCGAATGTGTCCAGCAAGTGGAATACTGACACCTATTTGGCAGTTAAAAGAAGCTTTGTGACATGAAACATTTTTTTTCCTAAAATGTCTTATCATGTATGCATCTATTTATTTGACCTTTTCAGTTTTTTGGGGAGGTTTATCGAAACAGATGTACAAAACCTGTAGAGCTTTTCTGCTTGCATCACGTAATGTTGACCTGTTCTACAATGCAAAAGAGGCATACCATTGTTTTGCACAATCTTTTCTTTTTGATTGGCGATACGCGTTAGCTATCCAACATTCCATACTCCTCACATCTATCTCCTCACCACTCTGTTCTGATGCACCCATGCCATCATACACTTCTTCCCGGAAGAAATTCTGCAAAAAAAATTAGCCTGTTTTTGAATGTGTTCGATCCAAAAAGTATTTAAAAAATCTGTTTAGTTTTTGAATTATTTATTTGTTAAATGTACATTTGTATTTCCTCCCTTATCCTCTAGCAATCCTCACCCAGGCAGAAATGTGAGCGCTAATACATTAAAACTGTATACAATTGTGTGGACAAGAAAATAAGGAAACGTTTGTATGCGGGAACTATACTTGTTACCATTCCTTTAGCTATCATTTGCCTTATGGAATTTCATCATAAGATTTTTAAAGTTGAACAGCCTTAGTGAATGTACAGAAATTAGACCTTTGTATTTAGTTATACAGTGGTAGATAACTTTTGTAATTTCATAATTGACACGAAGGTACGTGTAGATAAAAAATACACAACACCTGCAAGTAAAAAATTGTTTTGCATAGTTTGGACATCCATGTCAAAGTTCCCTCAGATCTTTTAAGCGTTTGTTTTGCAGGAATGTTCTACTCATTGAGAAGCATGCATGATGGTGAATGAACAAGCATTGTTTATTTTGCTTTTTTGTTAAACTACATAAACCTAGAGAGTGCTGTGGTACCATCACACATTCTTAACTTTTTCCATGTGACAAACATGATAGTAAATTTAAGTAGTTTTTTCCTTTTCTCATCTTGCATTGCCACTGTTCTCCACATATAACATGACTTTAGATGGGCGAAGATCAGACTGTGTGCCGCTACATTCATCCCTACCAATGTGCCTTTGATGTCAAATCTGGATTTGTTCCGCATATTACTCCTGTCCTTGGAACTAGGTTTATGTGTGGGACAATTCCAAATTCTTTGTCCAATAATGCTGGAATATGCACAGTTTTTTCTAAGCAATGGTCCTTAGTGAACACTGGTCCAGTATGGGTAAATTGCAGACTGAGATATCACTCAAACACAGCTCGCAATAAATAAATGTTAAAGATGATTGATGTGGATATGGTCAGTTTTGACTGGGACATCTTTATTTGTTCAGTGTTTAACATCTCTCAATAGTTTGAAAAATAAAGTGACATTCTAAACCCTCTGCTCGGTTTTCTTATTTGGTATAAGACTTAATTCTGACACAATATAAACACAACTGTTTGTATTGTAGTCAGGTTGGGGTTAACTGGTTAACGTTGGCATTAATATGGTAAGTTCAATGATGTAAACGCTATGTCTATGGGTGCATTACTACTTTGGTTTTCATTGTGTATTCTCAGTGTCCTCATGGGGGAGCACTTCGGTTGGTTTTAAAAAATGGACTTGAATGGGCTATGACAAGTTCTATGGTTAAACAGAAATGTATATCATGGCTTTATTTATCTTTGAATTAGGTTCTGTTGCTGTCCTCTTCCACTTCCTTGAGTGGTTTTACTCGTTATGACAAACCACAACTGTCAACTCACTTTCTTCCTCCTGATAAGATAACCAAGTCTCTACATGCATTTCAGAACCCCTCCGTGAGTTGTTGTAGTCAGTGAATTGCTGCTCCTTCTAGAAGACTCCTCCCCTTTTAGACTTATGAATCATCATTACACATCCATGGTGTCACCTCCCTGACAACCAGCTGTCCTCCTGTGACTGTCTGGGAACATGTCACTGAGGACCAGATCAGAGCTGTGTTGCCTGTTGGGTCTTAGGTCCCTCTAAGTTCTCCCTTGTGACCCCACTTCTCATCTTCATTCTCTGGTGGTTGTTGGCTGTTCATATCAGATTCATGGCCCTGTTGCTTCCCTACCCCTTGCCTTCAGGCAATGATCAAATGATGCACTTCCGCCAGACACCCATGCCACCCTGCAAGGATACAGCAGCAGCCAAACTCCCCGCCTGGTCTCTGAGACTAGACGTAACATAGGGAATGTAAATCCGACACACTAAAATTAAATCAAAATGTATTTGCC
Organism: Coregonus lavaretus; assembly: GCF_964263955.1. Taxonomy (NCBI): domain Eukaryota; kingdom Metazoa; phylum Chordata; class Actinopteri; order Salmoniformes; family Salmonidae; genus Coregonus; species Coregonus lavaretus. Next base: position 36,926,105 of record NC_140006.1, read on the forward strand.
ACATGCGCCGATTACAACAGGTGTAGACCTTACAATGAAATGCTTACTTACAAGCCCTTAACCAACAATGCAGTTTAAAGAAAAATAAGTTAAGTAAAAAAATAAAATTAAGAGCAGCAGTAAAATAAAAATAAACAGTAGGGAGGCTATATACAGGGGGTACCGGTACAGAGTCAATGTGCGGGGGCACAGGTTAGTCGAGGTAATTTAAGTAATATGTACATGTGGGTAGAGTTAAAGTGACTATGCATAGATAATAAACAGATTGTAGCAGCAGTGTAAAATGTGGGGTGGGGTGGGGTGGGGTGGGACAATGCAAATAGTCTGGGTAGCCATGATTAGCTGTTCAGGAGTCTTATGGCTTGGGGGTAGAAGCTGTTAAGAAGCCTTTTGGACCTAGACTTGGCGCTCCGGTACTGCTTGCCGTACGGTAGCAGAGAGAACAGTCTATGACTAGGGTGGCTGGAGTCTTTGACAACTTTTAGGGCCTTCCTCTGACACCGCCTGGTATAGAGGTCCTGGATGGCAGGAATTTTGGCCCCAGTGTGATGTACTGGGCTGTACTCACTACCCTCTGTAGTGCCTTGCGGTCGGAGGCCGAGCAGTTGCCATACCAGGCGGTGATGCAACCAGTCAGGATGCTCTCGATGGTGCAGCTGTATAACTTTTTGAGGATCTGAGGACCCATGCCAAATCTTTTCAGTTTCCTGAGGGGGAATATGCTTTGTCGTGCCCTTTTCACGACTGTCTTGGTGTGTTTGGACCATGATAGATTGTTGGTGATGTGGACACCAAGGAACTTGAAGCTCTCAACCGGTTCCACTACAGCCCTGTCGATGAGAATGGGGGTGTGCTCAGTCCTCTTTTTTTTCCTGTAGTCCACAATCATCTCCTTTGTCTTGATCACATTGAGGGAGAGGTTGTTATCCTGGCATCACACGGCCAGGTCTCTGACCTCCTCCCTATAGGCTGTCTCTTCATTGTCGGTTGTGTCGTCGGAAAACGTAATGATGGTGTTGGAGTCGTGCCTGGCCATGCAGTCATGAGTGAACAGGGAGTACAGGAGGGGACTGAGCACGCACCCCTGAGGGGCCCCCGTGTTGAGGATCAGCGTGGCAGATGTGTTGTTACCTACCCTTACCACCTGGGGGCAGCCCGTCAGGAAGTCCAGTATCCAGTTGCAGAGGGAGGTGTTTAGTCCCAGGGTCCTTAGCTTAGTGATAAGCTTTGAGGTCACTATAATGTTGAACGCTGAGCTGTAGTCAATGAACAGCATTCTCACGTAGGTGTTCCTCTTGTCCAGGTGGGAAAGGGCAGTGTGGAGTGCAATAGAGATTGCATCATCTGTGGATCTGTTGGGGCGGTATGCAAATTGGAGTGGGTCTAGGGTTTCTGGGATAATGGTGTTGATGTGAGCCATGACCAGCCTTTCAAAGCACTTCATGGCTACAGGCGTAAGTGCTACGGGTCGTTAGTCATTTAGGCAGGCTATCTTAGTGTTCTTGGGCACAGGGACTATGGTGGTCTGCTTGAAACATGTTGGTATAACAGACTTAGTCAGGGACATGTTGCAAATGTCAGTGATGACACTTGCCAGTTGGTCAGCGCATGCTCGGAGTACGCGTCCTGGTAATCCGTCTGGCCCTGCGGCCTTGTGAATGTTGACCTGTTTAAATGTCTTACTCACATCGGCTACGGAGAGAGCGTGATCACATAGTCATCCGGAACAGTTTATGCTCTCATGCATGCTTCAGTGTTGCTTGCCTCGAAGCGAGCATAGAAGTGATGTAGCTCGAATGGTAGGCTTGTGTCACTGGGCAGCTCGCGGCTGTGCTTCCCTTTGTAGTCTGTAATAGTTTGCAAGCCCTGTCACATCCGACGAGCGTCAGAGCCGGTGTAGTACGATTCAATCTTAGTCCTTTATTGACTCTTTGCCTGTTTGATGGTTCATCGGAGTTCATAGCAGGATTTCTTATAAGCGTCCGGGTTAGAGTCCCGCTCCTTGAATGCGGCAGCTCTACCCTTTAGCTCAGTGCGGATGTTGCCTGTAATCCATGGCTTCTGGTTGGGGTATGTACGTACGGACACTGTGGGCACGATGTCATTGATGCACTTATTGATGAAGCCAGTGACTGATGTGGTGTACTCCTCAATGCCATTGGAGGAATCCCGGAACATATTCCAGTCTGTGCTAGCAAAATAGTCCTGTAGCTTAGCATCTGTGTCATCTGACCACTTCCTTATTAACCGAGTCACTGGTGCTTCCTGCTTTAGTTTTTGCTTATAAACAGGAATCAGGAGGATATAATTATGGTCAGATTTGCCAAATGGAGGGCGAGGGAGAGCTTTGTACGCGTCTCTGTGTGTGGAGTAAAGGTGGTCTAGAGTTTCTTTCAGCTGGTTGCACATTTAACATGCTGGTAGAAATGAGGTAGAACGGATTTAAGTTTCCCTGCATTAAAGTCCCCGGCCACTAGGAGCGCTGCCTCTGGATGATATGCTACGTTTGCTGTGGTTACATAAGACAGATGGTTACTTAAGGCAAAAACAAAATTAGGGTGGTTGGTCGGGCATTTAACGCGAACGTCTAGCAACCGAAAGGTTGTGAGTTCGAATCTCATCAGGGAGATTAGCAACTTTTCAGCTACTTGCTACTTTGCAACCAATGTTCCCTCTAATATTGTTAATCACTGAGCAAATTTCAGGTCTGCTGAGCGCAAACTTGAACTTTGTGAAAATTCTGTGCAACTTCCAGCGCACGTTTACTGTGAACACTGAGGCTGTACCCGCTTTAAGTTAGTTTTAACAGTGGCCATGTAGGCTATTGGCTATTTGATCATAATGTAGGTCTACCAAAGTGGCCTACCATCATGGAAATAGCTGTTCTATCAGTCAGCCTACAGTAGCAGCCAATGTGTGGTCAATGTAGGCCTACATTCCATAAGACTTTCAAAAAACAAAACATGCAGGGCTTGACATTAACCTGTTCATCCACTTGTCCTTCAGACAAGGAGGTGACTGAAAATGTTGTGTTGTTTGATGCAAGAAACCACTTTACAAAATAAAATGCATTATTATTCCCATACCATTATTACAGTGAATCAGGCAAATTATGCTACCCTCTGCCTATTGGCTACTTAGCTTATTCAAGCCTGTCTCAAAATACAACACTGCCCCTTTAAGACAAAAAATAAGCTCTTTACCTGACTCGCTTTTCAAAGATGTCTAGAAATATACAAGTTTTGTGCTCTTGTAGGAAGCAATCACTCCCCTATTTCTGACTACAAATGATCTATAACTGGGCTAATAACTCACTAACTAGCAAAGGATATGAACTAAATGTGCACACGTGGCTACATGCAGCTCTTGCTTTGAACTCAAAACAAGCGCATCTACTCACGACCACTTATGCTGTAAACACAGTCCAGTTCAAAGTAAATGGCACAGATCCATATATGGCAATGGTCTATTTGCATATAGGCCTACAGCAGCTCTGATTTGTTTATGCCGCACCGGTCTGTGTGGCGTCCGGGCTGAGGAGTGCTTGTCAATGCAATAGAATCCTACTCCGATGCATTCTGCCTACAACAAAATCTCTTGCATAGTTTGTTTTGTTCGGTATATTGCATTGAAAGTGACTAATATTGCGTTGATTCGATCACAATTGCCACAGTAAAGGGAAACGTTGACAGTGTATATTCCTTGTTGTGCTTTTTCTATGTTGTCGATCTAGTATGTGTGGATCTATGTTGGCCGGTGTGGTTCCCAATCAGAGGCAGCTGTCGCTCGTTGTCTCTGATTGGTGACCATACTTAGGCAGCCTATTGGCACTGTCTAGTTGTGGGATCTTGTTCCTTGTAAGGTATGTTGTGTGTTCTACCTTGGACTTCACGTTTCGTTTCCTTTGTTGTTTTGTCGTGTGTTTGTTAAGTTTAATAAACATGTACGCATATCACGCTGCGCCTTGGTCTGACCCGTCATTCAACGAACATGACAGAAGATCCCACCAAACGAGGACCAAGCAGCGTGCCGAGAAGGAGCAAACGCCTGGGACTCAACAGGAGGTTACATTAGTAGATGTCCTCCTCAATTTGGGGGAGAATTACGGAGGAGGAGGCCGTCCGTTATCGGAAGGCGATGAAGGAGGATGCCCAGGTAGGAGAGGAGAAACGACGCCAACAGTGCCGACGACGGAGACCCGAGAGGTAACCCCAATAAAAAAAATTGGGGGGGCACACGGTGTGGACGACGAGGCAGCAGGAGGCCGTTAAAGGGCGGATCTGCAGGTTAGGAGAGGAGGCCACCATGTTACGGGAGTTATTCGGTCAGAGGGAGGCGCTACAGGAGGCTAAAAGGGAGAAGGAAAGAGTAGAGGCACGGCGAGAGGAGCTGGTAAGGCAGCAGAAGGAGCGGGGGTTAATAAAGGAACCCAGTCCTGCTCCTCGCACCAAGCAAGTGGTGCGTGTCGCCAGTCCGGTCCGGCCCGTTCCTGCTCCCCGCACCAAGTCAGTGGTGCGTGTTCCCAGTATGGCACGGCCCGGCCCGTTCCTGCCCCTCGCACCAAGCCTGTGGTGCGCGTCGCCAGTCCGGCCCGGCCTGTTCCTGCTCCTCGCACCAAGCCAGTGGTGCGCGTCGCCAGTCCGGCCCGGCCTGTTCCTGCTCCTCGCACCAAGCCAGTGGTGCGCGTCACCAGTCCGGCCCGGCCCGTTCCTGTCCCTCGCACCAAGCCAGTGGTGCGTGTTCCTAGTCCGGTCCGGCCTGTGCCTGCTTCTCGCACCAGACCAGTGGTGCGTTTGTCCAGTCCGGCACGGCCCGTGCCCGTTCCACCGGTGCCTGGTCCGGCACCGGTCAGCTGCTCCACTCCGGAGCCAGAGCAGTCCGCTCCACCGGTGCCTGATCCAGTGCCGGTCAGCGGCTCCACTCCTTGGACTTCACGTTACGTTTCCTTTGTTGTTTTGTCGTGTGTTTGTTAAGTTTAATAAACATGTACGCATATCACGCTGCGCCTTGGTCTGACCCGTCATTCAACGAACGTGACAGTGTGTGGCCTCCACGTGCCTGTATGACCTCCCTACAACGCCTGGGCATGCTCCTGATGAGGTGGCGGATGGTCTCCTGAGGGATCTCCTCCCAGACCTGGACTAAAGCATCCGCCAACTCCTGGACAGTGTGTGGTGCAACGTGGCGTTGGTGGATGGAGCGAGACATGATGTCCCAGATGTGCTCAATTGGATTCAGGTCTGGGGAACGGGCGGGCCAGTCCATAGCATCAAAGCCTTCCTCTTGCAGGAACTGCTGACACACTCCAGCCACATGAGGTCTAGCATTGTCTTGCATTAGGAGGAACCCAGGGCCAACCGCACCAGCATATGGTCTCACAAGGGGTCTGAGGATCTCATCTCGGTACCTAATGGCAGTCAGGCTACCTCTGGCGTGCACATGGAGGGCTGTGCGGCCCCCCCAAAGAAATACCACCCCACACCATGACTGACCCACCGCCAAACCGGTCATGCTGGAGGATGTTGCCGGCAGCAGAACGTTCTCCACGGCATCTCCAGACTCTGTCACGTCTGTCACATGTGCTCAGTGTGAACCTGCTTTCATCTGTGAAGAGCACAGGGCGCCAGTGGCGAATTTGCCAATCTTGGTGTTCTCTGACAAATGCCAAACGTCCTGCACGGTGTTGGGCTGTAAGCACAACCCCCACCTGTGGACATCGGGCCCTCATACCACCCTCATGGAGTCTGTTTCTGACCGTTTGAGCAGACGCATGCACATTTGTGGCCTGCTGGAGGTCATTTTGCAGGGCTCTGGCAGTGCTCCTCCTGCTCCTCCTTGCACAAAGGCGGAGGTAGAGGTCCTGCTGCTGGGATGTTGCCCTCCTACGGCCTCCTCCACCTCTCCTGATGTACTGGCCTGTCTCCTGGTAGCGCCTCCATGCTCTGGACACTACGCTGACAGACACAGCAAACCTTCTTGCCACAGCTCGCATTGATGTGCCATCCTGGATGAGCTGCACTACCTGAGCCACTTGTGTGGGTTGTAGACTCCATCTCATGCTACCACTAGAGTGAAAGCACCGCCAGCATTCAAAAGTGACCAAAACATCAGCCAGGAAGCATAGGAACTGAGAAGTGGTCTGTGGTCACCACATGCAGAACATCTCCTTTATTGGGGGTGTCTTGCTAATTGCCTATAATTTCCACCTGTTGTCTATTCCATTTGCACAACAGCATGTGAAATGTATTGTCAATCAGTGTTGCTTCCTAAGTGGACAGTTTGATTTCACAGAAGTGTGATTGACTTGGAGTTACATTGTGTTGTTTAAGTGTTCCCTTTATTTTGTGTATATATTTCAAAATTTGAGGTAGGCTATATGATCGCACCAGTAATAGATCCGTTGTTGTATTACTTGTGAAGCACAGCTGAGTGAGCATACATTTAAATAATGTGCTTTTTAATTTATTTTACTGGGCTGGTGGTGCCTGCATCTGATGGTCAGTCTCAGCAGAGGGAGAGAGCAGCAGACTGAGGGTCCGCCTCTCAGCGTCCCTCCGCTCTCCCTTTCCTCTGCTTACAATGACCAAAAAGGGACACAGTCTTCCAGCTGATGGCGAAACTCGAGTCACACCGTATTATTTCTGCCTCATGCACAAATTCATGTTGTTACTCCTATGAACAGAGAAAGTGAAATATTCCTTGATGTTAAAAAAGACCCAAGCCGCTAATAATAACATCAAAGCAAACCTATAGATACACTTTCCTACTCATTAATTACTGCTGCAGTGCTTGTTGTAGCACTGAGTGGAAATAGGAAAAACTTGCATTTTATGGCTTATAAAAGTATTGAATACAATGTTTTGACAGTGCTGAGTAAGAACTTGAAATCTTGAAATCTCACAGTATCAACTTTGCTGTAGCTTTCTTTTATGCCTGCTACGTTACTGCAGACACGGTCATCTGAGCCATCCGATTGGCCAGCGGTAGGCCTATAGTGCACTTGATTTGCTTTCTGGCCCTGCCGGGAAGGCAGAGTTTGTACCTTCTGACACATAAAATTGGTAAAAATGGTAACAGTTCGACTACCCGGCGCGCAGGGCAGCTGAATCGGTGCACCTACTGCCAACAGCCCGAGACAAACAAAATAAAAAGGCTTTTTTTACAGAAATGTTTGGTGATCGACTAGGAATGCCTTAAAGATCGACCGGTTGGTGACCACTGCTCTAGAAAGTTGTGTGAAGTTCAATCTCATGCTTCTCTCTGTGGGCTGATATTTCTGAATGGCACCATCCCTATGGTGAAGCATGGTGTTGGCAGCATCGTGCAGTGGGGATGTTTTTCAGCGGCAGGGACTGGGAGACTAGTCAGGATCGAGAGAAAGATGAACAGAGCAAAGTACAGAGAGATCCTTGATGAAAACCTGCTTCAGAGCGCTCAGGACATCAGACTGGGGGCGAAGGTTCATCTTCCAACAGGACAACGACCCTAAGCACACAGCCAAGACAACACAGGAGTGGCTTTGGGACAAGTCTCTGTATGTCCTTGAGTGGCCCAGCCAGTGCCCGGACTTGAACCTGATCGAACATCTCTGGAGAGACCTGAAAATAACTGTGCAGCAACGCTCCCCATCCAACCTTACAGAGCTTGATAGGATCTGCAAAGAAGAATGGTAGAAACTCCCCAAATACAGGTGTGCCAAGCTTGTATCGTTATACCCAAGAAGACTTGAGGCTATAAACGCTGCCAAAGGTGATTCAACAAAGTACTGAGTAAAGGGTCTGAATACTTATGTAAATGTGATATTTGTAATAAATTAGCAAACATTTCTTTAAACCTGTTTTTGCTTTGTCATTATGGAGTATTGTGGGTAGATTGATGAGGGAAAAAAACAATGTAATCAATTTTATAATAAGGCTGTATCCTAACAACATGTGGAAAAAGTCAAGGGGTCTGAATACTTTCCGAAGGCGCTGTAACTCCTAAACTTAACCCTAACTCCTAGCCTAGCTAACGTTAGCCAGCTAGCTAGAATTTGTAACATAGCATACATTTTACACATTCGCAACATATAGTATGTTTTGCAAAATCGTAACATATTGTACGTTTTGTAAATTCCTAACATATAATACGATATTGTAATTCGTAACATATAATATACGAAATGGGTGATGGACATTCACAAATTAATACCATACGAAACATAACATATCATACTAAATGGAGGGTCTCAGATTTACTTACAGAATAATACGAAATTGATTATGACACTGAATAGGGCTAAGGATGTTGGATACAGTTGTTGGTAGGGTAGCCAAATGAGTTCAGTATGCCATTTTCATTTGAGACAAAGTAGTGTAATGTCATTGATCATCAAGATAATATTCCAAATACTCTATTGAACCAAATTGAATTGACAACCACACTAAGGCTGCGTTTAGACAGGCAGCCCAATTCTGATATTTAGTTCACTAATCAGATTGGCTCTGAAGAGCTGATGTGAAAAGATCTGATGTGATTGGTTAAAAGACAAATTAGTGGAAAAAACATCAGAATTGGTCTACCTTTCTTTAAATGCAGCCAAACTGTCACTGAAGTGATACAAATGGACACTGAATTGACTTGACTTTTTTAAATCAGTGTTTTTATGAAACTGTGGTTTATAACAATGTAATAACACATGAATCATGATAATGTGTCTTATCTAGGCTAAACTAAAATATTTGGTTAATTGTTTAATGTCATAATTAATATTTTTAACTATGTTCTCATTTGGATGTAGCCTACTAGTGCTATTAACATTCTCAGAATTCCAAAATGGGTCAAAACCCTTGAACGAGCGAAGGGGGTCCTTTACACTCCAAAAATGTAGTTCAATAATAGTATCATTACGTCATTCAGTAGCTCAATTTGGTAGTTCCTCTACTCAAACTTTTCCCGACGGTGATTCAAGACTCCCCAACTACTGGTGTGGCCATAGGATACTCCCACCATTCAGGAATTTGGGACTTTCCTTCCATATAAGGACTTTTTGATATCAATCACGAGTCACGATTTAGACTTAGAAAGGGAAAGGTGGAGCCTAAAATCGATCAACGAACCGTACAAGTTCGTGTAAGCATTTCTATTGGTTGTAAGAAAAAAGAAAGGAAGTATTTAGTTCACTCCGGAGTTTAACTGGAAGAGACACGAAAATAAAAGGCTTTGCACAAAGAAACTGATACAAAGTATCAATACGAAAAACAAAATAACTCGTTCATAGTCATGTCTGGCTCATCATTTAACAGAGGTCCTGCTTATGGGTTTTCTGCAGAAGTCAAAAGCAAGGTAAGTGTTCACGGAAAGTGCTAATGAATCACTTGCCTTATGGTAGTAGCCTATACTGTAGCCTATGGTGAGGTTTATTATGGAAAACTGTATTTATTTATTGAAAAATGTGTAGGCCTAAGTCTTTTAGGCTACATGGGCTATGATGTTCTGCTGAGTGTAAAGGTATTTAATAGTACGTGGAACTGGCAAAGCTACTTTTTGGAATGACAAATAAAGAGGAAGACTTTTGTCAAATTACAAGTTTTACCGGCTGTGCACTATGCATATATGTTTGATAATAGTGTTCATTAATATGACAGAATGATACAAATAAAAAGTGAACTTTAGTTTGGTTTAAGTTGTTGGTTTAGTTTTGGGAAGCGCTTAGAAAAGCATGGGCGTTGCCCGTATTGGCAATGTAGATTTCCTTGTGGCAAGTTAAAATCTCTATACGGTCCCATTACATAGAGAAACTGGTCAGTACAACACTCTATAGTGTTGTAGGTCTTTCATACATCCATCCATCCATGTCCCTGAGTTTGATGTCACCCATCCAGAGGTCACACTGTCCTATCACGAGAACAACTGCTGCTTCCTGCGCTGGGGTGGATTGGGGCCTTGGTGAATGGCTATTGTAGTGCGCACTGCGCCTACGTGCATACTTTGACAAATGGCTTCACAAAACAATCCAAATAGAAATATGTTCTCTTTCAGAACATATGCACTTTCAAAAGTGAACGTTGACAGGAGACAGTGCCAGTGTTTTCTGGTGGCAGTGTTTTCTGGTGGCAGGTAGCATAGCTGTTAGAGAGGCGAGCCAGCAACCGGATGATTGCTAGTTCGAATCCCGGGTCCGACTGGAAAAATCTTTCGGGAAGTGAGCTGGCAACCGTTGGGTTTCTTGTATCAAATCCTATATATGCCATTGCCTGCCGGTACTTACCCCCCACAACAACAGCTCCCAGCGCGGCCAGTGTGGCAGCCCCTCTATGTGTGTCTTTCAGAGGGTTGGGTAAAAGTCAAATTTATGTTGGACCTTGTGTGCAATTAACCAATTAAGTGATCTTAAACTTAATCTATCTATAAATGTCCTCCATCCAAAACGTCAATGGCACAACCAGGAGTTAACCTACTACTGTACCCCTTGGGCCAAATATAACTGTTTTATCACATTTACTTTAAAGATTTGGAGGAGCCTTTGTGTTCCTGTACTTATTATGATTATTATTATTTATTTAATCGTGTGTTACACTTTTATAGTGTAATAGGAGAAATGGAATTGAAACGCTCTGCAAAGTTCCCCAACCTGGCTCTTTACTTATGTAAACAGAGAATAATGACTAATATAATATCATTTTCTATTTTATCCTTCATAAACAACAAACTTTACCCATCATGTTCCAAGTTATGTTATACAAAAGAATACTCAGGTCCCCACATTACTACCCTGATCCGTTTAACTGCAGATAAAAGTGCATTATAGTCTCTATCTGACACATAGCAGATAAATGTGCATTATGTTCTTCTGTGTCTGAGACATAGCAATGTGTCTTTTAGACCACCAGCTGATTTATTGTTTGCATTCCTTGGCTGAGTCCTTATATTGGCAAGGGGTCCCATTCCTACAGTTTTCCATTGGTCCTCAGAACGCAATGTACGGGTAGCCAAGTGGATGTAAAGCTGTTGGTTTCCTCTCATACCAATGAATGATGTCCATTGTCTCTGGTATTTCCTGCCATTGATGATGTAGGAATGCAATGCAATGTGAGGTATTGAAGTGTGTTATTCAAGGAGCTTTTACTCCTTGACTAGGCCCCTTGCCATTTTAGATGATAGGTAAAATTATGGTTAACCCAGACTTGTAGTGGCTCAATTCCAACAAGACTACCAAATATGTTTTTTGAGAACGTAGCGGTGGTCCATGTTCATTCCATTTGATTTAAACTCTTTCAACTCGGAGTCCCAACAGTCATTCCCCATGACCTAAATTGCGCCGCGGGATGAATTCCTTGAGTTCACCATGCCTCTCTAAATTACATCTTTCAAATGTCTTGTGGGCAATTAAAGCAGTCAATGTTGTTTTAATTTGGGGATAATTAAATGAAGCAAATATATAATGAGAGGACCGGTTTGCCCAGGAAGTCCTTTATTCGGTTGTACTTGAAGTTCCGCTGCACATTTTAGCCTTGGAGGGAAATTTGTGGAGAATATTTTGACCCTATTCCTCACACAGTCTTTGGTATGTATTTTTAACTTCAACCTCAGAATGCATTGTTTAGAGATACTATAGAGGCCATTAAAACAATTACTTTCTGTACTGACATTGCAATGTTGTTGCATTTCTATTTGTAGTATCATTTTCATAGTAAGATCTACACTACAGTTCTAAATAGACGTTTTCTAAATGTTGATTTTAGTGCCAGTTTCCTTCTTCACACTTATTTCTGTGATTATTTATTCAAAGTATTTACAAATCAGGATAACACTTTAAACACCCTCTCAACAAGGAATGCAGTCTCTGCAGTGTCAAATTGCATAAAGTTTAACTCGCCCCAATACCATGCAGCTACCTTCCTGTGCTTCAAGGAGATTTAAGTGGTTTACCAAACAGGATGTGTGTGTGTGTGTGCGCGTTTTGTGTTTGAGCTCATGTCAGTGTCACCTCTGTAAGGGCTGTTACAATAACACCCAAAGTTATCCCCATTGGTTGAGACTGTGAAACATACACAAACACACTGTGAATCATGGTTTTGGGGCCGCCCATAATAAACTCTTGAGAGAAACTATCAACACACACAAACCATTATATTGTTTCTTGCTGTGGTTCTGGCAATGAAAACCGGCCACTACCAAGTCATCAATTGATGATAAATACTCCCACACATACAGTACCAGTCAAAAGTTTGGACACACCTACTCATTCAAGGGTTTTTCTTTATTTTTACTATTTTCTACATTGTAGAATAATAGTTAAGACATCAAAACTATGACATAACACATATGGAATCATGTAGTAACCAAAAAAGTGTTAAACAAATAAAAATATATTTGAGATTCTTCAAAGTAGCTACCTTTTGCCTTGATGACAGCTTTGCACACTCTTGGCATTCTCTCAACCAGCTTCACCTGGAATGCTTTTCCAACAGTCTTGAAGGAGTTCCCACATATGCTGAGCACTTGTTGGCTGCTTTTCCTTCACTCTGCGGTCCAAATCATCCCAAACCATCTCAGTTGGGTTGAGGTCGGGTGATTGTGGAGGCCAGGTCATCTGATGCAGCAATCCATCACTCTCCTTGGTCAAATAGCCCTTACACAGCCTGGAGGTGTGTTTTGGGTCATTGTCCTGTTGAAAAACAAATGATAGTCCCACTAAGTGCAAACCAGATGGGATGGCGTATCGCTGCAGAATGCTGTGGTAGCCATGCTGGTTAAGTGTGCCTTGAATTCTAAATAAATCACAGACAGATTCACCAGCAAAGCACCCCCACACCATCACACCTCCTCCTCCTCCATGCTTCACGGTGGGAACCACACATGCGGAGATCATCCGTTCACCTACTCTGCATCTCACAAAGACACGGCGGTTGGAACCAAAATCTCAAATTTGGACTCATCAGACCAAAGGACAGGTCTAATGTCCATTGCTCGTGTTTCTTGGCCCAAGCAAGTCTCTTCTTATTATTGGTGTCCTTTAGTAGTGGTTTCTTTGCAGCAATTCGACCATGAAGGCCTGATTCACGCAGTCTACTCTGAACAGTTGATGTTGAGATGTGTCTGTTACTTCAACTCTGTGAAGCATTTATTTGGGCTGCAATCTGAGGTGCAGTTAACTCAATTGAATTTATCCTCTGTAGCAGAGGTAACTCTGGGTCTTCCTTTCCTGTGGCGGTCCTCATGAGAGTCAGTTTCATCATAGCACTTGGTGTTTTTTGCGACTGCACTTGAAGAAACGTTCAAAGTTCTTGACATTCTCCGGATTGACTGACCTTTATGGCTTAAAGTAATGATGGCCTGTCGTTTCTCTTTGCTTATTTGAGCTGTTCTTGCCATAATATGGACTTGGTCTTTTACCAAATAGGGCTGTCTTCTGTATACCACCCCTACCTCGTCACAACACAACTGATTGGCTCAAACGCAAGGAAAGAAATTCCACAAATTAACTTTAACAAGGCACACCTGTTAATTGAAATGCATTCCATGTGACTACCTCATGAAGCTGGGTGAGAGAATGCCAAGAGTGTGTGCAAAGCTGTCATCAAGGCAAAGGGTGGCTACTTTGAAGAATCCCAAATATAAAATATATTTGTATTTGTTTAACACTTTTTTGGTTACTACATGATTCCATATGTGTTATTTCATAGTTTTGATGTCTTCACTATTATTCTACAATGTAGAAAATATTAAAAATAAAGAAAAACCTTTGAATGAGTAGGTGTGTCCAAACTTTTGACTGGTAGTGTACGTTGGTAGCACTTTATTATATGGAAAGTACCTGGTGCACAGTAATAACCTATGAATAACTTGTTTGTTCCTTTGGGATTCATTAAAACAAGCAGCAATGGCCACCATTAGGTACCAGGTAGTTCCCAATTGTGTAGAATTATTTGAAGTACCCATTTCAAATAGTTTTCTCATAAATACCAGTGGAAACATTACTGTCAAATAAAGTGTAACCTGCATGTTACCTGCACATATTGTGTTGGTGTTTAGGTTGTGCAAACTTTCCCAAGACGTGAATGTTTCCTATAATGAATTTTGACCTTTCCCCCTCTCCAGATTGCAGGAAAGTACGACCCTCAGAGAGAGGAAGAGCTAAAGGTCTGGATCGAGGATACGACAGGATGTGTCATCGGGGAAGACTTCCAGAAAGGCCTGAAAAATGGCGTCATCTTATGCAAGTACGTTTCTAAATAGGGCCAGGATCCATCATCATGTCCCTATGTGTAAAATGTGGCTTTATTGACCCACAAAGCTAGAAATTCTATGGCACCAGCCAATGGATTTAACCAAAGACAACATCAATCATAAACATTCTGCTAGCTACAACGTAATACATCAAATAATACAATCCATAGCATATGTCCTGTCTGTCCTCATTGCTGTTGGTTTTACTGTACTATAGACAATTTTCTCCTCTGATTCCTTCTGTTGCCTATGAGGTACTGCAGTCTAAGTAAGCAAACTCTCTTCCTCCCCTAGACTGATCAACAAACTTCAACCTGGCTCTGTGAAAAAGATCAACTCGTCCACCATGAATTGGCATCAGGTGAGCTGCTTGGATTGTTCTCTCTACATGAACAGACTTGATCTGTACTTTACCAGGTGGTTTTACAGTTAGAGAATATATCTGAGCTGTTGTGCTGACCAAGCCTGTTTTTTTACTAGCTTAAAAGCAGAGGTAGATTTTTATTAGAGCTGCAACTTTCTCTGAAGTAGTGAGTGTACAGAAATAGAAAATGTCTTAGAATATGAAATATAGTGAGACCTCGGTGTGCCAGAGATATCCTTTTAGCTAAATGGCTTGTTATGATAGCCTCGTTATAGGTGTGACTTCCTAAAATCTACCTTCATGCAATTATTGAGAAGCTCTTTATTCATCTTATCATTTCATGCACTATGTCTGGATCTAGCTGGAGAACATCACCAACTTCATCAAATCCATCCAAACGTACGGCCTGAAGCCCCATGATATCTTTGAGGCCAATGACCTGTTTGAGAGTGGGAACATGACCCAGGTCCAGAGCACACTGCTGTCTCTCGCTGGCACGGTAAGACTTTCAGTATTAAAAACTTTAGAAACTGATTTTTATGCTTGCATCCCTCATGAGAATAGCAACTTCTGTATTTTAACGTCTGTATTTTTAACTGTGTAATTTCCACTTGCATTAATCATTTGACCTTGCAGTAATGCTCTGTAGAACATGTCAGGTTTTGTCTTCGTAAAGATGTTCCTGAAGCTAACATAATGGTGTCCCGTCTTCCTCAACATATGGTGTCAGAAGCGGGATCTAAATACAGCACCCTCCTGAATAAGCTCCTACTATTGTGTCCAGTAATATCTTGAGGTATCCAACAGTGTCAGGATTTCTGTACACTTTCACCTGCAGGCCAAGACCAAAGGCTGCCAGTCCCGAGTGGACATTGGGGTGAAGTACGCAGACAAACAGGAGAGGCTATTCGACGAGGAGAAGATGAAGGCCGGACAGTGTGTCATCGGACTGCAGGCAAGAGGGAATGTGTTGACAGTGATACCACTGAGGAGCATGTTGTTCTTTTTGCTGTTGCCAGCTCTTTAGCCGTCTTGCCAAACAAAACATCAGTAGCAAAGCTGACTAAGATATATAGCTAACAGCCTTATAACAGGCTAAGGCAGAGACACACTGGCATTCATGCTATTGTTCTTGTAAAACTCATATTTCATTGAATCTTGCCATAACTTCTATTAATTTAGGATATTTCTTATTGAAGGGTTGCATGTAGGGTTACATTAATGATTCCTAACCTTTATAAGCCCTTTGGCATAACTTCTATTTCAGCCAAGAAGACTATTGTTAATTTGATGATATATACTCAGGGATTAGCAGTCTGTCTGAAAGTCTCCATCACAGGGGGGTTGTAATTTTCCACTCATCCTTTGCTGTTTTCCTTTTATAACTGATATCTGTCTCTCTCCGCAGATGGGGACGAATAAGTGTGCCAGCCAGGCGGGCATGAACGCATACGGCACCAGGAGGCACCTCTACGACCCCAAGGCTCACATCCTGCCCCCCATGGACAACTCCACCATCAGTCTGCAAATGGGCACCAACAAGGGGGCCAGCCAGGTAAAAGTCCATGTGTAGAAAAGACAATACAAGAGCTTAATGGTTCTGACAAACAAAGTTCTCATTCATTTCACCATGTCTTAAAACTCAATCAAGGTATCAATACTGTGCTAGTAGACTTTGGCTATTACTAATGGATTCTTGTTTATTTTAATTCCTACATGTTTGAATTCACTGCTAACTAATTCATCTTTCTCTACTCTTCAGGCTGGTATGACAGCTCCAGGAACCCGCCGTGCCATCTACGACCAGAAGCTGGGCACAGACAAATGTGACAACAGCACCATGTCGCTGCAGATGGGCTCCAACGCAGGCGCCAACCAGAGCGGGCAGAACTTTGGCCTGGGTCGTCAGATCTATGACGCCAAGTACTGCCCCAAGAACGAGGAGGGTGAGGAGGAGCAGAACGGGGCCGGGGCCGAATATGTCCCTGACTACCAAGACGAGGGTTACCAAGAATACAAAGATGAAGCAGTGCCGGTGTACCAACAAGAGGGGACAGATTATTAAAAGGGGGGTTGTGCTGGTTGAAAACAGAAGAAACCTCAAGGAAGGCTTTTTCAAAGTTATTTGTTACATAGGATTTTCCACCTTTTGGGTGATATCCTTTTGGGATTGGACAATAGTGCCCTCTTGCCCTCATTTAAGTGCTGGTTAGGACCAATGTTACACATATCTCACATGTACTATGCATTAGTAGGTTTTTATATTCCTGTTGAAATGGCTATGCTTATGTATTTTTAAAGTGTAACCACTAAAGCTAGTACTGGTGTCTGAGCTGAGATTAGCTTTTATATCCCAGTGATTAGCTTTTAGTAAAGTGCCAAAGCCCTCTTGCCAGTTTCCCCCTCGACAAATGTTTGCCAACTAATGTAAATTGGTACATTTAAAGGGATAACATTTATACCAATTATTTTTTATCTTCAGGCAAATATTGGATCCAATAGGATTCAATTATAAAAAATCCTCAGTTAAAAAATGGATTGTTCCATAGTTGGAATTTACCCATCATTGTACTAAAGGTCATATTGAGAATGTAACCTATATACATTTATATGATCTTAATTGATGTGAATAAGAATGTGAATTTGTAGTAATTGTTAGTATCCATTCAGTATTTTTACTTGGTAATATAAAAGACAACAATATATTGTGTAGTATCTGTTTGGACCGAGGGAAAAAAATTGTGCACTTTTTTATGTATGCCGACCATATAATTTCTTTGGAGGAAATATTTCCTTTGTTTGCATAACCAGAACAACTGGAGCCAAGATTATTTTCTTTGGATTAGAGTATAAAAAATAAAAATAAACATTCAAACATTCCAAGCTGGATACTGGATTCGTTTTGTCAAAGTTTTCTTCATTGTATAATGTTTTAATGGATTCACTGATGATTGATAAGGGGACCAAACATATTTTAGATTTTGAACTCTGTCATTCAAAGTGATTATTTATATATTTCTGTAAAAAATTGTACCGACTCTGAAGGGATATTTGCTCTTACTACTTTTGCTATTATATACATTCCTTGTGCTTTTCTTTGGATCCATATTTTCATTATGAATAGAAACATGTGTGTGAATAAAGTGTAATAAAGACATTCATTGTATACAAAACAGCCTGATGTGTCAATTAGTTAGAATTAAAAGGTGTCTCATTAGTTACATGGTTGTCATAACTTAGGCTACGATCATTAATTAATGTGGCTTTAAATAGGGCATAAACAATGTCTGCATTCCATCGCCTAACATACTAATTTCATGGTATGTGAAAAATGCAGTGTTGTAGGCATGGGGTTTTGAGTCATTTGGGTCACTGATGGAATAGAGAAGTACACTACATGTCCAAAGGTATGTGGACACCTGCTTGACGAACATCTCATTCCAAAATCATGGCCATTAATATGGAGTTGGTCCCCCCTTTTCTGCTATAACAGCCTCCACTCTTATGGGAAGGCTTTCCACTAGATGTTGGAACGTTGCTGCGGGGACTTGCTTCCATTCAGCCACAAGAGCATTAGAGAGGTCGGGCACTGATATTGGGCGATTAGGCCTGGCTCGCAGTCAGCGTTCCAATTCTTCTCAAAGGTATTTGATGGGATTGAGGTCAGGGCTCTGTGCAGGCTAGTCAAGTTCTTCCACACCGATCTCGACAAATCATTTCTGTATGGACCTCACTTTGTGCACTGGGGCATTGTCATGCTGAAACAGGAAAGGGCCTTCCCTAAACTGTTGCCACAAAGTTGGAAGCACAGAATCGTCTAGAATGTCATTGTATGCTGTAGCGTTAAGATTTCCCTTCACTTGAAACATGAAAAACAGCCCCACACCATTATTCCTCCTCCACCGAACTTTACAGTTGGCACTATGTATTGGGGCAGGTAGTGTTCTATTGGCATCCGCCAAACCCAGATTCGGACTATCAGATGGTGAAGCGTGATTCATCACTCCAGAGAAGCGTTTCACTGCTCCAGAGTCCAATGGCGGCGAGCTATACACCACTCCAGCTGACACTTGGCAGTGTGCATGGTGCTCTTAGGCTTGTGTGTGGCTGCTCGGTCATGGGAATCCACTTCATGAAGCTCCCGACAAACAGTTATTGTGCTGAAGTTGCTTCCAGAGGCAGTTTGGAACTCGGTAGTGAGTGTTGCAACCGAGGACAGACGATTTTTACACCCTATGCGCTTGAGCACTCGGTGGTCCCGTTCTGTGAGCTTGTGTGGCCTACCACTTGGTGGCTGAGCCGTTGTTGCTCTTAGACGTTTCCACTTCACAATAACAGCACTTACAGTTGACTGGGGCAGCTCTAGCATGGCAGAAATTTGACGAACTGACTTGTTGGAAAGGTGGCATCCTATGACGGTGCCACGTTGAAAGTCACTTAGCTCTTCAGTACGGGCCATTCTACTGCCAATGTTTGTCTATGGAGATTGCATGGCTGCGTGCTTGATTTTATACACATGTCAGCAAAGGGTGTGGCTGAAGTAGCCGAATCCACTCATTTGAAGGGGTGTCCACATACCTTTGTATATATAGTGTATGTGAGCTAAAGCATGGCACCCTCAAGCAAGCGGTCATGGCTAGAAGGGATTCAGTTTTAGTCAAATTAACGTCAAAAGTAAATAAATATATATTATGTTGATAACCCAAACCCTTTTCCTAACCTAATTCTCCTAACCTGCTACGTTAATTCTCCTAACCTGCTGGGTAAGTTCTCCTAACCTATTACGAAAAGTCAAATCTGATGTTAATTTGACAAAAGCTGGCTCCCTTCTAGCAAGCCCAGTGCAGCTACATATCACAAGGCAGGCAATACGCTTGACCTCATCTTCACTAGATGCTGCTCCTCTACTAATCTCACTGCAACTCCCCTCCAAGTCTCCGACCACTACTTTGTTTCCTTTTCTCTCTCGCTCTCCTCCCACACTACTCACTCTGCCCCTACACAGATGGTAATGCGCCGCCGCAACCTTCGCTCTCTCTCTCCCACTACTCTCTCCTCTTCCATCCTATCATCTCTTCCCTCTGCTCAATCCTTCTCCCTCCAATCTCCTGATTCTGCCTCCTCAACCCTCCTCTCCTCCCTTTCTGCATCCTTTGACTCTCTGTGTCCCCTATCCTCCCGGCCGGCTCGGTCCTCCCCCCCAGCTCCGTGGCTTGATGACTCACTGCGAGCTCACAGAACAGAGCTCCGGGCAGCGGAGCGGAAATGGAAGAAAACTAAACTCCCTACCGACCTGGCATCTTTTCACTCCCTCCTCTCTACATTTTCTTCATCTGTTTCTGCTGCTAAGGCCACCTTCTACCACTCTAAATTCCAAGCATCTGCCTCTAACCCTAGGAAGCTCTTTGCCACATTTTCCTCCCTCCTGAATCCTCCTCCCCCCCCCCCACCTCCTCTCTCTCTGTGGATGACTTCGTCAACCACTTTGAAAAGAAGGTTGACGACATCCGATCCTCGTTTGTTAAGTCTAATAACACTGCTGGTCCTGCTCACACTGCCCTACCCTATGCTTTGACTTCTTTCTCCCCTCTCTCTCCAGATAAAATCCTGCGACTTGTGACTGCAGGCCGCCCAACAACCTGCCCGCTTGACCCCATCCCCTCCTCCCTTCTCCAGACCATCTCCGGTGACCTTCTCCCCTACCTCACCTCGCTGATCAACTCATCCTTGACCGCTGGCCATGTCCCTTCCGTCTTCAAGAGAGCGAGAGTTGCTCCCCTCCTCAAAAAACCAACACTCGACCCCACTGATGTCAACAACTACAGACCAGTATCCCTTCTTTCTTTTCTTTCCAAAACTATTGAGCGTGCCGTCTTTAGCCAACTCTCTTGCTATCTCTCTCAGAATGACCTTCTTGATCCAAACCAATCAGGTTTCAGGACTGGTCATTCAACTGAGACTGCTCTTCTCTGTGTCACGGAGACTCTCCGCACTGCTAAAGCTAACTCTCTCTCCTCTGCTCTTGTCCTTCTAGACCTGTCTGCTGCCTTTGATACTGTGAACCATCAGATCCTCCTCTCCACCCTCTCCGAGATGGGCATCTCCGGCGCGGCTCACTCCTGGATTGCGTCCTACCTGACCGGTCGCTCCTACCAAGTGGCGTGGCGGGAAGCTGTCTCCGCACCACGTGCTCTCACCACTGGTGTCCCCCAGGGATCGGTTCTGGGCCCTCTCCTTTTCTCCCTATACACCAAGTCACTTGGCTCTGTCATATCCTCACATGGTCTCTCCTATCATTGCTACGCTGACGATACACAACTAATCTTCTCCTTTCCCCCTTCTGATAACCAGGTGGCGAATCGCATCTCTGCATGTCTGGCAGACATATCAGTATGGATGACGGATCACCACCTCAAGCTGAACCCTGGCAAGACGGAGCTGCTCTTCCTCCCGGGGAAGGACTGCCCGTTCCATGATCTCGCCATCACGGTTGACAACTCCGCTGTGTCCTCCTCCCAGAGTGCGAAGAGCCTAGGCGTGACCCTGGACAACACCCTGTCGTTCTCCGCCAACATCAAGGCGGTGACCCGCTCCTGCAGGTTCATGCTCTACAACATTCGGAGAGTGCGACCCTGCCTTACACAGGAAGCGGCGCAGGTCCTGGTCCAGGCACTTGTCATCTCCCGTCTGGACTACTGCAACTCGCTGTTGGCTGGGCTCCCTGCCTGTGCCATTAAACCCCTACAACTCATCCAGAATGCCGCAGCCCGTCTGGTGTTCAACCTTCCCAAGTTCTCTCACGTCACCCCCCTCCTCCGCACACTCCACTGGCTTCCAGTTGAAGCTCGCATCCGCTACAAGACCATGGTGCTTGCCTATGGAGCAGTGAGGGGAACGGCACCTCTGTACCTTCAGGCTCTGATCAGTCCCTACACCCAAACGAGGACATTGCGTTCATCCACCTCTGGCCTGCTGGCTCCCCTTCCTCTGCGGAAGCACAACTCCCGCTCAGCCCAGTCAAAACTGTTCGCTGCTCTGGCACCCCAATGGTGGAACAAGCTCCCTCACGACGCCAGGACAGCGGAGTCACTCACCACCTTCCGGAGACATTTGAAACCCCACCTCTTTAAGGAATACCTGGGATAGGATAAAGTATTCCTTCTAACCCCCCCCCCCCCCCCCCCCCAAATTGTAAAGTGGTTATCCCACTGGCTATAGGGTGAACGCACCAATTTGTGAGTCGCTCTGGCTAAGAGCGTCTGCTAAATGACGTTAATGTGCCCTTGAGCAAGGCACTTAACCCTAATTGCTCCTGTAAGTCGCTCTGGTTAAGAGCGTCTGCTAAATGACTAAAATGTAAATGTAAATATCTGATTTACAAAGGCACTGCACTGGTAGCCTTTGCTTTGCATGACTAGCAGTTGGTGCAGATGACCTTGCTGCCAGCTGTAGTAGTTCCAATGTTCACAGTCCTTTTGGATTGGCGCACTTCACTTTATCAGCATGCATGGTTATTATAGCAGAATGTAGTCAAAGTAGCCCTGCTTGTCTGACTTGTTTATTTTATTTTGCAGGTTTGCTCCATTCTCTGTGAATGCATGCACACATTCTCTGTGTGAAGAATTCAAACATGGCGCCTCACACCGCGTGGCTGCTGCCTCCCCAGGAGTCTTATGTGGTCGGGAGAGGTTGTGTTTTCTCTAGCAGGAGGTAAGCTTGGCTTCTTATATGGTGTTGAGTAAAGCTTAAACCATGTATTTAGATCGTAGGTAGGTAGTTGTAGTTAGGTATTGTAGGTAGTTTATTTAGGTAGTTATTTAGGTAGTTATTGTAGGTTTCCGTAGGTAATTATTGTAGGTAAGTATTGTTTACGGCGGAGCCCGGCGAAGCACGAGGCTAGCTAGCTAGCGGGTAGCTACTGGTAACGTTTAGCAACGGTGGAGAGTTGTTTCCAATGTTAATGTGCTAGCTAGCCAACGTTAAATTTTTGCTGCGTTATGAAAGGAACTAGACACGGACACGAATTATCTGTTTAGTGTGTTAACACACTATTGGTAGTTTGTTGTAACCAAGTATTGGTGCTAAACTGTGTGTTATTGGATGCTAGCATGCTAGTTAGCTATGGCGTCATAGTTAGGCATCGTGGGCTGTTGTGGGTAGTTACTGTAGGTTAGCATTGTTTTTCGGCGGTGCCGGGTGTAGCACGAAGCTAGCTAGCTAGCCGTTCTTCAAACAAAGTCAACACAGTAGCCATTGCTAGCTAGCCAACACGACCAGCTAACTGTACTGTAGTAGCTAAATACAATATACTTGTGCTAGCTAGCCAACGTTTAATTATTGCTGCGTTATGAAAGGAACTAGACACGGACACGAATGATCTGTTTAGTGTGTTAACACACTATTGGTAGTTTGTTGTAACCAAGTATTGGTGCTAAACTGTGTGTTATTGGATGCTAGCATGCTAGTTAGCTATGGTGTCATAGTTAGGCATCGTGGGCTGTTGTGGGTAGTTACTGTAGGTTGGCATTGGCTAGTTAGCTATGGTGTCATAGTTAGCTAGCTGAATAAAGTGGGTTGAGTCTATTCCTTTAAACATTGAACCGCTGTGGTTCACAACAATTCTGATTTCTAAAGGTGGAAGTTGGGAGAGTTTTTGTTCGGGTGGTTCAGTGAAACAATTATAGTTTCTGAGGTGGAAGTTTTGGTGAGGGAGGCCCTGCTCTCTCCTCTCCCAGATGTTTAGTTCATTTCATTCCGATCTCCTCTGCATTATTGTAGCCATTTGCTACAGCCTGTCAACTATGCCTCTGCCTATCCCTGTTCTCTCCTCTCTGCACAGGCTACACAAACGCCTCACACCGCGTGGCTGCTGCCTCTCTAACCTGGTGGTCCCTGCACGCACCCCACACCTGGAGTTCCAGGTCTCAGGCAGCCTCTGGAACTGCCGTTCTGCTGCCAACAAAGCTGACTTCATCCCAGCCTATGCTAACCTCCAGTCCCTCGACTTCCTGGCGCTGACGGAAACATGGATTACCACTGAAAACACTGCTACTCCTACTGCTCTCTCCTCGTCTGACCATGTGTTCTCGCATACCCCGAGAGCATCTGGTCAGAGGGGTGGTGGCACAGGAATCCTCATCTCTCCCAAGTGGACATTCTCAATTTTTCCCCTAACCCACCTGTCTATCTCCTCATTTGAATTCCATGCTGTCACAGTCACTAGCCCATTTAAGCTTAATATCCTTGTCATCTATCGCCCTCCAGGTTCCCTTGGAGAGTTCATCAATGAGCTTGACGCCTTGATAAGTTCCTTTCCTGAGGATGGCTCACCCCTCACAGTTTTGGGGGATTTCAACCTCCCTATGTCCACATTTGACTCATTTCTCTCTGCCTCCTTCTTTCCACTCCTCTCCTCTTTTGACCTCACCCTCTCACCGTCCTCCCCTACTCACAAGGCAGGCAATACGCTTGACCTCATCTTTACTAGATGCTGCTCTTCTACTAATCTCACTGCAACTCCCCTCCATGTCTCCGACCACTACTTTGTTTCCTTTTCTCTCTCGCTCTCCTCCAACACTACTCACTCTGCCCCTACACAGATGGTAATGCGCCGCCGCAACCTTCGCTCTCTCTCTCCCACTACTCTCTCCTCTTCCATCCTATCATCTCTTCCCTCTGCTCAATCCTTCTCCCTCCAATCTCCTGATTCTGCCTCCTCAACCCTCCTCTCCTCCCTTTCTGCATCCTTTGACTCTCTGTGTCCCCTATCCTCCCGGCCGGCTCGGTCCTCCCCTCCAGCTCCGTGGCTTGATGACTCATTGCGAGCTCACAGAACAGAGCTCCGGGCAGCGGAGCGGAAATGGAAGAAAACTAAACTCCCTGCCGACCTGGCATCTTTTCACTCCCTCCTCTCTACATTTTCTTCATCTGTTTCTGCTGCTAAGGCCACTTTCTACCACTCTAAATTCCAAGCATCTGCCTCTAACCCTAGGAAGCTCTTTGCCACATTTTCCTCCCTGCTGAATCCCCCCCCCTCCTCTCTCTCTGTGGATGACTTCGTCAACCACTTTGAAAAGAAGGTTGACGACATCCGATCCTCGTTTGTTAAGTCTAATGACACTGCTGGTCCTACTCACACTGCCCTACCCTATGCTTTGACTTCTTTCTCCCCTCTCTCTCCAGATAAAATCCTGCGACTTGTGACTGCAGGCCGCCCAACAACCTGCCCGCTTGACCCCATCCCCTCCTCTCTTCTCCAGACCATCTCCGGTGACCTTCTCCCCTACCTCACCTCGCTGATCAACTCATCCTTGACCGCTGGCCATGTCCCTTCCGTCTTCAAGAGAGCGAGAGTTGCTCCCCTTCTCAAAAAACCAACACTCGATCCCACTGATGTCAACAACTACAGACCAGTATCCCTTCTTTCTTTTCTTTCCAAAACTATTGAGCGTGCCGTCTTTAGCCAACTCTCTTGCTATCTCTCTCAGAATGACCTGCTTGATCCAAACCAGTCAGGTTTCAGGACTGGTCATTCAACTGAGACTGCTCTTCTCTGTGTCACGGAGGCTCTCCGCACTGCTAAAGCTAACTCTCTCTCCTCTGCTCTTGTCCTTCTAGACCTGTCTGCTGCCTTTGATACTGTGAACCATCAGATCCTCCTCTCCACCCTCTCCGAGCTGGGCATCTCCGGCGCGGCTCACTCCTGGATTGCGTCCTACCTGACCGGTCTCTCCTACCAAGTGGCGTGGCGAGAAGCTGTCTCCACACCACGTGCTCTCACCACTGGTGTCCCCCAGGGCTCAGTTCTAGGCCCTCTCCTTTTCTCCCTATACACCAAGTCACTTGGCTCTGTCATATCCTCACATGGCCTCTCCTATCATAGCTACGCTGACGATACACAACTAATCTTCTCCTTTCCCCCTTCTGATAACCAGGTGGCGAATCGCATCTCTGCATGTCTGGCCGACATATCAGTATGGATGACGGATCACCACCTCAAGCTGAACCCTGGCAAGACGGAGCTGCTCTTCCTCCCGGGGAAGGACTGCCCGTTCCATGATCTCGCCATCACGGTTGACAACTCCGTTGTGTCCTCCTCCCAGAGTGCGAAGAGCCTTGGCGTGACCCTGGACAACACCCTGTCGTTCTCCGCTAACATCAAGGCGGTGACCCGCTCCTGCAGGTTCATGCTCTACAACATTCGGAGAGTACGACCCTGCCTTACACAGGAAGCGGCACAGGTCCTAATCCAGGCACTTGTCATCTCCCGTCTGGATTACTGCAACTCGCTGTTGGCTGGCCTCCCTGCCTGTGCCATTAAACCCCTACAACTCATCCAGAATGCCGCAGCCCGTCTGGTGTTCAACCTTCCCAAGTTCTCTCACGTCACCCCCCTCCTCCGCACACTCCACTGGCTTCCAGTTGAAGCTCGCATCCGTTACAAGACCATGGTGCTTGCCTATGGAGCAGTGAGGGGAACGGCACCTCTGTACCTTCGGGCTCTGATCAGTCCCTACACCCAAACGAGGGCATTGCGTTCATCCACCTCTGGCCTGCTGGCTCCCCTTCCTCTGCGGAAGCATAGTTCCCGCTCAGCCCAGTCAAAACTGTTTGCTGCTCTGGCACCCCAATGGTGGAACAAGCTCCCTCACGACGCCAGGACAGCGGAGTCACTCACCACCTTCCGGAGACATTTGAAACCCCACCTCTTTAAGGAATACCTGGGATAGGATAAAGTAATCCTTCTACCCCCCCCCCCCCCCCCCAAAAAAAAATGGTAAAGTGGTTATCCCACTGGCTATAGGGTGAATGCACCAATTTGTGAGTCGCTCTGGATAAGAGCGTCTGCTAAATGACGTAAATGTGCCCTTGAGCAAGGCACTTAACCCTAATTGCTCCTGTAAGTCGCTCTGGATAAGAGCGTCTGCTAAATGACTAAAATGTAAAATGTAAAATGTAAATTTTATTTCACCTTTATTTAACCAGGTAAGCCAGTTGAGAACAAGTTCTCATTCACAACTGCGACCTGGCCAAGATAAAGCAAAGCAGTGCGATAAAAACAACAACACAGAGTTACATATGGGGTAAACAAAACTTAAAGTCAAAAATACAACAGTAAATATATATACAGCGTGTGCGAATGTAGTAAGTTATGGAGGTAAGGCAATAAATAGGCAATAGTGCAAAATAGTTACAATTTCGTATTAACACTGGAATGATAGATGTGCAAAAGATGATGTGCAAATAGAGATACTGGGGTGCAAATTAGCAAAATAAATAACAATATGGGGATGAGGTAGTTGGATGGGCTATTTACAGATGGGCTGTGTACAGGTGCAGTGATCGGTAAGCTGCTCTGACAACTGACGCCTAAATTTAGTGAGGAAGAAAAGAGTCTCCAGCGTCAGAGATTTTTGCAGTTCGTTCCAGTCATTGGCAGCAGAGAACTGGAAGGAATGGCGGCCAAAGGAGGAGTTGGCTTTGGGGATGACTAGTGAGATATACCTGCTGGAGCGCATACTACGGGTGGGTGTTGCTATGGTGACCAGTGAGCTAAGATAAGACTGGGATTTGCCTAGCAGTGATTTATAGATGACCTGGAGCCAGTGGGTTTGGCGACGAATATGTAGTGAGGGCCAGCCAACAACAGCGTACAGGTCACAATGCTGGGTAGTATATGGGGCTTTGGTGACAAAACGGATGGCACTGTGATAGACTACATCCAATTTGCTGAGTAGAGTTTTGGAGGCTATTTTGTAAATGACATCGCCGAAGTCAAGGATCGGTGGGATAGTCAGTTTTACGAGGGCATGTTTGGCAGCATGAGTGAAGGAGGCGTTGTTGCGAAATAGGAAGCCGATTCTAGATCTAACTTTTGATTGGAGATGCTTAATGTGAGTCTGGAAGGAGAGTTTACGGTCTAACCAAACACCTAGGTATTTGTAGTTGTCCACATACTCTAGGTCAGACCCGCCGAGAGTAGTGATTCTAGTCGGGTGGGCGGGTGCAAGCAGCGTTCGGTTGAAGAGAATGCATTTAGTTTTACTAGTGTTTAAGAGCAGTTGGAGGCTACGGAAGGAGTGTTGTATGGCGTTGAAGCTCGTTTGGAGGTTTGTTAACACAGTGTCCAATGAAGAGCCAGATGTATACAAAATGGTGTCATCCGCATAGAGGTGGATCCGAGCGTCACCAGCAGCAAGAGCAACATCATTGATATACACAGAGAATAGAGTCGGCCCGAGAATTGAACCCTGTGGTACCCCCATAGAGACTGCCAGAGGTCCAGACAACAGGCCCTCCGATTTGACACATTGAACTCTATCTGAGAAGTAGTTGGTGAACCAGGCGAGGCAGTCATTTGAGAAACCAAGGCTATTTAGTCTGCCAATAAGAATGCTGTGGTTGACAGAGTCGAAAGCCTTGGCCAGGTCGATGAAGACGGCTGCGCAGTACTGTCTTTTATCGATCGCGGTTATAATATCGTTTAGGACCTTGAGCGTGGCTGAGGTGCACCCATGACCAGCTCGGAAACCGGATTGCATAGCGGAGAAGGTACGGTGGGATTTGAAATGGTCGGTGATCTGTTTGTTAACTTGGCTTTCAAAAACTTTCGAAAGGCAGGGCAGGATGGATATAGGTCTGTAACAGTTTGGATCTAGAGTGTCACTCCCTTTGAAGAGGGGGATGACCGCGGCAGCTTTCCAATCTCTGGGGATCTCAGACATTACGAAAGAGAGGTTGAACAGGCTAGTAATAGGGGTTGCAACAATTTCGGCGGCTAATTTTAGAAAGAAAGGGTCCAGATTGTCTAGCCCAGCTGATTTGTAGGGGTCCAGATTTTTCAGCTCTTTCAGAACATCAGCTGTCTGAATTTGTGTAAAGGAGAAGCGGGGGGGGCATGGGGAAGTTGCAGCGGAGGGTGCAGAGCTGGTGGCCGGGGTATTGGTAGCCAGGTGGAAAGCATGGCCAGCCGTAGCAAAATGCTTTTCGAAATTCTCGATTATTGTGGATTTATCGGTGGTGACAGTGTTTCCTAGCCTCAGTGCAGTGGGCAGTTGGGAGGAGGTGCTCTTATTCTCCATGGACTTTACAATGTCCCAAAACTTTTTGGAGTTAGTGCTACAGGATGCAAATTTCTGTTTGAAAAAGCTAGCCTTTGCTTTCCTAACTGATTGTGTATATTGGTTCCTGACTTCCCTGAAAAGTTGCATATCGCGGGGGCTGTTCGATGCTAATGCAGTACGCCACAGGATGTTTTTGTGCTGGTCAAGGGCAGTCAAGTCTGAGGAGAACCAGGGGCTATATCTGTTCTTAGTTCTGAATTTTTTGAATGGGGCATGCTTATTTAAGATTGAGAGGAAAGCACTTTTAAAGAACAACTAGGCATCCTCTACTGACGGAATGAGGTCAATATTCAAAGTGTTTTAGGGAGCGTTTGACAGTGATGAGGGGTGGTCGTTTGACCGCGGACCCATTACGGACGCAGGCAATGAGGCAGTGATCGCTGAGATCCTGGTTGAAGACAGCGGAGGTGTATTTAGAGGGTAAATTTGTCAGGATGATATCTATGAGGGTGCCCATGTTTACAGATTTTGGGTTGTACCTGGTAGGTTCATTGATAATTTGTGTGAGATTGAGGGCATCTAGTTTAGATTGTAGGTTGGCCGGGGTGTTAAGCATATCCCAGTTTAGGTCACCAAGCAGTATGAACTCTGAGGATAGATGGCGGGCAATCAGTTCACATATGGTGTCCAGGGCACAGCTCGGGGCTGAGGGGGGTCTGTAGCAAGCGGCAACAGTGAGAGACTTATTTCTGGAAAGGTGGATTTTTAGAAGTAGAAGCTCAAACTGTTTGGGCACAGACCTGGATAGTATGATAGAACTCTGCAGGCTATCTCTACAGTAGATTGCAACCCCACCCCCTTTGGCAGTTCTATCGAGACGGAAAATGTTGTAGTTGGATATGGACATTTCTGAATTTTTGGTGGCCTTCCTAAGCCAGGATTCAGACACTGCTAGAACATCAGGGTTGGCGGAGTGTGCTAACGCAGTGAATAACTCAAATGTAGGGAGGAGGCTTCGGATGTTAACGTGCAAGAAACCAAGGCTTTTACGGTTACAGAAGTCAACAAATGATAACGCCTGGGGTGTAGGAGTGATACTGGGGGCTACAGGGCCTGGGTTAACCTCTACATCACCAGAGGAACAGAGGAGGAGTAGAATAAGGATACGGCTAAAGGCTTTAAGAACTGGTCTTCTAGTGCGTTGGGTACAGAGAAAAAAAGGGTGTCACGCCCTGACTCTGGGGACTCGTATTTGTTGAGTCAGGGTGTGTATTTTCTATGTGGTATGTTCTATGTTGTATTTTCTAGGTTTAGATCTAGATCGTCTAGATCTATGTTGGACGGTGTGGTTCCCAATCAGAGGCAGCTGTCGCTCGTTGTCTCTGATTGGGGACCATACTTAGGTAGCCTATTGGCACTAGTGGGTTGTGGGACCTTGTTCCGTGTGAGGTATATTGTTTGTGTACCGTGGACTTCACGTTTCGTTTAGTTTGTTGTTTTGTCGCTTGTTTATTCATTCCAAATAAACATGTATGCATATCACGCTGCGCCTTGGTCTGACCCGTCCATGAACGATCGTGACAGAAGATCCCACCAAACGAGGACCAAGCAGCGTGTCCAGGAGCAGACAGTCTGGACATGGGAGGAGATCCTGGAAGGGAAGGGTTCCTGGACATGGGAGGAGATTCAGGCTGGGATGGATCGCCGTCCTTGGGAGGAGACAGTGGAGGCGCGGTATAGAGAGGAGCAGCGGCAACGCAGAAGGCGCCGGCCGAGGAAGAAGCCCGAGAGACAGCCCCAAGATATTTTTTTTTTGGGGGGGGCTAAAATGGTGGTTGGCGGAGCCTAGTGTTAGAGCGCAGAACCAACTCCCCGTACTCACGCGAGGAGGCGTGTGACTGGGCAGGCTCCGTGTTATGCAGAGCTACGTACTGTGTCGCCAGGGTGCCGGCACAGCCCTGTACGTCCTGTGCTAGCACCACGCACGTGCCGTGCGAAGATGGGCATCCAGCCAGGACGGGGTGTGCCGGCTCAACGCTCCTGGTCTCCAGTATGCCTCCTCGGTCCCGCATATCCTGCGCCGGTTCTACGTACTGTATCGCCAGTACGCATGCACAGCCCAGTGCGTCCTGTGCCAGCGCCCCGCACGTGTAGTGCGAAAGTGGGTAGCCAGCCAGGACGGGTTGTGCCAGCTCTCCGCTCCAGACCTCCAGTCCGCCTTCGCAGCCCGACCCGGCCCGTTCCTGCTCCTCGCACCAAGCCAGTGGTGCGCGTCGCCAGCCCGACCCGGCCCGTTCCTGCTCCTCGCACCAAGCCAGTGGTGCGCGTCGCCAGCCCGGCCCGGCCTGTTCCTGCCCCTCGCACCAAGCCAGTGGTGCGTGTCGCCAGCCCGGCCTGGTCTGTTCCTGTCCCTCGCACCAAGCCAGCGGTGCGCGTCGCCAGCCCGGCCCGGCCTGTTCCTGCCCCTCGCACCAAGCCAGTGGTGCGCGTCGCCAGCCCGGCCCGGCATGTTTCTGCACCTCGCACCAAGCCAGTGGTGCATGTTCCTAGTCCGGTTCGGCCCGTGCCTGCTCCTCGCACCAGACCAGTGGTGAGTGTGTCCAGTCCGGCACGACCTGTGCCCGTTCCACCGGTGCCTGGTCCGGCACCAGTCAGCAGCTCCAGTCCGGAGCCAGAGCAGTCCGCTCCACCAGTGCCTGATCCAGCTCCGGTCAGCTGCTCCAGTCCGGAGCCAGAGCAGTCCGCTCCACCGGTGCCTGATCCAGCTCCGGTCAGCTGCTCCAGTCCGGAGCCAGAGCAGTCCGCTCCACCGGTGCCTGATCCAGCTCCGGTCAGCGGCTCCACTCCGGAGCCAGAGCAGTCCGCTCCACCGGGGTCCAGTCCAGATCCGGTCAGCGGCTCCAGTCCGGAGCCTGAGCAGTCCGCTCCACCGGTGCCCGGTCCAGCTCCGGTCAGCGGCTCCAGTCCAGACCCAGACGTCAGCCCCTCTCCAGGTTCGGGGTCTCCCACACCAGGTTCCAGACAGGGCTTGGTACTTCGTGGGAGGAAGGAGAGGGGAAGCAGCGCGCCGAGGTCCAGACCAGACCAGGGGCGCAACAGGGAGGCGGAGAGTAAGTGGTCGTCACGCCCTGAGCCGGATCCGCCTCCGAGGCGGAATGCCCACCCGGCCCCTACCCTGTTATGTTTATGTTGTGCGGTCGGAGTCCGCACCTTTGGGGGGGGTACTGTCAGGCCCTGACTCTGGGGACTCGTATTTGTTGAGTCAGGGTGTGTATTTTGTGTGTGGTATGTTCTATGTTGTATTTTCTAGGTTTAGATCTAGATCGTCTAGATCTATGTTGGCCGGTGTGGTTCCCAATCAGAGGCAGCTGTCGCTCGTTGTCTCTGATTGGGGACCATACTTAGGTAGCCTATTGGCACTAGTGGGTTGTGGGATCTTGTTCTGTGTGAGGTATGTTGTTTGTGTACCGTGGACGTTTAGTTTGTTGTTTTGTCGCTTGTTTATTCATTCCAAATAAACATGTATGCATATCACGCTGCGCCTTGGTCTGACCCGTCCATAATAATAATAAATAATAATAAAATGCCATTTAGCAGACGCTTTTATCCAAAGCGACTTACAGTCATGCGTGCATACATTTTTTTTTTTGTGTATGGGTGGTCCCGGGGATCGAACCCACTACCTTGGCGTTACAAGCGCCGTGCTCTACCAGCTGAGCTACAGAGGAACGATCGTGACAAAGGGGCAGATTTCCGGGGGTTGTAGAATAAAACTGACATGAATAACTTTGCTATCCCTAGTTCCTTATATCTCCAGGTTTGGGTATTTTATCGTAAGGTCAGATATACCTGGTACAATAAAAAATATGATGGGTAAAAAAAGTACATTTGTAAAAACTCTTTCCTCAGACCCAGTTCAACATGCAGTGGTCACCTGAAAGTCTTGCAACAACTGAGCAGGTAGGATTAATTAAAGCAGTTTCTAGTGCACTACATTTTAGTCAAACACTGCCTATTGTGCCTAGAGCTGTAATCCCCTAACGTAATGTTCATTGGCTCTGGTACAGGGACAAGAGCCCTGCATTAGCACACAAGGCCTCGGTGTCGGCAGTGCCAAGCGCAAAGGGGAGAACGTCATCACCAAGCTAGATGTCTGGACACGCAGCAGGGTAAGAACTCCTCTACTGAAACGTCCATCACAAGAGAAGTTGTTGCACTATGTCAGTGTTTTAACTGTGGAATAGATAATAACCATAATGAGAGAGGGCCCACTCCCACTTTAATGTGGATGTTTCATCATTATAAATTAACTGATTAGCTTTTTAAAGTAAAACATTGGAATTTAAATGGAACCCGACCACATCTTGTCACTTCCCTCCTCGTCATCCTCTCACAAAGATAATGATGCAAAATCGTATTAAACTTTATTGGAAACCTGACACAAGCACATTCTGGAATATTGACTGTCATTTATGCATGGGGTTTGAGAGTGTGCCTGTTTGTCCCACAGAGCTCGCTGTGGCCTATGACCTTTGGGCTGGCGTGTTTCTCAGTTGTCACTGTAAATATTTTCTAGAACATTCAAACCTGACACCGCAACCTGTGTTCTAACCCAGTAAAAAAACAAGAAGGGAAAAGATACTGTTGTTCAAATCAGCACTTCGATTGATGATGTGTTGTGCATTTGTACATGAGGTTTTATGACAGAAAGTTGGCTATTGATGAATTGGGCCTCTTGGTAACTGTATCAGGCATGTCAAATAATTTCATGTGAATATTTCATTATTTTCTCTCCATCACAAAGCTGTGCTAATGGAGGTGGCTACTACCATTGCTCTTATGCAGTTGTCCGAGGATGTTACCACATTGTACCCGTAATATGTATCAGTCCTGTATCAGGCAGAGGACGCTGGTGGGAGAAGCTCATTGTAATGGCTGGAATGGAATTAATGGAACGGAGTCAAACGTGCTTTTGATGTGTTTGATACCATTCAATTTAGATTCCAGCCATTACAATGAGCCCGTCCTCATATAGAATTTCTTAGCATTTTTCATACAGACCTACGGGTATTACATGTCTTGTTCTTGCACATGTTTGTTTCTAGGTTGTCCACCCACAGCAGAAGCTTTGTTGTGTGGCACCTTATCGTTTCAGAAGGAGATCACGCGGGAGAAGAAAATGAAGATTGGTACTGAAATTCTGTTTCTACATGGTGTATTTATAGCTGGTGATTGACTTCATATGGCTCATAATGATGTCGCTCTTGCTGCTGGTGACTCTCAGATCCACCTCTACGCAGACGACACCATTTTGTATGCATCTGGCCCTTCATTGGACACTGTGTTAACAAACCTCCAAACGAGCTTCAATGCCATACAACAATCCTTCAGTAGCCTCCAACTGCTCTTAAACACTAGTAAAACTAAATGCATGCTTTTCAATCGAACGCTGCTGGCACCCGCCCACCCGACTAGAATCACCACTCTCGACGGGTCTGACCTAGAGTATGTGGACAACTACAAATACCTAGGTGTCTGGTTAGACTGTAAACTCAACTTCCAGACTCACATAAAGAATCTCCAATCCAAAGTTAAATCTAGAATCGGCTTCCTATTTCGCAACAAAGCCTCCTTCACTCATGCTGCCAAACATGCCCTCGTAAAACTGACTATCCTACCGATCCTTGACTTCGGCGATGTCATTTACATTTTACATTACATTTACATTTTAGTCATTTAGCTTTTACATTTACATTACATTTACATTTTAGTCATCTTATCCAGAGCGACTTACATATTTTTTTTTATACTGGCCCCCCGTGGGAATCAAACCCACAACCCTGGCGTTGCAAACGCCATGCTCTATCAACTGAGCTACATCCCTGCCGGCCATTCCCTCCCCTACCCTGGACGACGCTGGGCCAATTGTGCGCCGCCCATGAGTCTCCCGGTCGCGGCCGGCGGCGACAGAGCCTGGATTCGAACCAGGATCTCTAGTGGCACAGTTAGCACTGCGATGCAGTGCCTTAGACCACTGCGCCACCAACACTCTACACAGCAAATTGGATGTAGTCTATCACAGTTCCATCCGTTTTGTCTCCAAAGCCCCATACACTACCCACCACTGTGACCTGTACGCTCTTGTTGGCTGGTCCTCACTACATGTTCGTCGTCAAACCCACTGGCTCCAGGCCATCTATAAATCACTGCTAGGCAAATCCCCGCCTTATCTTAGCTCATTGGTCACCATAGCAGCACCCACCCGTAGTCTGCGCTCCAGCAGGTATATCTCACTGGTCATTCCCAAAGCCAACACCTCCTTTGGCCGCCATTCCTTCCAGTTCTCTGCTGCCAATGACTGGAACGAATTGCAAAAATCTCTGAAGCTGGAGACTCTTATCTCCCTCAATAACTTTAAGCATCAGTTGTCAGAGCACCTTACCGATCACTGCACCTGTACACAGCCCATCTGAAATTAGCCCACCCAACTACCTCATCCCTATATTGTTATTTATTTTGCTCTTTTTCACCCCAGTATCTCTATTTGCACATAATCTCTTGCACATCTAGCATTCCAGTGTTAATACTATTGTAATTATTCTGCACTATAGCCTATTTATTGCCTTACCTCCATAACTTGCTACATTTGCACACACTGTATATATATTTTCTGTTGTATTTCTGACTTTATGTTTTTTACCCCATATGTAACTCTGTGTTGTTTTTTTTGTTTTTTTTATTGCACTACTTTGCTTTATCTTGGCCAGGTCGCAGTTGTAAATGAGAACCTGTTCTCAACTGGCTTACCTGGTTAAATAAAGGTGAAATAAAATAAAAAAATAATAAGGATAACATTTTACTGTGAATGAACATTATCAGGAGGTGTTGTGTATTTTATCTTACCTTCTGCCTTTGTGTTATTCAATGTCAGATGTATTTTTGTGTGAGGGCTGTCATAAAAGATGACAAAAACATTTTAGCTGTCTGTTTTAATTTGGATATCTCCTATAGAAGTATCCCGAGTATGGTGACTTCAACTTGAATGGAAGTTGCACTGTTTGATGTTTATTGTACAGTACCGCCACCTACTGGTCCAGTGAAATATACACATATTTTGTCTGGGCGGAAATAGATAGCCGGATGTCCCTGCGAGTCGCGCGATATCAGCACCAACGAGACTTCGGAATGTTCTTTTCCCCGGAACATCAGGCAAGATGGTAGGTGGCCAATTTTACAAGAACCCGAATTTGACAATCTATGTCCATCTCAGCTAAGTTATAACACCTTTTAATTATTAAATCATACAGTGCAATGCATCACTGCGTATCAATCGGTGCATTGGTGAATTTTAGGATGAAACACATTATTTACAATACCACAAAGCTTGGGTTGCCTGCAATGCTAATGCTAGCTTGCTCTTTATTTACCGAATCCGGTTTTGTCTTTTAGAGATGAATTCCGAAGTAAGCACGACAGCACTCTACTAACACATAGTGGCTATGAATATTATGAATTATATTCACAGTGAACGGCTTGTTTTAACACTCGTTTTCGTTGGCCCTTAATATCAACTGTGTTGAAGTAGTTTGCGTTGTTTCCCTAGGCGGATGTCGAGATCAAGAAGAAGCGTACCTTTAGGAAGTTCACCTACAGAGGTGTGGACTTGGACCAGCTTCTGGACATGTCCTAGTGAGTAAACCAATTAATCCAATAAATGGGTCCCGACATTTGGCAATATTGCTGTTTGCATTGTGGTATTTCGGTGAAAGCTCGGCACTTTCTCTGAGTGTAACCATCATGCCAATGCTAGAGGAACCCCATCTTGCAGAAGGGTGAGGTCAGACAGTGGCGTTCTCTCTTTCGAAAGTTGGGTACATTATTATGGCAACCGGTATGCTGTTTCATTTTCATGACTTTTCTCCATTTTGCATGTCATACATATCGTTACATAATGAATTGGACTATGACTAAATATGTAAAACTCTAAAGAGGTCATTTTGGTACAGTCTGGATTTATTTAAATGTTTTATTGACTCCCCTGTAGAAGTCTCCAGTCTGCTATTTGGACCTGATGCTGAATGTTAATTTGAAAGTATCCCTGACTGCATCATGCCTCCCTTCCTCCAGTGAACAGCTGATGCAGCTGTACTGCGCCCGCCAGAGGAGGAGGCTTAACCGTGGCCTTCGCCGCAAGCAACAGTCCCTCCTGAAGCGCCTGCGTAAGGCCAAGAAGGAGGCTCCCCCGATGGAGAAGCCCGAGGTGGTGAAGACTCACCTCAGGGACATGGTCATCCTGCCTGAGATGGTTGGCTCCATGGTCGGAGTGTACAATGGCAAGACCTTCAACCAGGTTGAAATCAAGGTGAGGTTTTGGGAAAGATCTGTAATTCCAAGGTTAGCAATGCTAACAGGGACATGTAAAACTCCATATCGAATGTTAGCTAAATGCAAAAAAATGCATTGTGAACATTTTAGTCTCTGACATTAACTATTTACATTACAGACATAATGCTTAGTTTACTGCACTCACAAAACAAATTTTAGACAGCAAGGCTCTTGATCCAGGAGGGGATTCTCTGCTGTTGCCGAGAGAAGCTTGATTTTGCGAGAAGCTAACCAGGTAGCTAGATTCTAAATTAGAAAACCAAATGCACAACTGCGTAGCATTTAGCACATTTCAGACAGTTAACGTAATAGTTATAAGATACTTTGGGCCGTGTATGTGGACACCCCTTCAAATTATTGGATTCGGCTATTTCAGCCACACCCGTTGCTGACAGGTGTTTAAAATCAAGCACACAGCCATGCAATCTCCATAGATGGACATTGGCAGTAGAATGGCCCCTCCTGAAGAGCTCAGTGACTTTCAACGTGGCACCGTCATAGGATACCACCTTTCCAGCAAGTAAGTCCGTCACATTTCTGCCCTTCTAGAACTTCCCCGGTCAACTGTAAGCGCTGTTATTGTGAAGTGGAAATATCTAGGAGCAACAACGGCTCAGCCGCGAAGTGGTAGGCCACACAAGCTCACAGAAAGGGACAGCTGAGTGCTGTAGCGCGTAACAATTATCTGTCCTCGGTTGCAACACTCACTACCGCGTTCCAAACTGCCTCTGGACGCAACTTCAGTACATTAACTGTTCATCTGGAGCTTCATGAAATGGGTTTCCATGGCCGAGCAGCCGCACACAAGCCTAAGATCACCATGCGCAATGTCAAGATTCTGCTGGAGTGGTGTAAAGCTCACCGCCATTGGACTCTGGAGCAGTGGAAACGCCTTCTCTGGGGTGATGAATCACGCTTCACCATCTGGCAGGCTGATGGAAGAACCTGGGTTTGGCAGATGCCAAGAGAATGCTACCTGCCCGAATGCATAGTACCAACTGTAAAGTTTGGTGGAGAAGAAATAATGGTCTGTGGCTGTTTTTCATGGTTTGGGCTAGGCCCCTTAGTTCCAGTGAAGGGGAATCTTAAAGCTACAGCATACAATTACATTCTAGACGATTCTGTACTTCCAACTTTGTGGCAAGTTTGGGGAAGGTCCTTTCCTGTTTCAGCATGACAATGCCCCTGTGCACAAAGCGAGGTCCATACAGAAATGGTTCGTCGAACGGTGTGGAAGAACTTGACTGGCCTGCACAGAGCCCTGATCTCAACTCCATCGAACAATTTTGGGATGAATTGGAACACCGACTGCGAGCAAGGCCTAATCCCCAACATCAGTGCCCGACCTCACTAATGCTCTTGTGGCTCAATGGAAGCAAGTCCCCGCAGCAATGTTCCAACATCTAGTGGAAAGCCTTCTCAGAAGAGTGGAGGCTGTTTTATCAGCAAAAGGGTGGACCAACGCCATATTAATGCCCTTGGTTTTGGAAAGGGATGTTTGACAAGCAGGTGTGGTCCTCTGTAGCTCAGCTGGTAGAGCACGGCGCCTGTAACGCCAAGGTAGTGGGTTCGATCCCCGGGACCACCCATACACAAAAATGTATGCACGCATGACTGTAAGTCGCTTTGGATAAAAGCGTCTGCTAAATGGCATATTATTATATTATAGGTGTTCACATTCTTTTGGCCATGTAGTGTATCTAGCTGGCAAACATTTATTTGTGAATTCCATACTATAACTAGATCACCTGGCGCGTGCTGCACAACAGTGAGTGACTAAAGTCTCCTGTCTTGTCATTGTGTGCTTGTAAACAAACACCATGTTACTGGGGACTACCGGTAAGCTTCATAATGAAAATGTGACGGGTGAAATGACGAACTCAATGTGCTTTATCTCTTAACGTATTGCAGAAGTTGACTGCAAGTATTTACTTAAAAAGTAACTACAAATATTCACATTTATTAAACTTCAAATAAGTAGTTTCAACGGTATGGAAAAACCTTGCCGTGCCTATTTCTAAATCCCCGGGATACCGCCCAAGCCTACTACACACCGCAATGGCCCCTCCCGAGATTGCGATTGTAAATACATTTTTTAATTTTACTTATTGCTAGGGTTTTCGCATCCTGTTACCTGCGTACAATGCAATAATTTGCTACACTGTATTTTTGAAGCCTTTGGTAATAATCAGATGTTTGTATAGTTCATAAATGTTTTGGTCCTGCATCAATCTTGTCCTTACAAGTTTTCTGTCTACATCTGCGTGTAGAAGCTGTCTGAACAATGTGCAGTGGTAGTTCAGTCACGGATGTATTCTAGTTGTCTAGTAACAGGATTGTCCTGCACGTACTAACATTTGTACATTTCTCTCTCCAGCCTGAGATGTGCGGCCACTACCTGGGGGAGTTCTCCATCACCTACAAGCCAGTCAAGCACGGTCGCCCCGGTATCGGAGCTACACATTCTTCCCGTTTCATCCCACTGAAGTAGAATGGCTGCTGTCTTTGTATAAATAAAATTGAGGTCCCCACACTTTTCTGTTTGCTTTTAATTTAAACATGTTTTGTTCTGTTTTCCTGAATTGTGACATGAATATTTTTATCCATTGAATTAATTTCGTTTTCTAGATCTGGGTGCATACCTGCCCATGTGTTCCCGTTTTAGGTATAACAAATATATCATTCTGTGTAGTTTACTGGCTGGAGCTGCACTTCCTGGTATGTTGCCTGTGTCTCAACACGTTTTCTCAATTTGCTTATAAGTGACACCCTTGTACTCTAGTGGTAAAGTTTATCAGTGCTCAAAAAAATAAAGGGAACACTTAAACAACACAATGTAACTCCCAAGTTAATCACACTTCTGTGAAATCAAACTGTCCATTTAGGAAGCAACACTGATTGACAATACATTTCACATGCTGTTGTGCAAATGGAATAGACAACAGGTGGAAATTATAGGCAATTAGCAAGACACCCCCAATAAAGGACTGGTTTTGCAGCTGGTGACCACAGACCACTTCTCAGTTCCTATGCTTCCTGGCTGATGTTTTGGTCACTTTTGAATGCTGGCGGTGCTTTCACTCTAGTGGTAGCATGAGACGGAGTCTACAACCCACACAAGTGGCTCAGGTAGTGCAGCTCATCCAGGATGGCACATCAATGCGAGCTGTGGCAAGAAGGTTTGCTGTGTCTGTCAGCGTAGTGTCCAGAGCATGGAGGTGCTACCAGGAGACGTGGAGGAGGCCGTAGGAGGGCAACAACCCAGCAGCAGGACTGCTACCTCCGCCTTTGTGCAAGGAGGAGCACTGCCAGAGCCCTGCAAAATGACCTCCAGCAGGCCACAAATGTGCATGTGTCTGCTCAAACGGTCAGAAACAGACTCCATGAGGGCCCAACGTCCACAGGTGGGGGTTGGGCTTAGAGCCCAACACCGTGCAGGACGTTTGGCATTTGCCAGAGAACACCAAGATTGGCAAATTTGCCACTGGTGCCCTGTGCTCTTCACAGATGAAAGCAGGTTCACACTGAGCACATGTGACAGAGTGGAGACGCGGTGGAGGATGTTCTGCTGCCTGCAACATCCTCCAGCATGACCGGTTTGGCAGTGGGTCAGTCATGGTGTGGGGTGGCATTTCTTTGGGGGGCCGCACAGCCCTCCATGTGCTCGCCAGAGGTAGCCTGACTGCCATTAGGTACCGAGATGAGATCCTCAGACCCCTTGTGAGACCATATGCTGGTTCGGTTGGCCCTGGGTTCCTCCTGATGCAAGACAATGCTAGACCTCATGTGGCTGGAGTGTGTCAGCAGTTCCTGCAAGAGGAAGGCATTGATGCTATGGACTGGCCCGCCCGTTCCCCAGACCTGAATCCAATTGAGCACATCTGGGACATCATGTCTCGCTCCATCCACCAACGCCACGTTGCACCACAGACTGTCCAGGAGTTGGCGTATGCTTTAGTCCAGGTCTGGGAGGAGATCCCTCAGGAGACCATCCGCCACCTCATCAGGAACATGCCCAGGTGTTGTAGGGAGGTCATACAGGCACGTGGAGGCCACACACACTACTGAGCCTCATTTTGACTTGTTTTAAGGACATTACATCAAAGTTGGATCAGCCTGTAGTGTGGTTGTCCACTTTAATTTTGAGGGTGACTCCAAATCCAGACCTCCATGGGTTGATACATTTGATTTCCATTGATAATTTTTGTTTGATTTTGTTGTCAGCACATTCAACTATGTAAAGAAAAAAGTATTTAATAAGATTATTTCATTCATTCAGATCTAGGATGTGTTATTTTAGTGTTCCCTTTATTTTTTTGAGCAGTGTATATCACGTGTTTATTATTCAGAGAAAATGACTGCCACACTTTCACATGCGTAATAAACAAACACCCTAAATTGGTTCGCCATCTGTTGAATCGTGAATGTCTTGTAAACTGAGTAATTTTTTTAAAGCAATTAAGACTTGCCAGTCATATTATTGATGGGTTAATTGAACATCTGCAGCTACTGTTAAAAAAATACAAAATGAACGCTTATGGGCGGACTGCATATTTTCCAATGCAATAATCTTTAATCATTTACAGTTTTGAGAACCTTTCCTGTCAGTACATGTTTACAGTAGAATGTGTACAATTTATATTCATAAAAAGTTACTGCCTCGTATCAAACGCAGATTTCTGGTTAAGATTAAACACTGCGCAGCACCATCCCTGCGAACACAGCGGAAGAGGAGCGGTGCGACCCTGTAAAAGTGCGGAAGCGTTATACCCGGGTTCAAAGGTTCCTGGGTGTTCTCCTTCATAATCTACGTTGACGTCTGTCCACATTCTGGGACATGGACACAACCTTTAGCAGTAGTAATATTTGTTTTTTAATACCTAGCTAGTAAAGACAAGGATCGTTGGGAAAATAAGAAGTGGCTGGATTGGTAAGTATTCGTTTATGAACTCGTTTCCGATTGGATTTAGCCGACTCCAGTGACAGGCTTGCTAAGGAACCAGCTAGCGCATAGCTGCCAAACTGGTAAACCCGAGAACTGTCACGAGAGAGCTGTCATGTTACAATGTATCCTAGCTGGCAAACGTTGCGGTAATATGTAGTTAGATTGCGGCAATGTAACACTTACGTTCTATTAGATATACAATGTAGCTAATCACGACATTGTTGCTAGCTAAACCATATCCAGCTACAGTTGTTGTGACCCCTTGATGAGAACAAAGATAGCTATGTCGTACGTACCGGTCATTAAATGATTTCCCCCATCCCTGGTTTCCTTTCCCAGTTCTAGCTACCAACCTATCTGATATTTAGAATGGGAGAAATATCAGTTTAAATCTTTCATCTTTAATTTAATCTTCAAAGGGTTATGAATGGAAGAGAAAATGCCAGCGACTCAGATTAGGCTGTAGACCTCACTCCAAATATGAGAATCCAATGCAGGCAATGTGTGGATGACAAAAACGAGTTTGTCAGCTATGACTTCCTACTTTCCAGATGCAGAAGTGATACGTCTTCATATCTTTTCTGTATGGTGCAGTTTAGGCCTACCAATTCCTTATCCAACCCCCCCCCCAGCCTGCCCATATTTCCCCCTTCCCCATGATTTCCCATTGTACAATGAACAAAAATATAAACGCAACATGTAAAGTGTTGGTCCCATGTTTCATGAGCTGAAATAAAAGATCCCAGAAATGTTCCATATGAACAAAAAGCGTATTTCTCTCAAATGTTGTGCACAAATTTGTTTACGTCCCCTGTTAGTGAGCATTTTATATAATAAATATAATAATATAATATAATATAATATTTCTCCTTTGCCAAGATAATCCATCCAACTGACAGGTGTGGCATATCAAGAAGCTGATTAAACAGCACAATCATTACACATATGCACCTTGTGCTGGGACAATAAAAGGCAACTCTAAAAGTTGTAGTTCTGTAACACAACACAATGCCACAGATGTCGTAAGTTTTGAGGGAGGGTGCAAATGGCATGCTAACTGCAGGAATGTCCAGATAATTGAATGTTCATTTAAATAATAAAATAAATAATATGCCATTTCGCAGACGCTTTTATCCAAAGCGACTTACAGTCATGCGTGCATACATTTTTGTGTATGGGTGGTCCCGGGGATCGAACCCACTACCTTGGCGTTACAAGCACCGTGCTCTACCAGCTCTACCATAAGCCGCCACCAACGTCATTTTAGAGAATTTGGCAGTACGTCTAACCGGCCTCAACCGCAGACCACGTGTATGGCACAGTGTGGGCGAGCGGTTTGCTGATGTCAACATTGTGAACAGCGTGCCCCATGGTGGTGGGGTTATGGTATGGGCAGGCATAAGCTACGGACAACGAACACAATTGCATTTTATCAATGGCAATTTAAATGCACAGAAATACCGTGACAAGATCCATTTATTTTAAAGGATCTGTGACCAACAGATGCATATCTGTATTCCCAGTCATGTGAAATACATAGATGAGGGCCTAATGAATTTTTTTTAAATTGACAGATTTCCTCATATAAACTGTAACTAAGTAAAATCTTTGAAATTGTTGCGTGTTGCATTTATATTTTTGTTCAGTATAGATCTATGACCAATTTGCATCTTCACCCTAGTCTCACAGAGGGCTGTTTAGAGCTATTGTCATATTGTTCACACCCATCTACTCCTTCAGTGTGACATTGTAAAGGCCGGGCTAAGGGGTCACGTCCCATAGGTTTGTTTGGACAATGGGCACTGAGCATTCTATGGCTATTGGTGATCAGATTCTCTTTAAATCCAATGCTTGAATGTTTTCTTCACATCATCTGAAAGCAAATGGTAAACGAATAGCAAGTTCTCTGAAATCCCACCAACACAAAGAACGTCAAAGAGGTCCTTGGCCCATGTCAACCCTGATGCACACCTTACCTGTCTTTAGGCCTGCCCTCTCCATACAGGCTACATTGTCGACTTTATTTTTACTATACACTGTGTTGGCTAAGGTTTCATGCATTCCTGTAACATCCAACTAATGGAATGTGGGACATTCTTATGGCTTTGCTGTCTTCTATCACACCTTGGATACATTTTAGTCACACTCTCTTATCCAGAGTGACTAGGGTTCCATGCCTTGCTCAAGGGCACATCAACAGATTATTTTTGTAGTCGGCACGAGGATTCGAACCAGCAAACTTTCAATTATTGGCCCAACGCTCTTAACCACTAGGCTACCTGCCGCCTGGATAGCAAACCTTTACTGCATGCAGGATTGTCCCATTGATTGAGACGCATGGATTCAGAGAGAGATTTTATATGTAGGTGTTTTTGTTCAATGTCTATAAGATTGATTAACCCTTTTATTTGAATGTTTAACTTTAGGTTGAAGACTCTGGTTGAGGCTTGTTGGCCAGTGAATGCATAGTGTGAAGAGGGTCAAACTTGGAGACAAAACAGAAGGTTACTTGAAAAGGTATGGTGTCCTTGTGTGTTCAAATTACCTGTATTTGTATTTATTATGGATCCCCATTAGCAGCTACTCTTCCTGGGGTCCAGCAAAATTAAGGCAGTTATACAATTTTGAAAAAATTACAATACATTCACAACAGATTTCACTATACATTAAGTGTGTGCCCTCAGGCCCTACTCTACTACCACATATCTACAACACAAAATCCATGTGTACGTGTGTTTCTATGCATGTCTGTGCCTATGTTTGTGTTGCTTTACAGTCCCCTCTGTTCCATAAGGTGTATTTTTATCTGTTTTTTAAATCAAATTTTACTGCTTGC
Organism: Coregonus lavaretus; assembly: GCF_964263955.1. Taxonomy (NCBI): domain Eukaryota; kingdom Metazoa; phylum Chordata; class Actinopteri; order Salmoniformes; family Salmonidae; genus Coregonus; species Coregonus lavaretus. The sequence continues at coordinate 36,970,909 of NC_140006.1, forward strand.
ATGAGTTACTTGATGTGGAATAGAGTTCCATGTAGTCATGGCTATATGTAGTACTGTGCACCTCCCATAGTCTGTTCTGGACTTGGGGACTGAAGAGACCTCTGGTGGCATGTCTTGTGGGTTATGCATAGGTGTCTGAACTGTGTGCCAGTAGTTCAAACAGACAGCTCGGTGCATTCAACATGTCAATACCTCTCACAAATACAAGTAGTGATGAAGTCAGTCTCTCCTCCACTTTGAGCCAGGAGAGATTGACATGCATATTATTAATGTTAACTCTCTGTGTACATCCCAGGGCCAGCCATGCTGCCCTGTTCTGAGCCGATTGCAATTTTCCTAAGTCCCTCTTTGTGGCACCTGACCACATGACTGAACAGTAGTCCAGGTGCGACAAAACTAGGGCCTGAAGGACCTGCCTTGTTGATAGTGCTGTTAAGAACGCTTTATTATGGACAGACTTCTCCCCATCTTAGCTACTGTTGTATTAATATGTTTTGACCATGACAGTTTACAATCCAGGGTTACTCCAAGCAGTTTAGTCACCTCAACTTGCTCAATTTCCACATTATTCATTACAAGATTTAGTTGAGGTTTGGGGTTTAGTGAATGATTTGTCCCAAAACACTGCTTTTAGTTTTTGAAATATTTAGGACTAACTTATTCCTTGCCACCCTTTCTGAAACTATCTGCAGCTCTTTGTTAAGTGTTGCAGTCATTTCAGTCGCTGTAGTAGCTGACGTGTATTGTGTTGAGTCATCCGCATACATAGACACACTGGCTTTACTCAAAGCCAGTGGCATGTTGTTATTAAATATTGAAAAAAGTAAGGGGCCTAGACAGCTGCCCTGGAGAATTCCTTACGTTGGATAGGCTTCCATTAAAGAACACCCTCTGTGTTCTGTTAGACAGGAAACTCTATCCACAATATAGCAGGGGGTGTAAAGCCATAAAACAAGTTTTTCCAGCAGCAGACTGATCTATAATGTCAAAAGCCGCACTGAAGTCTAACAAAACAGCCCCCAAAATCATTTGATCATACATTTCTCTGAGCCAATCATCAGTAATTTGTGTAAATGCTGTGCTCGTTGAATGTCCTTCCGTTTAAGTGTGCTGAAAGTCTGTTGTCAATTTGTTTACTGTAAAATAGCATTGTATCTGGTAAAATACCATTTTTTCCAAAAGTTTACTAAGGGTTGGTAACAGGCTGATTGGTCGGCTGTTTGAGCCAGTAAAGGGGGCTTTACTATTCTTAGGTAGAGAAATGACTTTTGCTTCCCTCCAGGCCTGAGGGCACACACTTTCTAGGAGGCTTAAATTGAAGATATGGCAAATAGAAGTGGCAATATCGTCCGCAATTATCCTCAGTAATTTTCCATCCAAGTTGTCAGACCCCGGTGGCTTGACATTGTTGATAGACAACAATACTTCTTTCACCTCTTCCTCACTCACTTTACGGAATTTAAAATTACAATGCTTGTCTTTCATAATTTGGTCATATACAGTGGGGAGAACATGTATTTGATACACTGCCGGTTTTCCTACTTACAAAGCATGTAGATGTCTGTAATTTTTATCATAGGTACACTTCAACTGTGAGAGACGGAATCTAAAACAAAAATCCAGAAAATCACATTGTATGATTTTTAAGTAATTAATTTGCATTTTATTGCATGACATAAGTATTTGATACATCAGAAAAGCAGAACTTAATATTTGGTACAGAAACCTTTGTGTGCAATTACAGAGATCATACGTTTCCTGTAGGTCTTGACCAGGTTTGCACACACTGCAGCAGGGATTTTGGCCCACTCCTCCATACAGACCCTCCAGATCCTTCAGGTTTCGGGGCTGTCGCTGGGCAATACGGACTTTCAGCTCCCTCCAAAGATTTTCTATTGGGTTCAGGTCTGGAGACTGGCTAGGCCACTCCAGGACCTTGAGATGCTTCTTATGGAGCCACTCCTTAGTTGCCCTGGCTGTGTGTTTCGAGTTGTTGTCATGCTGGAAGACCCAGGCACGACCCATCTTCAATGCTCTTACTGAGGGAAGGAGGTTGTTGGCCAAGATCTCGCGATACATGGCCCCATCCATCCTCCCCTCAATATGGTGCATTGGTCCTGTCCCCTTTGCAGAAAAGCAACCCCAAAGAATGATGTTTCCACCTCCATGCTTCACGGTTGGGATGGTGTTCTTGGGGTTGTACTCATCCTTCTTCTTCCTCCAAACACGGCGAGTGGAGTTTAGACCAAAAAGCTCTATTTTTGTCTCATCAGACCACATGACCTACTCCCATTCCTCCTCTGGATCATCCAGATGGTCATTGGCAAACTTCAGACGGGCCTGGACATGCGCTGGCTTGAGCAGGGGGACCTTGCGTGCGCTGCAGGATTTTAATCCATGACGGCGTAGTGTGTTACTAATGGTTTTCTTTGAGACTGTTGTCCCAGCTCTCTTCAGGTCATTGACCAGGTCCTGCCGTGTAGTTCTGGGCTGATCCCTCACCTTCCTCATGATCATTGATGCCCCATGAGGTGAGATCTTGCATGGAGCCCCAGACCGAGGGTGATTGACCGTCATCTTGAACTTCTTCCATTTTCTAATAATTGCGCCAACAGTTGTTGCCTTCTCACCAAGCTGCTTGCCTATTGTCCTGTAGCCCATCCCAGCCTTGTGCAGGTGTACAATTTTATCCCTGATGTCCTTACACAGCTCTCAGGTCTTGGTCATTGTGGAGAGGTTGGAGTCTGTTTGATTGTGTGTGGACAGGTGTCTTTTATACAGGTAACGAGTTCAAACAGGTGCAGTTAATACAGGTAATGAGTGGAGAACAGGAGAGCTTCTTAAAGAAAAACTAACAGGTCTGTGAGAGCCGGAATTCTTACTGGTTGGTAGGTGATCAAATACTTCTGTCATGCAATAAAATGCAAATTAATCAATCAATCAATCAATCAATCAATTTTATTTTATATAGCCCTTCTTACATCAGCTAATATCTCGAAGTGCTGTACAGAAACCCAGCCTAAAACCCCAAACAGCTAGTAATGCAGGTGTAGAAGCACGGTGGCTAGGAAAAACTCCCTAGAAAGGCGAAAACCTAGGAAGAAACCTAGAGAGGAACCAGGCTATGAGGGGTGGCCAGTCCTCTTCTGGCTGTGCCGGGTGGAGATTATAACAGAACCATGCCAAGATGTTCAAAAATGTTCATAAATGACAAGCATGGTCAAATAATAATCAGGAATAAATCTCAGTTGGCTTTTCATAGCCGATCATTAAGAGTTTGAAAACAGCAGGTCTGGGACAGGTAGGGGTTCCATAACCGCAGGCAGAACAGTTTAAACTGGAATAGCAGCAAGGCCAGGCGGACTGGGGACAGCAAGGAGTCACCACGGCCGGTAGTCCCGACGTATGGTCCTAGGGCTCAGGTCTCTCAGTTGGCTTTTCATAGCCGATCATTAAGAGTTGAAAACAGCAGGTCTGGGACAGGTAGGGGTTTCGTAGCCGCAGGCAGAACAGTTGAAACTGGAATAGCAGCAAGGCCAGGCGGACTGGGGACAGCAAGGTGTCATCATGCCCGGTAGTCCTGACGTATGGTCCTAGGGCTCAGGTTCTCAGAGAGAAAGAGAGAACGAGAGAATTAGCGAGAGCATACTTAAATTCACACAGGACACTGGATAAGACAGGAGAAGTACTCCAGGTATAACCAACTAACCCCAGCCCCCCGACACACAAACTACTGCAGCATAAATACTGGAGGCTGAGACAGGAGCGGTCCGGAGACACTGTGGCCCCATCCGAAGAAACCCCCGGACAGGGCCAAACAGGAAGGATATAACCCCACCCACTCCGCCAAAGCACAGCCCCCGCACCACTAGAGGGATATCCCCAACCACCAACTTACAATCCTGAGACAAGGCCGAGTATAGCCCACAGAGGTCTCCACCACAGCACAAACCAAGGGGGGGGCGCCAACCCAGACAGGAAGATCACGTCAGTAACTCAACCCACTCAAGTGACGCACCCCTCCCAGGGACGGCATGAAAGAGCACCAGCAAGCCAGTGACTCAGCCCCTGCAACAGGGTTAGAGGCAGAGAACCCCAGTGGAGAGGGGAACCGGCCTGGCAGAGACAGCAAGGGCTGTTCGTTGCTCCAGCCTTTCCGTTCACCTTCACACTCCTGGGCCAGACTACACTCAATCATATGACCTACTGAAGAGATAAGTCTTCAGTAAAGACTTAAAGGTTGAGACTGAGTCTGCGTCTCTCACATGGGTAGGCAGACTGTTCCATAAAAATTTAGATCTATAGGAGAAAGCCCTGCCTCCCGCTGTTTGCTTAGAAATTCTAGGGACAATTAGGAGGCCTGCGTCTTGTGACCGTAGCGTACGTATTGGTATGTACGGCAGGACCAACTCGGAAAGATAGGTAGGAGCAAGCCCATGTAACGCTTTATAGGTTAACAGTAAAACCTTGAAATCAGCCCTTGCCTTAACAGGAAGCCAGTGTAGGGAAGCTAGCACTGGAGTAATATGATCAAATTTCTTGGTTCTAGTCAGGATTCTAGCAGCCGTATTTAGCACTAACTGAAGTTTATTTAGTGCTTTATCCGGGTAGCCGGAAAATAGAGCATTGCAGTAGTCTAACCTAGAAGTAACAAATGCATGGATTAATTTTTCTGCATCATTTTTGGACAGAAAATTTCTGATTTTTGCAATGTTACGTAGATGGAAAAAAGCTGTCCTTGAAACAGTCTTGATATGTTCGTCAAAAGAGAGATCAGGGTCAAGAGTAACGCCTAGGTCCTTCACAGTTTTATTTGAGACGACTTTACAACCATCAAGATGAATTGTCAGATTTAACAGAATATCTCTTTGTTTCTTGGGACCTAGAACAAGCATCTCTGTTTTGTCCGAGTTTAAAAGTAAAAAGTTTTCAGCCATCCACTTCCTTATGTCTGAAACACAGGCTTCTAGCGAGGGCAATTTTGGGGCTTCACCATGCTTCATTGAAATGTACAGCTGTGTGTCATCCGCATAGCAGTGAAAGTTAACATTATGTTTTCGAATAACATCCCCAAGAGGTAAAATATATAGTGAAAACAATAGTGGTCCTAAAACGGAACCTTGAGGAACACCGAAATGTACAGTTGATTTGTCGGAGGACAGACCATTCACAGAGACAAACTGATATCTTTCCGACAGGTAGGATCTAAACCAGGCCAGAACTTGTCCGTGTAGACCAATTTGGGTTTCCAGTCTCTCCAAAAGAATGTGGTGATCGATGGTGTCAAAGGCAGCACTAAGGTCTAGTAGCACGAGGACAGATGCAGAGCCTCGGTCTGACGCCATTAAAAGGTCATTTACCACCTTCACAAGTGCAGTCTCAGTGCTATGATGGGGTCTAAAACCAGACTGAAGCATTTCGTATACATTGTTTGTCTTCAGAAAGGCAGTGAGTTGCTGCGCAACAGCTTTTTCTAAAATTTTTGAGAGGAATGGAAGATTCGATATAGGCCGATAGTTTTTTATATTTTCCGGGTCAAGGTTTGGCTTTTTCAAGAGAGGCTTTATCACTGCCACTTTTAGTGAGTTTGGTACACATCCGGTGGATAGAGAGCTGTTTATTATGTTCAACATAGGAGGGCCAAGCACAGGAAGCAGCTCCTTCAGCAGTTTAGTAGGAATAGGATCCAGTATGCAGCTTGAAGGTTTAGAGGCCATGATTATTTTCATCATTGTGTCAAGAGATATAGTACTAAAACACTTAAGTGTCTCTCCCGATCCCAGGCCCTCGCAGAGCTGTGCAGATCCAGGACAGCTAAGCCCTGGAGGAATACGCAGATTCAAAGAGGAGTCCGTAATTTGCTTTCTAATGGTCATGATCTTTTCCTCAAAGAAGTTCATGAATTTATCACTGCTGAAGTGAAAGCCATCCTCTCTTGGGGAATGCTGCTTTTTAGTTAGCTTTGCAACAGTATCAAAAAGAAATTTTGGATTGTTCTTATTTTCCTCGATTAAGTTGGAAAAGTAGGATGATCGAGCAGCAGTGAGGGCTCTTCGGTACTGCACGGTACTGTCTTTCCAAGCTAGTCGGAAGACTTCCAGTTTGGTGTGGCGCCATTTCCGTTCCAATTTCCTGGAAGCTTGCTTCAAAGCTCGGGTATTTTCTGTATACCAGGGAGCTAGTTTCTTATGACAAATGTTTTTCGTTTTTAGGGGTGCAACTGCATCTAGGGTATTGCGCAAGGTTAAATTGAGTTCCTCAGTTAAGTGGTTAACTGATTTTTGTCCTCTGACGTCCTTGGGTAGGCAGAAGGAGTCTGGAAGGGCATCAATGAATTTTTGTGTTGTCTGAGAATTTATAGCACGACTTTTGATGCTCCTTGGTTGGGGTCTGAGCAGATTATTTGTTGCGATTGCAAACGTAATAAAATGGTGGTCCGATAGTCCAGGATTTTGTGGAAAAACATTAAGATCTACAACATTTATTCCATGGGACAAAACTAGGTCCAGAGTATGACTGTGGCAGTGAGTAGGTCCAGAGACATGTTGGACAAAACCCACTGAGTCGATAATGGCTCCGAAAGACTTTTGGAGTGGGTCTGTGGACTTCTCCATGTGAATATTAAAATCACCAAAAATTAGAATATGATCTGCTATGACTACACGGTCTGATAGGAATTCAGGAAACTCAGAGAGGAACGCTGTATATGGCCCAGGAGGCCTGTAAACAGTAGCTATAAAAAGTGATTGAGTAGGCTGCATAGATTTCATGACTAGAAGCTCAAAAGATGAAAACGCCATTTTTTTTTTTTGTAAATTGAAATTTGCTATCGTAAATGTTAGCAACACCTCCGCCTTTGCGGGATGCACGGGGAATATGGTCACTAGTGTAACCAGGAGGTGAGGCCTCATTTAACACAGCAAATTCATCAGGCTTAAGCCATGTTTCAGTCAGGCCAATCACATCAAGATTATGATCAGTGATTAGTTCATTGACTATGACTGCCTTTGAAGTGAGGGATCTAACATTAAGTAACCCTATTTTGAGATGTGAGGTATCACAATCTCTTTCAATAATGGCAGGAATGGAGGAGGTCTTTATCCTAATAAGATTGCTAGGGTGAACACCGCCATGTTTAGTTTTGCCCAACCTAGGTCGAGGCACAGACACAGTCTCAATGGGTATGGCTGAGCTGACTACACTGACTGTGCTATTGGCAGACTCCACTAAGCTGGCAGGTTGGCTAACAGCCTGCTGCCTGGCCTGCACCCTATTTCATTACTTAAAAATCATACAATGTGATTTTCTGGATTTTTGTTTTAGATTCCGTCTCTCACAGTTGAAGTGTACCTATGATAAAAATGACCGACCTCTACATGCTTTGTAAGTAGGAAAACCTGCAAAATCGGCAGTGTATCAAATACTTGTTCTCCCCACTGTATACTTGGATGTGTAGTGTCAGAATTTGTTGCTGGCATGTCATGCCTAAGTTTGCTAATCTTGCGAATGAAAAAATAATTAAAGTAGTTGGCAATATCAGTGGTTTTTTTGATGGATGAGCCATCTGATTCAATGAATGATGGAGTGGTTTGCCTTTTTGGCCAAAATTTCATTTAAGGTGCTCCAATGCTTTTTAATGTAATTCTTCATGTAATTTATCTTTGTTTCATAGTGTAGTTTCTTTTTATTCAGTTTAGTCACATGATTTCTCAATTTACAGTACGTTTGCCAATCGGTTGTGCAGCCAGACTTATTTGCCATTTCTTTTGCCTTATCCCTCAACTATACAATTTTGCAATTCCTCATCAATCCACAGGGATTTAACCGTTTTTACAGTCATTTCCTTAATGGGTGCATGCTTATTATTAACTGGGATAAGCAATTATATAAATGTGTCAAGTGCAGGGTCTGGTTGCTTCTCATTACACACAATGGACCAACACATATTCTTTACATCAACAACATATGAATCACTACAAAACGTATTGTATGACCTCTTATACACTATATTAGGCCCAGCCTTTGGAACTTTGGTTTTCCTGGATATTGCTACTATATTGTGATCACTACATCCGATGGATTTGGATACTGCTTTCTGCAGCATTAGTAAAGATGTTGATTATTTCATTCCTGTGCTATTTGTAACTACCCTGATAGGTTGAATGATAACCTGAACCAGGTTGCAGGCACTAGTTACAGTTTGAAGCTTTCTCTTGAGTGGGCAGCCTGATGAAAGCCAGTCAATATTTAAATCACCCAGAAAATATACCTCTGTTGATATCACTTACATTATCAAGCATTTTACACATGTTATCCAGATACTGACTGTTAGCACTTGGTGGTCTATAGCAGCTTCCCACCAGATTGGGCTTTAGGTGAGGCAGATGAACCTGTAGCCATATTACTTCAACAGTATTTAACATGAGATCCTCTCAAAGCTTTACAGGAATGTGGTTCTGAATATAAATGGCCACACCTCCACCTTTGGCATTTCTGTCTTTTCTGTAGATCTTATAACCATGTATTGCTACCGCTGAATCAATAAAAGGTATTATCTAAGTGAGTTTGTCAGAATATGAATGTCATCTGTTACTAGCAAATGATTGATTTCATGAACCTTGTTTCTTAAGCTACATATGTTAACATGGGCTATTTTTAGCACTTTTCTGGGATGCTTGATTGTTTTTATTGCTCTACTGGGAAGCTTAGCAGAGATAGACATGCTCAGGTTATTTATGTTAGTGCAGGGTAAGCTGCACTAACACTGCTAGGGCACACTGCCTCAGTGCTAACAGTATATATCTGGTTCATAGGCACATGATTACTACATACAATAGCTGTAGGATCAGCAGAGGCATTCAGGGCAGTAAGAGGGACATACAGTGCATTCAGAAAGTATTCAGACCCCTTTACTTTTTCCACATTTTGTTATGTTACAGCCTTATTCTTATACTGATTACATTGTTTTTTTTCTTGTTCATCAATCTACACACAATACCCCATAATGACAAAGCAAAAACAGGTTTTTAGAAATTTGTGCAAATGTATTCAAAATAAAAACCGGAAATATCACATTTACGTAAGTATTCAGACCCTTTACTCAGTACTTTGTTGACGCACCGTTGGCAGCGATTAGAGCCTCAAGTCTTTTTGGGTATGACACTACAAGCTTGGCACACCTGTATTTGGGAAGTTTCACCCATTCTTCTCTGCAGATCCTCTCAAACTCTGTCAGGTTGGATGGGGAGCGTCGCTGCACAGCTATTTTCAGGTCTCTCCAGAGATGTTCGATCAGGTTAAAGTCCGGGCTCTGGCTGGGCCACTCAAGGACATTCAGAGACTTGTCCTGAAGCCACTCTTGCGTTGTCTTGGCTGTGTGCGTAGGGTCGTTGTCCTGTTGGAAGGTGAACCTTCACCCCAGTCTGAGATCCTGGGTGCTCTGGAGCAGGTTTTTGTCAAGGATCTCTCTGTACTTTGCTCCGTTCAGCTTTCCCTCTCCTGACTAGCCTTCCTGTCTCTGCCGCTTAAAAACATCCCCACAGCATGATGCTGCCACCATGCTTCACCATAAGGATGGTGCCAGGTTTCCTCCAGATGTGACGCTTGGCATTCAGGCCAAAGAGTTCAATCTTGGTTTCATCAGACCAGAGAATCTTTTGGCAAACTCCAAGCGGGCTGTGGAGTGGCTTCCATCTGGCAACTCTACCATAAAGGCCTGATTGGTGGAGTGGTGCAGAGATGGTTGTCCTTCTAGAAGGTTCTCCCATCTCCACAGAGGAACTCTGGACTTCTGTCAGAGTGACCATCGGGTTCTTGGTCACCTCTCTGACCAAGGCCCTTCTCCCCCGATTGTTCAGTTTGGCCGTGTGGCCAGCTCTAGGAAGAGTCTTGGTGGTTCCAAACTTTGCCACTGTGTTCTTGGGGACCTTCAATGCTGCAGACATTTTTTGGTACCCTTCCCCAGATCTGTGCCTCGACACAATCCTGTCTCATGGCTAGGTTTTTGCTCTGACATGCACTGTCAACTGTGGGACCTTTTTATATAGACAGGTGTGTGCCTTTCCAAATCATGTCCAATCAATTGAATTTACCACAGGTGGACTAATCAAGTTGTAGAATCACCTCAAGGATGATCAATGGAAACAGGATGAACCTGAGCTCAATTTTGAGTCATCATAGCAAAGATCTGAATACTTATGTAAATAATATATTTCTGTATTTTATTTGTAATACATTTGCAAAACTTTCTAAAAACCTGTTTTCACTTTGTCATTCTGGGGTATTGTGTGTAGATTGATGAGGGGGGAAAATAATTTAATCCATTTTAGATTAAGGCTGTAAAGTAACAATGTGGAATAAGTCAAGGGGTCTGAATACTTTCCGAATGCACTGTAAATTAGGTTGCTTACATTGTGTCTTCCAGCGCCCCTGGGATAATGTACATTTGCTGAAGCATTATGATAACTCAGCGACACAATGGTAGGGATTAAATGAGCTGGGCTTGGGTCATTGATAAGTAATTGTCTCAACGCAGCCTTATAATGCTGTGAAAGGATCCAGGAACCCAAATGATTTGGGTGGATCCCATCCTCCTTTATAATATGAGCTTTGTTTCCAGAAGGTATCAAAATTGTCAATAAATGTTACACCCACAGAGCTGCAATAGTCTCATAGCCAGTTATGGAGGGCTAAAAGTCTGCTGAACCGTTCAATGCCACGATTTAGGGAGGGCAGAGGGACAGATATTATGGAACGTTTGTTGGTGATCAGTAGTGACCAATCAGTTCTTTAAAATCCATCTTCAGCTGTTCTGAGCTGCCCTTAATAATAATGTAATTGAATCCCACATGAACTATGATAGACTCAATGTCCTGATGCTGGTTTAAAATGTTTGGGAGCAGCTTATTGATGTCCTGTACTCGTGCTCCTGGAGAGCACAACGTTTTTGCTCCAGGGACTGAGCCATTTCTCACCATTGAACTGCCCAATATAACTGCCGAAGGGAATTGAGAAATCCGCCCATTCCCACCCCTCACACAGGGTAACTTGTGAGTACCTTCTATGCAGATAGGCGTGCTAGATAATCCATTGTATAGGCCAATACATGTGTATCTGTCTGTGTGCATTTCCATACTAGATGCAAGTGCCATTGTTCGTGAGCATGTAGATGACCAGTGGGTTGTCTCTCTGGGTTTTTTCTTTTTTCCCTCTCAGTTGTTTAGAAGGGAATATGACGGCAGTGGACGGGCTAACAGACAGCACAGAGGGGGTGGAGATGGAGGACGTCCCGTCTCAGTTCTACGTGGAGAAGCACTCGTGGGGCGGCCTGCGTGACATCATCCACAGCAGCAGGAAGTACTCAGGAATGATCGCCAACAAAGCGCCCCATGACTTCCAGTTTGTGCAGAAAAACGATGAGTCAGGCCCCTACTCCCATCGACTGTACTACCTCGGTGAGCCCAGGCCATTTGCCACTGATGATCGTCACACTTTAGTTCCCTCAGTGCTTCATTGAGTTACGCACATTTCTCAAGTTACGACACTGTTTTGGAAGTTGTACCTTGGCCACTTAACTCATTTTCACTTCCGCCGTCTCTCTCTATCGATCAGGAATGCCTTATGGAAGTAGAGAGAACTCACTGCTCTACTCTGAAATTCCCAAGAAGATCCGGAAAGGGGCCCTCTTGGTGTTGTCGTGGAAACAGATGCTGGATCACTTCCAGGTGAATATCCGTTATATCATCTGCGCTTCACTGAAACCTAATGACATCCAAACCTGGTACCAAGAGATTGTACTAAATATTATACCCAAGGGAATCCTAATAAAATATACTACAGTTATTATCCTCATAAGATAAAGATCTCAAGCTTTACAACTTGCAGCCTCACCTTAACAGTAAAGGTGAGAATGTCCTCCCCAATGGCAGATTTCTGGTACATGAAATGTGGTCAGCACAGTCCAGAGCAGTGAGTTTCCCCTGCAGCCTCAGGCCAGTCCAGTGTAGCAATAGCTGCATCCGTCTGATACCAAGGGGTGTTGTCCTGGATGTAGGATGAGATGTTCCATCATGGGTGACAGAAGCCCCCACAACAACACCGCGATCTGCCACAACTGCATCAGAGGCAGTCACTGGCTCAGTTTGCATATCAGTCCGTGTCCAGCTGAGCTCCACTCCAGTCCGGTTGCACAGGTCATTGAGGTCCGGCCAGTCTGACCAGACTCCAAAGCCTGCAGCACGAGTGTCCAATTTTCCATTGGCCTTCCTCCTGAAGCCCAGGATGTTGTCCTGGCCAGTGGAACCTTCCTCCTCTGTAGCCACAGAAGGAGCGAAGCTCTGGCTAACTCCTTGTCACATTGTCACTGTTGAGCATGTTCAACAGGTGAGTCAGTCTGGTAGCAGTGTAAATGGACCCGTAAGTAAGCATTTCACTTTTAGTCTACACCTGTTGTCTACGAAGCATGTGACAAATACAATTTTATGAGAAAAAAATATTCAATTTTATTTGGAACGGCAAGCCAGACAAAATTTAAAAGGGCATATTTATATAATGAATATGAATTCGGAGGACAGAAATTATTAAATATTAAAGCATTAGACCTATCACTAAAAGCTTCAGTCATACAAAAGTTATACTTAAATCCGAACTGGTTCTCAAGCAAATTAGTAAGATTGTCTCACCCAATGTTCAAGAAAGGCCTTTTTCCCTTTATTCAGATTACAACCTCTCACTTTCAGTTATTTGAAAAGGAAATAATCTCCCAAATATCACTATTTCTAAAACAAGCCATAGAAAGTTGGTTGCAATTTCAATTTAATCCTCCAGAAACGACAGAACAAATAATGCAACAAATATTGTGGTTAAATTCAAATATACTAATTGACAAAAAACCTTTATTTTTTGACAGAATGTTTAAAAAAGGTATAATCTTCGTAAATGATATCATCGGTAGGACTGGTGGAGTTATGTCGCACATGCAGCTAACAAAAACATATGGAAATGTCTGCTCTACCCAAAATTACAACCAAATAATTGCAGCCTTACCGCAAAAGTGGTAGAGGAAAGTGGAAGGGGGAGAAAGTAAAGAACTACAATTTGAGGTATGGGACCAAAACAGCTGTGAAGTTTAACCTCGCGCTTTAAAGCTCTTAGTTTTTGCGGAAATTGACCCACAATGCTGTTTACTTTGTGCACCTACGTTATATCGCTGAGTCTACCTTTTAGATAATTATGATGACAGCAAAATTACTTTTCCCTCACTACCAGGCCACGCCGCACCAGGGGGCCTATTCCCGGGAAGAGGAGCTCCTTAGGGAGCGGAAGCGCCTGGGAGCGTTTGGGATCACTTCCTATGACTACAACACCCAGACCGGCCTGTTCCTCTTCCAGGCCAGCAACAGCCTCTTCTATTGCCAGGACGGGGGCAACAATGGCTTCATCGTGAGTCTTACCCCGTTATCGTCAATTGCATGAACTTATAAAGCCTTTCCTACATCTACAATTGCCACTAAGTGCGTTACACTAACTTTGATTATTAGCTGCGTCATTTAATGTAATTTTAACATCATATAGTTGGGACGAGCATTAGTGCATGAACTGCACAGCACCCAACGCCACAGCAATGAATGGCTGTTGCTGTGTGTATGGTTGTGTGTTCAGGGTTGTATTCATTAAGGCACACTGTAGAAAAAAACATTTTTCAATGGAAAAACGAAAACAAGCAGTTCTATTGGACAAGTTGAGGTCATCCCTGTTTCAGTCTGTTTTGTTCAGTTTGGTGCCTAATGAATACGACCCTGTACACTAAGAGTGTGTTTCCTGGTTTAAAAGCAGTCTGCGCCCATGAAGCCAGTGGAGATTAAGACACAGTGCTCAGGGACCCGCATGGACCCCAAGATCTCCCCAGGAGAGCCCAACATCATTGCTTTCATCAACAACAACGACCTGTGGCTGGCTAACATTAAGTCTGGGGAGGAGAGGAGACTCACCTTCTGTCACAAAGGTCAGAGGGGTCAGGGACTTTTGGAAGTTTGTGTACTGTAGTTGTATGGAATTGTATACACTCTCAATGCCATGTTGCTGACACTGCATGGATTTCATGAAATGAATGAATCCCCTCCCTGGGTCAGGTCTGGATAATGTGAAGGAGGACCCCAAGTCTGCGGGCGTGGCCACGTTTGTGATCCAGGAGGAGTTTGACCGCTTCACTGGCTACTGGTGGAGTCCCTTAGCCGTAGAGGGTGAGTAGGCAGGGTCACCATCTATCACTCCCTCCTTATGACTAGAGAAGGACCCATGTTCATGTGAGAAATTGGACTTCTTCTTTAATCAAACAGTCAGTCAGTCATGCTTTGATGAACGTCGTACAGGCTTTAACTTGCCCCAGACACTGTCATCATGAAGCTAGGTCTGTCATTAATGCTAGCTGTATCTGTATGCATTTCCAAGAGCATGTAATCAGTTCTGTCTGTCTAACCTACTCTTCTCCTCTGTTAGACTCGGATGGGGGGAAAACCCTGCACCTGCTGTATGAAGAGGTGGATGAGACTGAGGTAGAGATCATTCATGTTCCCTCTCCAGCCCTGGAGGAGCGGAAGGCCGACGCCTACAGATACCCCCGCACAGGTGAGTCCCTCTGGTGCTGGTTTAGTCTCCATGGCGCTGGTTTAGTCCCCATGGTGCTGGTTGAGGCCCCCTGGCGCTGCATTGTATGTAAATGTAGTGACATATTTTGCCTGATGACTCAAACTGAATTATTCTGCTGCTCTATGGTTTGTGGAGGCGTCAAAATGAGGGGTGTTGTACAAAACAAAGTCATCAGTGATTGGATCATCTCTAACCAATCAGAGTATCAAAGCCAATTACGTATTTTCAAAACGTCGCTTTACCCACGTGTGTTCTGGCTCTGGCCCAACCCATCGGTTTCTGGGACCAATCAGAACGTCAGGAATGGGTTTGCGTTCTAGAAATCGCCGGGGAGGTACTCCGACACAGACTCATTGTGGAGAAGAAACTAACATCCGTGGTCGGGGCGTAGCATTTGGCCAGAGCAAGGAGTTTGGGTAGCCAGGCAATCATACAGTATTAGCAATTACCTAATAAATTCATTTCAAGAGTAGACCACTATAATTATTTTTTTCTTTTCTTTTTCTAGGCAGTAAAAATCCTCAAACCACCCTGAAACTGGCTCAGATAAAGACTGACAAACAAGGCCAAGTAAGTGGCAGCTGCTTTTGAGTTCTCTCTTTTAATTATCTTATTTTGCTCTCACTGTAGTGTGTTCACGAGGAGACTGATGTGTGTGTGTGTGTGTGTGTGTGTGTGTGCGTGTCTCCAGATCGTGAGCACACAAGACAAGGAGCTGGTTCTCCCCTTCACCTCCCTGTTCCCTGGGACGGAGTACATCTCCCGCGCAGGATGGACGACTGATGGCAAATAGTGAGTGTTACGACATAATGTTTCCCCAGGAAACACTGCTTTTGACATCTCTCTGATGCTGTTTGGCTTACATTGGTGATGGTTAGGGCTGGGGGACGGGAAAAGTTGTCCCCCAATTCCGCAGAAAGCTTAGTTGATTAATTAAATCAGTTGTGTTAGTGTTGAGCTCAAACACAAGCCTGCCTACTCGGTAGCGCTCTAGGACCAGGTTTGGTGTCCTCTGAGCTAACAGAAAGGACAAGGCATTAGTGTACTGTGTATAAATGATCGTCAGTAAGGGAATGTGTGTTTCTGTCTCCCCCCAGTGGTTGGGCCGTGCTGCTGGACCGCAGTCAGAGGAGGCTCCAGCTGGTGCTGCTGCCCCCGGCCCTCTTCATCCCCGTCACAGACGACCCGGCCCAGAGGCAGAAGAACCTGGAGGCTGTGCCCGTGGACGTCCACCCCTACATCGTCTATGAGGAGACCACCGACATCTGGATCAATGTGAGATAGCCATGGGCCAGGGAAGGGGGCCAATGGTGGGGATAATATTCAGGGGGTGGAACTTCTCTTTGGGGGGGTGCTACACTGGGCACATCTGGGTCATGTTTACTAAGCATGAACAGTAAAACTATCTGATAGTTATTTGAAGGGCTATATATTGACAGTGTGAGGGTGTATGTATGTTGACATACAGTGCCTTCGGAAAGTATTCAGACCCCTTGACTTTTTCCACATTTTGTTACATTACAGCCTAATTCTAAAATTGATTACATTGTTTCCCCCCCCCTCATCAATCTACACACAATATCCCATAATGACAAAGCAAAAACAGGTTGTTAGAAATCTTTGCTAATTTATAAAATAAAAAGGGAAATATTACATTTACATAAGTATTCAGACCCTTTACTCAGTCCTTTGTTGAAGCACCTTTGGCAGCGATTTACAGCATCGGTCTTCTTGGGTATGACGCTACAAGCTTGGCACACTGCGCTGTCTTGGCTGTGTGCTTCGGGTCCTGTTGGAAGGTGAACCTTCGCCCCAGTCTGAGGTCCTGAGCGCTCTGGAGCAGGTTTTCATCAAGGATCTCTCTGTACTTTGCTCCGTTCATCTTTGCCTCGATCCTGACTAGTCTCCCTGCCGCTGAAGAACATCCCCACAGCATGATGCTACCACCACCATGTGTCACCGTAGGGATGGTGCCTGGTTTCCTCCAGATGTGACGTTTGGCGTTCAGGCCAAAGAATCTTGTTTCTCATGGTCTGAGAGTCTGTCATGTGCCTTTTACTGAGGAGTGGCTTCCATCTGGCCACTCTACCATAAAGGCCTGATTGATGGAGTGCTGCAGAGATGGTTGTCCTTCTGGAAGTTTCTCCCATCTCCACAGAGGAACTCTAGAGCTCTGTCAGTGACCATCGGTGGTCTTGGTCACCTCCCTGACCAAGGCCCTTCTCCCCCGATTGCTCAGTTTGGCCGGGCGGCCAGCTCTAGAAAGAGCCTTGGTGGTTCCAAACTTCTTCCATTTTAAGAATGATGGAGGCCACTGTGTTCTTTGGAACCTCCAATGCTGCAGAAATGTTTTGGTACCCTTCCCGAGATCTGTGCCTTGACACAATCCTGTCTCGGAGCTCTACGGACAATTCCTTCGACCTTATGGCTTGGTTTTTGCTCTGACATGCACTGTCAACTGTGGGACCTTTATATAGACAGGTGTGTGCCTTTCCAAATCATGTCCAATCAATTGAATTTACCACAGGTGGACTCCTATCAAGTTGTAGAAACATCTCAAGAATGATCAATGGACACAGGATGCACCTGAGCTCAATTTTGAGTCTCATAGCAAAGGGTTTGAATACTTATGTAAATAAGGTATTTCTTTGTATTATTCTTAATACATTTGCTAAAATTTCTACAAAACTTTCACTTTGTAATTATGGGGCATTGTGTGTAGATTGCTGATGATTTTTATTTATTTAATCCATTTTAGAATAAGGCTGTAACGTAACAAAATGTGGATAAAGTCAAAGGGTCTGAATACTTTCCGAAGGCACTGTATGTATTTGCATGGAAGAATCGGGCCACAACAAACTAACAACTATGTTTTTCTGTTGTCCACAGGTTCATGATATTTTCTATCCATTCGTTCAAACGTCAGAGGATGAGTTCTCTTTCATATGGGTGAATGAATCCAAAACGGGCTTCAGCCATCTGTATAAAAACACATCAACATTGCAACCAGGCTGCTACCAATGGTCAGGAAACTACGAACACACAGAGGGTAAGACATTAGAATAGAGAGTTAAAAACAATATACAACCTAGCCCAGATCTGTGTGTGCTGTCTGGCCAATTCCATTGCTGTCATTAACCAGGTTTTCCATAATAAAACTCATGTCAGGCCTGATGGAAACAGCAAATGTGCAAAATCCCGACCCAAAAAAATAAGCTTGAGAAGGCGGAATAAGTTTGGTTAAATAGATTATGTGACAATTGCGGATGAAACACAGTTATGCACAACTTTTGATATAATAACCAGTAAGAGTCACTCGATGATATGTTACATTGTAGCCTACTACCACCAGCATAGGTAGATGAAATCAGTTATGATGTACTTCACACGGTGATGAGCTTTATGCAAATGTCCAATAAATATAGAGCAGTGGTACTCAACACTTAAGCTACGAGGTCCGGAGCCTGCTGGTTTTCTGTTCTACCTGATAATGAATTGCACACATGTGGTGTCCCAGGTCTAAATCAGTCCCTGATTTAGAGGGGAACAATGAAAAAATGCAGTGGAACTGGCTTTGAGGTCCAGAGTTGAGTTTGAGGGATATAGAGGGTATTATTTGAATTCTGGTGACATGCCATTATCAAATTAAATGTTTTCTCACTTATCTATGATCTCATCGTATAACCTACCCTGTGCACTTTCAGTGAACTGTTGTCTAGAGTGCATGTGCCAAAACCAGATGGAGCAAGTTTGTTATTTATCACAACAGGTTTTGTGACAAAACCATTGTTAAACTTGAAAATGCGTGGTGCATGGAAATGGAAGCTCAAAAGGGCTTTTTTATGAGCACTGCATCATCACGCACACGCCTTTTTATCCGTCAGCTTGATGGAAACACCTCTGAGGACGTTTGAATATTCACATGACAATCTGTTGCAAGTTGGATGGAAACCTATCTATTGTCATGTTTTGTGTGATGGCACAAACAGATCTGGGACTCAGGCGTTTTCCTTCCTTCCTTGACCTAATCACTGATCTGTATGTGTCGCGATTTAATGAAGGCGAGAATGTAAATCTGGCCAATGTAATAAAAGACGTCAAAATAGCTTCTCTAATCTCTGGTATTTTCCTCTGTAGGAGACTTTAAATGTGCAATCAAGGAGGAGGTGACTCTGACCAGTGGGGAGTGGGAGGTTTTGGCCAAGCATGGCTCCAAGGTAGGACCTTCCGTCAATCAGATTAAAACCCTTATTGTCACAGTGCATTATAAAATATCTTTATAATGGACTTTTGTTTGTGCCCACGTTATTGTAAGTTTATAATGCACGTTCTGCCATCAATATAAATCTCTTCTGTGATCTCGCTCTCTCTCTCTCTCTCTCTAGATCTGGGTGAATGAGGCCTCTAAGCTGGTGTACTTCCAGGGCACTAGAGACACTCCTCTGGAGCACCACCTCTATGTGGTCAGCTATGAGTCCCCAGGAGATGTGGTCAGACTCACCAAGCCTGGCTTCTCCCACAGCTGCTCCGTCAGCAAGGTCGGGACTCACTCAACAAATATGATTTATCTAACCTTAAACAGGGTAGGAAGTATACGTTGACTCTTTGGGATGTCCTAACAGTATTAGGCTAGATGAGCGTTTTATTTTGTAACACTTATGGGGGTGCCTGGCATGCAGGGACATTTGGAATACTTGGGGTGCCAAGACCCCCCTCTGGCACCCCTGTAATTCCAACTCTTACCCCAAAATGTATTCTTGAAATCGGGCTACAGGGATTGATTGAATAGAGCCCTCTGTCACCTGTCATTGCATTCACAAGCTCTTATAAATATAAAACAAATTGGTCATTTAGCAGACGCTCTTATCCAGAGCAACTTACAGGAGCAATTAGGGTTAAGTGCCGTGTTCAAGGCCACATCGACAGATTTTTCACCTAGTCGGCTCGGGGATTAGAACCAGCGACCTTTCGGTTACTGGCACAACGCTCTTAACCACTAAGCTACCTGCCGCCTCTTCTGTGGCCATCTTGCCAAACAACACGGCTGCAGTAGGTAGTACCAACAAACACTGTAACATCCTGCCACTGACCTCAGTTAGACACACTGCACTCAATCATCCTCTCCCCACGCTACATGAGACCACACCACATATGTACCTTAGGGAGGTACAGCTGATCTCTTACCTATGAGAAGCCTGGATACATCAGGGAGTGTTGTGGAACTCTGCCCGTGTCATGCTGTGTAACCATCTGGTTAGTCAGCGTCACTGTGTGTCTGTGTGAGAGGATATTGATGGATGCTACTACAATGTAAGGGATTTGCCCTGGCCGTCGAACAGATTGGGCAGAGTAGACATTGCTGTATAGTTGGTTGTATGGCCTGTTGTGTGGGCATCTGGACCCTCTGTGATGTGGAGTTATCCAGGGAGGTGGTTCTAAACCTGATGGTCTCAGATCTGTTGTGATTTTTCAGATGTACCTCTGACATTGTAAAGTGAGAGACAAAGCTGGCATGAAATCAGGGCCCAGTGACATTCTGTCTCCGATGTGAAGATTAATTCACAGCTTTTCATCTCTCTTTGTCTCCTTCTCTCACTCCTTCTTATCACTGTATCTCCCCTCTTCCTTTTTCACTGTATCCCCCCTTTCTATTGCTCTCTCTTGTACTCTACTCCCTGTCTTTTTCTCTCTCCCCAGGACTTTGACATGTTTGTCAGCCACTACAGTAGCGTGAGCACTCCCCCCTGCCTCCACATCTACAAGCTGACTGGCCCAGAGGGAGACCCTCTCCACATGGTGCCGGAGTTCTGGGCCAGCATGATGGAAGCCCCAGGTAAGGAAGAGAGGAGGCTTTATGCCCCATTCCAATAGCTCATAAGGAATTTATACATTATATTCTTCAAGAATAAATGGGTATATATCATTACTTTAAAAGTCCAAAAATTGATGTAGCAATCGCAGATTACCCTTTTAAAGACGTATCCTTCCTTCCTTGAGGCAATCACTGTACAGGTGTAAACTGTACCATGGGACTCTGAGTTACTCATGACCAGGGCCCGGTTTCCCGATAGCGATGGAATTTAGGCTTACGAGTGTTTTTAATGATGCATCTTTCCTACAACAGCCGAGATGTAGCATGCGTTTCCCAAAACACCACGCAGAGAGAACATTTGCTAAGTGCGTCGATGAGGCATTTGTCGAAACTGATAGGATCGAGAAAGGCAGCGCTGCTCTCTGATCAGCGTCCTCCCTTTCCAATCTTACCTTAACATTAGAAATATTCCACAATACTGAAGAGGGATCAGCTCCTAGAGAGATATTATCACCTATGGCTACAAATATTGAATGCTTACACTATAATAATGCACTAAATCAAGATGTGGCACATCATTGCTGACATCACACATCAGGAAATATATTGAGGCAAAAATGACAGACAGTAGCGTACAAATAGCTAAATAAAACTCAATTGAATTAAGTAACATTCAAATATACAGTGCATTCGGAAAGTATTCAGACCCCTTGACTTTTCACAAATGTTACGTTACAGCCTTATTCTAAAATGGATTTTAAAATTGTTTTCCTTGTCAATCTACACACAATACCCCATAATGACAAAGCAAAAAATGTTTTATAGAAATGTTTGCGTACTTAGCTGTTCTACGAGTGGTCTGAGGGAGTCGTTAAATAACAAGTGTTTTCAAGAGCAACTTTAGTAACGATGGTTTCGGGAAACAGCTCAGATTTAACGATGTTCCTACGAAGGTTCTAACGATGAACGTAGCCTTAAGATGCTTTTGGGAAACCGGGCCCTGTTGCGTAAGATCCGTGATTACTTCGAGGAGGAATGGAGTAAATCAATGCTGCCGAAAAAACACACAGTAAGACAATATAATACTTTGATTTTAGACTGCCCTTTACTTAGTCACTTCTCTGAGTTACCCATCCCATATGACTCACTATTTCTCAGTATTGCACTGCTTTATAAGCCAAGTATATTACAACATCATTAAAGTGAGGTCATTGGCCAGGGTGTTTCATAGTGACTTTTGCACCATAGGGAAACCAAGCTAAATCCAGAGCTTATTAAATAATCACATTGATCTATTTTGGAGTAAGATTTTGTACATAATTAAGAGATTCGTATCGGCTAAGTGAAAAGTCAGAGCAAGTGTGAAGGCCGGCTATCTTAGTATTTTAGGAACAAAACAATCAATCGAGAACTACCCCCCTCCAACCCTGTTCCTGGAGAGCTACTGTCCTGTAGGTTTTCACTCCAACCCTGTTCCTGGAGAGCTACTGTCCTGTAGGTTTTCACTCCAACCCTGTTCCTGGAGAGCTACCGTCCTGTAGGTTTTCACTCCAACCCTGTTCCTGGAGAGCTACTGTCCTGTAGGTTTTCACTCCAACCCTCATGTAGTGATGAATAATTAGCTGGTTGATAAGCTGAATCCGGTCAGTTACAACATGGTTGGAGGGAAAACCGACAGGGTAGCTCTACAGAACCAGGGTCTAGAAATATAAAGTTGAGGCTGAGCATTTATTATTTCAAGGCAGTGGCGTCATCAGGATTGTTTCATTGCGTTAACTAATCATTCGTTTGGTTGTAGCTTAGGGGTAGCTTGATCATTGTGTGGGGATGGTGACGAGGTAGTCATGTTTTAACATTTGGAATTATTAGTCATGTGAGCAATTTAATGTAAATGAATGTTCTATGAAGCATTTGTTTTTCTATATGTATCTTTGTGTGTATTCAAGGTTGCCCAGCAGACTATAAATCTCCAGAAATCTTTGACTTCCCGGGAAAGTCAGGCTTCCAGCTCTATGGAATGGTGTACAAGCCTCACAACCTCCAGCCTGGCAAGAAGCATCCCACAGTCCTCTTTGTCTACGGTGGCCCGCAGGTTTGTGGCTTCTCTCAGACGTTACAATTTTCTTATTAGATCAGGAATTCCTTATAGAAATCCAGTCAGATCTGTGAGCACCAAAGGGGGAAGGAGTCACGGACGACTAGTAAAGCTGCATAAGACAAAGACATGTTTACCCAAGCACATATGCACTACCAGTCAAAAGTTTGGACACACCTACTCATTCAAGGGTTTTTCTTTATTTTTACTATTTTTTACACTGTAGAATAATAGTGAAGACATCAAAACTATGAAATAACACATATGGAATCATGAAGGAACCAAAAAAGTGTTAAACAAATAAAAATATATGTTATATTTGAGATTCTTCAAATAGCCACCCTTTGCCTTGATGACAGCTTTGCACACTCTTGGCATTCTCTCAACCAGCTTCATGAGGTAGTCACCTGGAATGCATTTCAATTAACAGGTGTGCCTTCTTAAAAGTTAATTTGTGGAATGTCTTAATGCGTTTGAGCCAATCAGTTGTGTTGTGACAAGGTAGGGGGGGGTATACAGAAGATAGCCCTATTTGGTAAAAGACCAAGTCCATATTACGGCAAGAACAGCTCAACTAAGCAAAGAGAAACTACAGTCCATCATTACTTTAAGACATGAAGGTCAGTCAATACGGAACATTTCAAGAACTTTGAACGTTTCTTCAAGTGCAGTCGCAAAAACCATCTAGCGCTATGATGAAACTGGCTCTCATGAGGACCACCACAGGAATGGAAGACCCATAGTTACCTCTGTTCATTAGCGTTACCAGCCTCAGAAATTGCAGCCCAAATAAATGCTTCACAGAATTCAAGTCACAGACACATCTCAACATCAATTATTCAGAGGGGACTGTGTGAATCATGCCTTCATGATCGAATTGCTGCAAATAAACCACTACTAAAGGACACCAATAAGAAGAGACCTGCTTGGGCCAAGGAACACGAGCAATGGACATTAGACCGGTGGAAATGTGTCCTTTGGTCTGGAGTCCAAATTTGAGATATTTGGTTCCAACCGCCGTGTCTTTGTGAGACGCGGTGTGGGTGAACGGATGATCTCCGCATGTTTAGTTCCCACCGTAAGGCATGGAGGAGGAGGTGTTATGGTGTGGGGGTGCTTTGCTGGTGACACTGTCTGTGATTTATTTGTGGAATTTCTTAATGCGTTTGAGCCAACAAGTGCTAAGCATATGTGGGAACTCCTTCAAGACTGTTGTAAAAGCATTCCAGGTGAAGCTGGTTGAGAGAATGCCAAGCATATGCAAAAAACCCTTGACTGAGTAGGTGTGTCCAAACATTTGACTGATACTGTTTTTATACTTTCCTCCTATGCTGAGTCTCCTCCTTGCACATCTGGACAGTCAATACATCTCTGTTGCTAGACAGGACTGATGCCTGTTCTTTCTCACTTCATCTGACCTAACCTCGGTCCAAATTCCTCACTCCTCCCCAACTCACGTCTGTCCTACCTTATCTGTTGACTGGAACCAGACTGTGACCCTTCTCCTCTCCATAGGATACCTCAGATTTAACAAGAACATGTTCTTCCTGCACTCCCCTTTTATCATTCAGTAGATTTCCATACCCTCAGTTCTAATATGGTAACATGAATAAGGATATTTCATATTTAAAGTTTTAAAGTTAGTACCCAACACAGGTTAGGAGAACTTATGCAGCAGGTTAGGATAATTTTAAAGTAGCATGTTAGGAGTATTAGGTTAGGGTTAGCTCACAATTTTGATGTACATTTGACAAAAGATGGATCCCATCTAGACATGACCAGGAGCCAGGGGCTGAAATGGACTTGTCCTTAATGTCCTTTATGACCTGTTTTGTAACTAGTAATCATAGCCAATATTTTCCAGTCATAGCCAATACTTTCCTTGGAAATAGCCATACCAAGCTCTGTCATCTTGTTGTTTTTCACGTAAAGTAGCAAGACAATGCTGAAGTCCTGTGGTCTCTATAGAGCTGACTCTATAGGGCTGACCCAAACCTTACTGTGATGTCTAAAATATATATATATTTTTACATTCTCCTTTCCGGCATGGTTCGAACAACTGTGGTGTATGCGTAATCAGGCCAGCCCAGTACAGCTCTGCTCGGCTCAGCTCTGCTAGGCTTGGCTCAGTGGTGTGAAAAGGGTATGTGTGTGTCCACAGGTCCAGTTGGTGAATAACTCCTTCAAGGGGATGAAGTACCTGCGTCTCAACACCCTCGCCTCTCTGGGATACGTTGTGGTGGTCATCGATGGGAGGGGCTCCTGTCAGAGAGGCCTGAAGTTTGAAGGGGCTCTGAAAAACAAAATGGTAGAAAGCCACTATTTCCCTTCCAACCCATATCTTGTTTTTTGTTTATAAATGGTTTCAATACAAATTGTTCCATCTTTTTGTGATTAAGCATTAAAGCTGGAATCTTTAATGATGAAACTGCCACGTACGTTTACGATATTACAACAACAAGGAAGTTAGTGCAAACAACTAACACAGTTTTTCCCCCTCGGACGTCATCGCACGCATGATAGAAGAGCACAATATGTACTGCCATTTGTTTTACCCTGCTGCACGACGCTCCTCAGCTCGGCAACAAAACAATAACGGTGGTAGGGTGTCCAGTGGCTCTGTTTCCCCATGCTGTGGATTCAATCTTTAAGCTACATGTGTTCTGCTGTAGATACAGCAATGGCAAATTGTACTGTGCCAACAAAGGCTGTTCTTGCTGTGCAGGTTCATTAAAACGCATTGGATCACCATATAGCGTGTGCAGGGACCCTTTTTTTCGTTAATAATACTTCATTAATTAATGGAACAGCACCTGTGTGACTATCTCTCACACATCTTTGATCTTTGATCTAGACCAGGTGCTCTTTAACTTTTTCTGCTTGAGACCCAAATGAGAAATTGACCGTCCTCCCGTGACCCAAATTAAGAAGAAAATGTGTGAAATTTACCCATCTGGGCATGTGGGTGTGTCACTGTGACCAATGCCCTCCTCTCTCTCTGTGTTTTACCAGCGCCAGGTGGAGACCAATGCCCTCCTCTCTCTCTGTGTTTTACCAGCGCCAGGTGGAGACCAATGCCCTCCTCTCTCTCTGTGTTTTACCAGCGCCAGGTGGAGACCAATGCCCTCCTCTCTCTCTGTGTTTTACCAGCGCCAGGTGGAGACCAATGCCCTCCTCTCTCTCTGTGTTTTACCAGCGCCAGGTGGAGACTAATGCCCTCCTCTCTCTCTGTGTTACTAGGGCCAGGTGGAGATTGAGGACCAGGTGGAGGGGCTTCAGTACGTGTCAGAGAGGTTCAACTTTGTGGACCTGAGTCGCGTGGCCATCCACGGCTGGTCCTACGGAGGCTTTCTCTCCCTCATGGGCCTCATCCAGAGACCCAACGTCTTCAAGGTGAGACGCACTACAGTAAAACACACAATTCCATTCCCCTATCCCAATTCACTTGATGATCTGAGTAGATTAGATGGGTATAAGTAATATGATAATAGCTCCACATTACCCTCCGATTGGCTAGGGGGAATTTTCCCATATTGCTTACACCTATTTAAACATTTTAGATTTACAGGAGTGGCTAGGGTAGGGATAGCTGCCAGGCGATTTGGGATTCCAAAGAGACTTCATTGGACTAGAACTATCTTGGATTGCGTTTTATTCCAGAAAGTTTAATCCCATCCCATCTCATTTACAATGCAGATTAGACTGCATTTAGTTGATTATAGATTGGCCTATTGGTGAGGATAGGTTTGATTATTTGAAGCTCATCAAATACGACATTCTGTATGGATGTAGTTTTCCCATTAGGCCTCATGGTGTCGCTGTTGGGTCACATGTCATTCCACACTGCAGTTCTCAAAGTGCCTGTCATTAGTTGTACACAGCACACTGGCAAAGATCAACAAGTGTTTAAAAAAAACATATTTGGAGCAAATTAGGGTTGAGTGTCATGCTCAAGGGCACATGGACAGATTTTTTTGTTGTTGCCCTTGTCAGCTCCGGTATTCAAACCATCAACCTTTCAGTTACTGGCCCAATGTTCTAACTGCTACGCTATACCTGTATATCTCTCACCAGCATATATACCTGTATATCTCTCACCAGCATATATACCTGTATATCTCTCACCAGCATAGATACCTATATATCTCTCACCAGCATATATACCTGTATATCTCTCACCAGCATATATACCTGTATATCGCTCACCAGCATATATACCTGTATATCGCTCACCAGCATGTATACCTGTATATCGCTCACCAGCATATATCAGCATATACAATTGAAGTCGGAAGCTTACATACACCTTAGCCAAATACATTTAAACTCAGTTTTTCACAATTGCTGACATTTAATCCTAGTAAAAATTCCCTGTTTTAGGTCAGTTAGGATCACCACTTTATTTTAAGATTGTGAAATGTCAGAATAATAGTAGAGAGAATGATTTATTTCAGCTTTTATTTCTTTCATCACATTCCCAGTGGGTCAGAAGTTTACATACACTCAATTAGTATTTGGTAACATTGCCTTTAAATTGTTTAACTTGAAAAATGTATGCACTCACTAACTGTAAGTTGCTCTGGATAAGAGCTTCTGCTAAATGACAAAAATGTAAATGTAAATGTCAAACGTTTCGGGTAGCCTTCCACAAGCTTCCCACAATAAATTGGGTGAATTTTGGCCCATTCCTCCTGACAGAGCTGGTGTAACTGAGTCAGGTTTTGTAGGCCTCCTTGCTCGCACACGCCTTTTCAGTTCTGCCCACAAATGTTCTATAGGATTGAGGTCAGGGCTTTGTGATGGCCACTCCAATACCTTGACTTTGTTGTCCTTAAGCCATTTTGCCACAACTTTGGAAGTATGCTTGGGGTCATTGTCCATTTGGAAGACCCATTTGCGACCAAGCCTTTAACTTCCTGACTGATGTCTTGAGATGTTGCTTCAATATATCCACATAATTTTCCTTCCTGATGATGCCATCTATTTTGTGAAGTGCACCAGTCCCTCCTGCAGCAAAGCACCCCCACAGCATGATGCTGCCACCCCCGTGCTTCACGATTGGGATGGTGTTCTTCGGCTTGCAAGCTTTCCCTTTTTCCTCCAAACATAAACGATGGTCATTATGGCCAAACAGTTCTATTTTTGTTTCATCAGACCAGAGGACATTTCTCCAAAAAGTACGATCTTTGTCCCCATGTGCAGTTGCAAACCGTAGTCTGGCTTTTTTATGGCGGTTTTGGACCAGTGGCTTCTTCCTTGCTGAGCGGCCTTTCAGGTTATGTCGATATAGGACTTGTTTTACTGTGGATATAGATACTTTTATACCTATTTCCTCCAGCATCTTCACAAGGTCCTTTGCTGCTGTTCTGGGATTGATTTGCACTTTTCGCACCAAAGTACGTTCATCTCTAGGAGACAGAACACGTCTCCTTCCTGAACGGTATGACGGCTGCGTGGTCCCATGGTGTTTATACTTGCGTACTATTGTTTGTACAGATGAACATGGTACCTTCAGGTGTTTGGAAATTGCTCCCAAGGATGAACCAGACTTGTGGATGTCTACAATTGTTTTTCTGAGGTCTTGGCTGATTTCTTTTGATTTTCCCAGGATGTCAAGCAAAGAGGCACTGAGTTTGAGGGTAGGCCTTGAAATACATCCACAGGTACACCTCCAATTGACTCAAATGATGTCAATTAGCCTATCAGAAGCTTCTAAAGCCATGACATCATTTTCTGGAATGTTCCAAGCTGTTTAAAGGCACAGTCAACTTAGTGTATGTAAACCTCTGACCCACTGGAATTGTGATACAGTGAAATAATCTGTCTGTAAACAATTGTTGGAAAAATGACTTGTGTCATGCAGAAAGTAGATGTCTTAACCGACTTGCCAAAACTATAGTTTGTTAACAAGAAATTTGTGGAGTGGTTGAAAAACAAGTTTTAATGACTCCAATCTAAGTGTATGTAAGCTTCCGACTTCAACTGTATACCAGTATATCTCTCACCAGCATATATACCAGTATATCTCTCACCAGCATATATACCAGTATATCTCTCACCAGCATATATACCAGTATATCTCTCACCAGCACCAGAGGTAATAGGGGGCGTATTCAGACTCTTGTCAATATATACATTACTGCTCGACAGAAATAGGGCTTCATTGAACCATTAAATAGCAATGAACAGAAGTTTAGACATGCCACACAATCACTGCATGCCACCACCCTGCTATGCTGAACAAATTCCCACAACATCCATCTTCTCAAAAGCAGTTTGATCTGTCATGTTGCACTAATGTAGAAAGTTAACACAAGCTGAAGTGTGATGGTACAATGCATCTGAAATGTCTTAGTTGTCTGTCCCAGTGGAGGTTGGTGGAGGGAGGAATGGGAGGACAGGCTCATTTTAATGCTGTCCCTACTGAACCCCCCCCCCCCCAAAGAAATAGCAATGTTGTTCCTTTCAGGTGGCCATAGCGGGCGCTCCGGTGACGGTGTGGATGGCGTACGACACGGGCTACACAGAGCGCTACATGGACACCCCTGATAACAACCAACAGGGCTACGAGGAGGGCTCCGTGGCGCTGCATGTGGACAAGCTGCCCAGCGAGTCAGTCCCATACTGTTTACTGCACTCTACACACTTGAACCAATCTAAGAAATAAGAATAGCCTACTTATCTACAGTGGGGGAAAAAAGTATTTAGTCAGCCACCAATTGTGCAAGTTCTCCCACTTAAAAAGATGAGAGAGGCCTGTCATTTTCATCATAGGTACACGTCAACTATGACAGACAAAATGGAGAAAAAAAATCCAGAAAATCACATTGTAGGATTTTTTTATGAATTTATTTGCAAATTATGGTGGAAAATAAGTATTTGGTCAATAACAAACGTTTCTCAATACTTTGTTATATACCCTTTGTTGGCAATGACACAGGTCAAACGTTTTCTGTAAGTCTCCACAACGTTTTCACACACTGTTGCTGGTATTTTGGCCCATTCCTCCATGCAGATCTCCTCGCTGGGCAACACAGACTTTCAACTCCCTCCAAATATTTTCTATGGGGTTGAGATCTGGAGACTGGCTAGGCCACTCCAGGACCTTGAAATGCTTCTTACGAAGCCACTCCTTCGTTGCCCGGGCGGTGTGTTTGGGATCATTGTCATGCTGAATGACCCAGCCACGTTTCATCTTCAATGCCCTTGCTGATGGAAGGAGGTTTTCACTCAAAATCTCACGATACATGGCCCCATTCATTCTTTCCTTTACACGGATCAGTCGTCCTGGTCCCTTTGCAGAAAAACAGCCCCAAAGCATGATGTTTCCACCCCCATGCTTCACAGTAGGTATGGTGTTCTTTGGATGCAACTCAGCATTCTTTGTCCTCCAAACACGACAAGTTGAGTTTTTACCAAAAAGTTCTATTTTGGTTTCATCTGACCATATGACATTCTCCCAATCCTCTTCTGGATCATCCAAATGCACTCTAGCAAACTTCAGACGGGCCTGGACATGTACTGGCTTAAGCAGGGGGACACGTCTGTCACTGCAGGATTTGAGTCCCTGGCGGCGTAGTGTGTTACTGATGGTAGGCTTTGTTACTTTGGTCCCAGCTCTCTGCAGGTCATTCACTAGGTCCCCCCGTGTGGTTCTGGGATTTTTGCTCACCGTTCTTGTGATCATTTTGACCCCACGGGGTGAGATCTTGCGTGGAGCCCCAGTTCGAGGGAGATTATCAGTGGTCTTGTATGTCTTCCATTTCCTAATAATTGCTCCCACAGTTGATTTCTTCAAACCAAGCTGCTTACCTATTGCAGATTCAGTCTTCCCAGCCTGGTGCAGGTCTACAATTTTGTTTCTGGTGTCCTTTGACA
Source organism: Coregonus lavaretus (assembly GCF_964263955.1). Taxonomy (NCBI): domain Eukaryota; kingdom Metazoa; phylum Chordata; class Actinopteri; order Salmoniformes; family Salmonidae; genus Coregonus; species Coregonus lavaretus. The sequence goes on from NC_140006.1 coordinate 37,001,340, forward strand.
GCTCTTTGGTCTTGGCCATAGTGGAGTTTGGAGTGTGACTGTTTGAGGTTGTGGACAGGTGTCTTTTATACTGATAACAAGTTCAAACAGGTGCCATTAATACAGGTAACGAGTGGAGGACAGAGGAGCCTCTTAAAGAAGAAGTTACAGGTCTGTGAGAGCCAGACATCTTGCTTGTTTGTAGGTGACCAAATACTTATTTTCCACCATAATTTGCAAATCAATTCATTAAAAATCCTACAATGTGATTTTCTGGATTTTCTTTTCTCAATTTGTCTGTCATAGTTGACGTGTACCTATGATGAAAATTACAGGCCTCTCTCATCTTTTTAAGTGGGAGAACTTGCACAATTGGTGGCTGACTAAATACTTTTTTTCCCCACTGTATATTTATATAGTGTAGATGAAGGTACAATGTTGTGGTCAGTTCTATTTTCTATTTTATTGGTCATTGTTGGATAACAGGCATGGGTTTTGAGCAACAACAAAAAACGTATTTGTATTTTGGGTGTTTCTCAGGACAGATGGGATGTTGTTATTGAGTTTCACCATAAACATTTCTATCTGTATAATACATTAACATAACAGGATATACTTACTGTAGTGTAGTATATAAAAAAAGAAGGGGAACATGAAAATTGAACCTGTTTTAGTTTCATGTGGTTTCTGTCTGTTTCCATCCTTTTGAAACCCTCTCCTTGTCCTCCCAGGCCAAACCGCTTGCTGATTTTACATGGATTCCTTGATGAGAATGTTCACTTTTTCCATACCAACTTCCTGGTGTCACAAATAATCCGCGCTGGGAAGCCATATCAGCTACAGGCTAGTATTTTGCTTTTTACAACATTACTAATGTGTTGTTCACATTTCTAAATCAGTGTTAAAGGCATGTTATGGGTAACAGTCACCCCTATTGATATAGGTTTTCTCCAACATGGACATTGTTTGCACAATTAGAGAAAAATACTCTTCCATGTGCTTTCAGTGGGGCCCAGAAGAGGACTGGTATGTTCCTGTATAGCATGAAGCTAGTTATTGTACAGTGGATCTTAGCCAATACTTTAATGGACAATGACTTTAATGGACAATGACTTTAATGGACAACTCTTTCGTTTGAATGGGTTTCAGGGAATATTGCGTTTTCAGAAAATTAGTGGTTGATTTTCCTCTGTTGTTTTGCAGGTCTACCCCAATGAGCGACACAGTATTCGCTGCCCAGAGTCAGGAGAACACTATGAGATCATGCTGCTGCACTTTCTACAACAATACCTCTGAAACCGGGGGTGAAGGTCAACCTCCCCCTCCACCCCCTCCACCCCATACTGAAACCAACTCTATACCCCCTCAACCCGGGCATAAAGACCACCTCTCTGCAGCCACACCCACCTACCCCCCATTTTACCATGGACTGACGATCTCACTCCATTATACCTCCACCTCTCTTCGTCGCTTGCTATCTCTCTCTCTCTCTCTTCTATTCTTAAATTCTCTCGCCACTGCATTAGGGTGGGGTGCAGTTACCTAAGGAGATCCAAGGCAGTGTTGTCAAGGCAGTGTTGTCAAGTTTCACCTCGGACCGTGGAATGAAACGGGATATACATTATCTGGAGGCTGTGTCACAATCCCTCTCTAATTGTCTTCCCTTTCTCTGGATTGTTTTGCCAAATGTTTTTATTTTCCCTCCATTTTATTCACTCAAGTCAGTGGTAGGATTGTCCACACACACACGCACACACACACACACACACACACACACACACACACACACACAGCATATTGGAGTTGGTGTAATGGCTAGAGGAAGAAACCCTGCCTCTACTTGCGTTCATTTACTATTTTAAGTGTGTATTGTTAAAAGAAAATATTTTTATGGATTCTTATTCTTTTATAATGAGTGTCAAATGAAGTCGCTCATTGACGTCATTTTTGCGTCCTTTCTCTCCTCACGTTGCATTGGTGTCAGCCTTCTGAAGACATACGATGTGCCAAAGGACATCTTGACTTGATCGTGCTGGTATTTCCTTTTTTTTACGGCAATAACGATATGAGTATGAGCAGCCGAGTCTTAAACAGCTTTTTACTACCTGAATAAAATGGATACATGATGATGCTGAATAAATAAGTGTATGATGAAGTCTCTTCTCTTTAATGTTATAATTTATCACAGAATAACATGAAGATGGATGGTTGGATCTATGCATATATGGATGGATAGATATGGATAGACTGTAATTTTGTACATGATAACAAGCTCAGTGTCATGGTCAACTACAATGTGATTCATATGTTAAACACAGGGAATATCCTATATGTGCCATCTCAGGGCTAGTCATCTTTCCATGTGAATTGATATTCCTCTATGACCCTCCTGGTTCGTTGCAGAGAGGGGGAGACATCTCATGTAGTAAGGCTGCATTTACACAGGCAGCCCAATTCTGATTTTTGCTTTCACTGATTGGTCTTTTGACCAATCACATCAGATCTTTTCACAAAGATCAGAATTGGGCTGCCGTCTAAACGAGACATCTGTGCCTTTAATCATTGAGTCTTCCTGCGGGTACAGAGGGTTGATATGCTATCCACCATAGAATTAGGAATTTAATAGGGTCTCTATGCCAGAGCCATAAATTAAGATAGGATGTTAATACATTACTCTGCTCTATGCTATCCACCTTCCCTTTGGAGAAACGGTTGCCATGGATACCAGTGATCAATGCTGGCATTTAATAGATGAGCTCGCTGGAAGCAAGGGTGCTTGGAAGTGATTGATGTTACAGCTGCCTTGATGTTACTGAGTAGCCTCTGTAGGCTCTGCTGCATGAAGATTTAGCAGCCATTTTGAGCACATGTTAGTGATGCAGTCGGGTGCAGCTGGAAATGGGAACTCAACCTTTATTAATTTAATTGTATATATTTTTTAAATATCAAATGGATAATCAAAGTAAGCTTTTACCCTTTGGCTACCTTTTTATTGATAAAAAACACAACATATTTCATTTGACATCCTCTACGGAAAATGCATCTCAATGTATTTTCCGTATGTTTGTGGTCCCTACAGAAAGTGAATTATGACGCTTGAAAGTCAGCATAAAAGCCTGAGTGTCACAGCAAGATAATAAACAATTGGCTCGAATCACACCCAGGCACCCAGGCAGTATGTAAATCGCTCTGCCCTCGAGGCAGAGCTGCCCTCAGAACAAGATTGAATAAGGAAAACTCAACCAAGCATTTGATATAGGTCAATCACGAACAGTAAGACATTGGGCATTGGACGTTCCTTCCTGTCCCTCACTCTCTCTGAAGGTGTTATAAAGCACATTAGCAGTAAGCCTGACACCTGACCAGATTTCTTTGTGTGAGACATTGAAGCTGACGGAAGTAAGCCACTGGACCTAGCTCGCTGTAAGATGACTTAACTGCTAATTTTGGGGAATACGAGAGGTACACCTGCATGGTGCCTCCAAGACACTGCTGCTCTACTATAACTTGGCTCAATCTCAACCCTAGCCTGCCTAGGGAGAGTTGTTTGCTTCCCTCAGGTATTCCATACAGATTTTATGAGGGCCAGAATGTAAAGTGAATTGGAGAAATTTTCTTTCCTCACTGTGGTGGAAAAATGGGAAATGCAAATCAAGAGCCAGGCGTGTGCTCTCACTACTTTTTACGATGATGGAATGGCTTCAGTACTGAAGGCTTGATAACATGCAATATTATCAAGCTTGGTAATATGCAAATAATTGAAATGAGGGCAAATACCACACATTGATTTGATAATCATGTTTGAACTCAGTTGTATCAGCTAATTTTCCGTCAATAAAACTAATTGGAAGAACCCTTACTCAGCCTTACTATGCAACAGCAAACAGATACAGTGCCTTCAGAAAGTATTTATACCCCTTGACTTATTCCACATTTTGTTGCGTTACAGCCTCAATTCAAAATTGATTAAATATTATTTTTTTCTCACACATCTACACATTAAAAATATGTTCTGTGTTCTAGAAAGACCTAGCAAAGCTGCAGCTGGATCAAAGCAAAGCAGCATGCCTTGACCTTAACTGCACACACAGAACTAACATCAACAACATGAATGATAGTCTTTCATCAAATCAAAGTTTATAGGTCGCATACACATATTTAGCAAATGTTATTGTGGGTGTAGTGAAATGCTTGTGTTCCTAGCTCCAACAGTACAGTAATATCTAACAATACACAACAATACACACAAATCTCAAAAGTAAAAGAAGGGAATTAAGAAATATATTAGGACGAGCAATGTCGGAGTCCGGAGTGTGTGTATATACAGTACCAGTCAAACGTTTGGACACACCTACTCATTCAAGGGGTTTTCTTCATTTTTACTATTTTCTACATTGTAGAATAATAGTGAAAACATCACAACTATGAAATAACACATATGGAATCATGTAGTAACCAAAAAAGTGTTAAACAAATACAAATATATTTTATATTTGGGATTCTTCAAAGTAGCCACCCTTTCCCTTGATGACAGCTTTGCACACTCTTGGCATACTCTCAACCAGCTTCACCTGGAATGCTTTTCCAACAGTCTTGAAGGAGTTCCCACATATGCTGAGCACTTGTTGGCTGCCTTTCCTTCACTCTGCGGTCCGACTCATCCCAAACCAAAAATCTCAAATTTGGACTCATCCAACCAAAGGATAGATTTCCACCGGTCTAATGTCCATTGCTCGTGTTTCTTTGCCCATGCAAGTCTCTTCTTCTTATTGGTGTCCTTTAGTAGTGGTTTCTTTGCAGCAATTCAACCATGAAGGCCTGATTCACACAGTCTCCTCTGAACAGTTGATGTTGAGATGTGTCTGTTACTTGAACTCTGTGAAGCATTTATTTGGGCTGCAATTTATGTGGCTGGTAACTCTAATGAACTTATCCTCTGCAGCAGAGGTAACTCTGGGTCTTCCTTTCCTGTGGCGGTCCTCATGAGAGCTAGTTTCATCATAGCACTTGATGGTTTTTGCGACTGCACTTGAAGAAACATTAATAGTTCTTGAAATTTTCCAGATTGACTGACCTTCATGTCTTAAAGTAATGATGGACTGTTGTTTCTCTTTGCTTATTTGAGCTGTTCTTGCCATAATATGGACTTGGTCTTTTGCCAAATAGGGCTATCTTCTGTATACACCCCCCTGCCTTGTCACAACACAACTGATTGGCTCAAACGCATTAAGAAGGAAATAAATTCCAAAATTAACTTTTAACAAGGCACACCTGTTAATTGAAATGCATTCCAGGGGACTACCTCATGAAGCTGGTTGGGAGAATGCCAAGAGTGTGCAAAGCTGTCATCAAGGGAAAGGGTGGCTACTTTGAAGAATCCCAAATATAAAATATATTTGTATTTGTTTAACACTTTTTTGGTTACTACATGATTCCATATGTGTTATTTCATAGTTTTGATGTCTTCACTATTATTCTACAATGTAGAAAATAGTAAAAAAATAAAGAAAGACCTTTCAATGAGTAGGTGTGTCCAAACTTTTGACTGGTACTGTATATTTAGCTTTTGCAAAGTCATCAATACTGAATTGTGTTTGTTTGTCAACGCAACCAAATATCAACATCTGGTTACCATGATGAGATAATACTGTGGTTGAAATTTCCCCCTCAAAACAACAGTTGATGACTTTTTCAAATCCAATGTATTTTCCACATAGATTCCACGTCACAATACGTTGAGAATTAATGAACTAATATGTTCATTTTCCAGTTATGTTTTCGAGTTGGCTACTATGTTCATTTTACCGTTTTTTTTAGTTGGCTACTATGTTCATTTGAATGTTACTCCATTTTGGCTATTGGCTCACTTCTGAATTGTTTCTCCCGCTGCATCAGTGTGTTTAATCAGAGATCAGACAGCAAAATGATTTTATTGGCTGGTTCGAGCCAAAGAGGGCAGTGTTCAACCTCTGGGAGACCTCTAACCATTCAGAAACCTCCGTCAGATGGGTCTTAACATGTGGAAAATGCTTGGTTTCATGCAACACAAAACATGTTGGAACTCACCTCATTCTATTCCATTCATTAGTCCCAAGGCTGATGCACTAACAGTCTGAGAGGCCCAGCATTGTTTTTAAACAGTGATTAAGAGTGAGCTCATACCACAGCTGTGGTGAAACACCCTTGCTAACTTTCCACTGCTAGATTCACATGTACAGTCGTGGTCAAAAGTTTTGAGAGTGACACAAATACTAATTTTCACAAAGTCTGCTGCCTCAGTTTTCATGATGGCAATTTGCATATACTCCAGAATGTCATGAAGAGTGATCAAATGAATTGCAATTAATTGCAAAGTCCCTCTTTGCCATGAAAATGAATTTAATTCCTAAAAAACATTTCCACTGCATTTCAGCCCTGCCACAAAAGGACCAGCTGCCATCATGTCAGTGATTCTCTCGTTAACACAGGTGAGAGTGTTGACGAGGACAAGGCTGGAGATCACTCTGTCATGCTGATTGAGTTAGAATAACAGACTGGAAGCTTTAAAAGGAGGGTGGTGCTTGAAATCATTGTTCTTCCTCTGTTAACCATGGTTACCTGCAAGGAAACACGTGCTGTCATCATTGCTTTGCACAAAAAGGCCTTCACAGGCAAGGATATTGCTGCTAGTAAGATTGCACCTAAATCAACCATTTATCAGATCATCAAGAACTTCAAGGAGAGAGGTTCAATTGTTGTGAAGAAGGCGTCAGGGCACCCAAGAAAGTCCAGCAAGCGCCAGGACCGTCTCCTAAAGTTGATTCAGCTGCGGGATCGGGGCACCACCAGTGCAGAGCTTGCTCAGGAATGGCAGCAGGCAGGTGTGAGTGCAACTGCACGCACAGTGAGGCGAATACTTTTGGAGGATGGCCTGGTGTCAAGAAGGGCAGCAAAGAAGCCACTTCTCTCCAGGAAAAACATCAGGGACAGACTGATATTCTGCAAAAGGTACAGGAATTGGACTGCTGAGGACTGGGATAAAGTCATTTTCTCTGATGAATCCCCTTTCCGATTGTTTGGGGCATCCGGAAAACACCTTGTCCGGAGAAGACAAGGTGAACTCTACCATCAGTCCTGTGTCATGCCAACAGTAAAGCATCCTGAGACCATTCATGTGTGGGGTTGCTTCTCAGCCAAGGGAGTGGACTCACTCACAACTTTGCCTAAGAACACAGCCATGAATAAAGAATGGTACCAACACATCCTCCGAGAGCAACTTCTCCCAACCATCCAAGAACAGTTTGGTGACGAACAATGCCTTTTCCAGCATGATGGAGCACCTTGCCATAAGGCAAAAGGGATGACTAAGTGGCTTGGGGAACAAAACATCGACATTTTGGGTCCATGGCCAGGAAACTCCCCAGACCTTAATCCCATTGAGAACTTGTGGTCGATCCTCAAGAGGCGGGTGGACAAACAAAAACCCACAAATTCTGACAAACTCCAAGCATTGATTATGCAAGAATGGGCTGCCATCAGTCAGGATGTGGCCCAGAAGTTAATTGACAGCATGCCAGGGCGGATTGCAGAGGTATTTTATACTTCAGTATACCATAGTAACATCTGACAAAAATATCTCATAACACTGAAGCAATGAACTTTGTGAAGACCAATACTTGTGTCATTCTCAAAACATTTGACCACGACTGTACATGTACTTCTTAACATCTTAAACATACATTTTGTCTCTAGCTGAGAGACTTGAAGACTTTTGAAAAACAGAGCATTGGAAACATGGAGCCCATTCAAGTATGAGTTATTTTGGCTTTTATGATGGCCTTAGCTCTATTGGAAGTCTCACTGGGTGAGTCCAGGACTGACTGGGTAGCTTACCCAACTCATCGGCCAACCGCCTCTAACAGTGTTTTAGTTCAAGAGGAGAAAAGTCTGGAGAATGCTGAGCGTCTCTCCTCTATGACTTGTTCTCGATCACGGCGGGGGCGATCATCATGACGGTGGTCTTCAGGGGATAGTAGTGTCCATGCCAGGTCTTCCAGAAGACCCCTGCTTCCTCTGATGCCTCTGCTTGGGAGGAGGGCTCATGAAGTAGCGGCCGTTCAGGTTGGAGTGTCCGCAGTTGCTGAACCACCAGCCACCTGGAGAAAGAGAGCAAACATTTGGTTAGATTGGCATTGGTGCTACATTCCGAATTTGAGTTATCGTGAGATAAATCTTATGCAGATGCTTGCGAAAGTATTCACCCCCCTTGGCCTTTTTCCTATTTTGTTGTCTTACAACCTGGAATTAAAATGGATATTTTTGGGGGTTGTATCATTTGATTTACACAACATGCATACCACTTTGAAGATGCAACATATTTTTTGTGTGAAACAAACAAGAAATAAGACAAAAAAATAGAAAACTTGAGCGTGCATAACAGTGAGGGATGTTCAAAGTTTCTGATATTTTTTTATAACCCAACTCTGATCTGTACTTCTCCACAACTTTGTCCCTGACCTGTTTGGAGAGCTCCTTGGTCTTCATGGTGCCGCTTGCTTGGTGGTGCCCCTTGCTTAGTGGTGTTGCAGACTCTGGGGCCTTTCAGAACAGGTGTATATATACTGAGATCTTCTGGTCATTGTCTTGGTCGCGGATGGAGAAGGGCAGGCCAGGGCGCTCTCCAGGTTGTCATTGGAGGTCTTCTGGATGTGGAGGGTGTAGGGGCTCTCCTCCCCGCCTAGACAGATGGGGTACTGTATGGTCTCAGAATCACCCCTCCAGTCGGAGAACTTGATGTTAAGGATGTATTCTGCGTCTTTGGCCACAGCGTGCATCTTCTCAAGACCAAGCCGGAACTCACCTAGAGAGAGAGAGGGATCAAAACAAAAACACAACACGGTTCACAAACTCTTTGTCCAGACTTTGTACCTCAGACAGTCAGTATCAGGACACGTTATCAAGGTCTGTGTTCTAACAGTGCTTTTGCCTTTCCCCTACACTTGCACAAAACTCCTATTTATAAATGACTATAGTTTCTTATCTCGTTGCGGCTTGAACTTCAGACTGTTATGTCGGTAGGCCAGCAGCCAACATGGAGCTTGTTTGTGAGCTATGGTGCAAAAGTCCACTCTGCCTTTCTACCAACTCCACTTGTTTTCTACTGAGGGAATTCACACTTGTGTGTAAGGAAGTGGGGGTTGGGTGGGTCCAAGCAGAAGTAGTCAAATATTCCTGTTTTTAACATTTTATTTTGTAGAGACATTATTGCATAACATGTCTATCTTTCACTTCATATCTAGGTCAGATGTTCAGGAATCAGGATACATCTGGTTTCCCTATCTGGGATCCCTATCATTGGCTTCTTCATTGTAGCTCTCCAGGTCTGTGAATGCTGAATGTTTGCAAATAAAGGGGCCTTATCGTGAAATGGGTTTATCAGTAGTTGTAAACCTAAGAAAGATAAAGAGTAATGTGTTGTGCTCTAGTCTGAACAAAAGAGAGCTCCTTGCTTAGTAGTAAACATGACCTTTCTCCCAGTTCCCAAGCGGACTTCCCCCTCAGCTGCCTAGCCTATTGATTACATGTGCCTCTCCTCGCATTCCACTACCCCCTCCTCTCCTGCCTTCATGTTCCCCTCTCCTCCTCCTCCCCTCCTGTTTGACATACCTCCCACAAGTGCACAGCAGCCAGTCAGTGACGTAGGAATGCATGGCCACTGCATGCACAGGGAGTGCTATAGGGACAGCAGGCTCCTAGCACTCTCTGAGCATTCCCTGTGCATGCAGTGGCCATGCATTTCTACATCACTGACTAGAATGGGAGAGAGACAGCCAGGCAGCATCAACAAAAGGTCTGGGAGGCCCAGTGGCTGTCATGTGCCTGGTGAGGCATGAGTTGGTGCACACCCTTAATCTTTTCCAGAAAAGGGTTCAAGTTTATATGATGCCGACTTGATAGATACTGCATATGTTCATCGGCTATGATGCTCTTCATCTGCACCAATCGCCTAAACTATGATTAAATATTTTAATTGATTGGAGCCAATCAATCAATCAATATTGGTTTTGGTTTGATTGATATTGGTTTGACTTGGTTGCTATTTGTTTTCAAGTACAAACATGAGAGCAGACTCTATTGAATTCTATTAATTAGCGGTAGGTGTTTGTGGTCGCAGTTTCCCTCAATTTTGGCACACTTCTAATTCATCTACGGCCGGAGAGGCAGCGGTCTACAGGGATGGGGAGCGGGGAAGGAGGGATGGAGGAGGGGAGAAGAGGGACTTCCGACTATTCTGACAGATCTAGGGGAAAGTTTGTACATTCTTGAGGAATCCTTTACAAAAAAAATACACGTAAAATAGCTGTTTCCACATGTTGACCTTAAGTTTTACACATTAAATAATACATCACATGTATTACATTTCGAGTTCACATGTTAACACCATCTTTTCACATGAGGAGAATAATATGTTTTCATCTCACATGTGAATTGCAGCTTCACATGTAAAATTTGAGTTTTCACATGTTAAAAATGTTCACATGTGAAAATCGGATATGCAATTCCACATGTGAAAGTTTTTCACATATGAAATTGTAAATTAGATGTTTTTGCATGTGATTGTTTTTCACATGTGAACTTGTAATTCCACATGTGAAAAACTAATTTGCAGTTTCCCATGTAAGAATCTCAACATGTGAAATTGCAAATTCACATGTGGGGTTGAAATAATGTCATTTTCCTCACGTGAAAATATCTTGTAAACATAACATTTAACATTTAACATTTAAGTCATTTAGCAGACGCTCTTATCCAGAGCGACTTACAAATTGGTGCATTCACCCTATAGCCAGTGGGTTAACCACTTTACAATAAAAAAAAATTTGGGGGGGAGGGGGGGGGGTAGAAGGATTACTTTATCCTATCCCAGGTATTCCTTAAAGAGGTGGGGTTTCAAATGTCTCCGGAAGGTGGTGAGTGACTCCGCTGTCCTGGCGTCGTGAGGGAGCTTGTTCCACCATTGGGGTGCCAGAGCAGCGAACAGTTTTGACTGGGCTGAGCGGGAACTATGCTTCCGCAGAGGAAGGGGAGCCAGCAGGCCAGAGGTGGATGAACGCAATGCCCTCGTTTGGGTGTAGGGACTGATCAGAGCCTGAAGGTACGGAGGTGCCGTTCCCCTCACTGCTCCATAGGCAAGCACCATGGTCTTGTAACGGATGCGAGCTTCAACTGGAAGCCAGTGGAGTGTGCGGAGGAGGGGGGTGACGTGAGAGAACTTGGGAAGGTTGAACACCAGACGGGCTGCGGCATTCTGGATGAGTTGTAGGGGTTTAATGGCACAGGCAGGGAGCCCAGCCAACAGCGAGTTGCAGTAATCCAGACGGGAGATGACAAGTGCCTGGATTAGGACCTGTGCCGCTTCCTGTGTAAGGCAGGGTCGTACTCTCCGAATGTTGTAGAGCATGTTGCAGTAGCAATGTTTCCACCGGTGGAATTAGGTTGACCACAACACTTGAGTGTGCTGTTTCTGTCCAACTCTCTCGTTATCTCGCTCAGAACGATCTTCTTGACCCTAACCAGACAGGCTTCAAGACATCCCAACTCCGTTCCACTACCTCTGGTCTCTTGGCCCTCCAAATCCTGTGTGAGGGCAGCTCCCGCTCAGCCCAGTCAATGCTCTTCTCTGTCCTGGCACCCCAATGGTGGAACAAGTTTCCCCCTACCTCTTTGAAGAGTACACTACATGGTATGTACACATGGTAAGTACGTGGACACCCCTTCAAATTAGTGGATTTGGCTATTTCTGCCTCACCCGTTGCTGACAGGTGGATAAAATCAAGCACACAGCCATGTAACCTCAATAGACAAACATTTGCACTAGAATGGCCTTACTGAAGAGCTCAGTGACTTCAACGTGGCACCATCATAGGAAGCCACCTTTCCAACAAGCCAGTTCATCAAATTTCTGCCCTGCTAGAGCTGCCCCGGTCAACTGTAAGTGCTGTTATTGTGAAGTGGAAATGTCTAGGAGCAACAACGGCTTAGCTGCGAAGTGGTAGGCCACACAAGCTCACAGAATGGGACTGCCGAGTGCTGAAGCGCGAAACGCATACAAATTGTCTGTCCTCGGTTGCAACACTCACTACCGAACTGTTCGTCGGGAGCTTCATGAAATGGGTTTCAATGTCCGAGCAGCGCACACAAGCCTAAGATCAATATGCGCAATGCCAAGCGTCGGCTGGAGTGGTGTAAAGCTCGCCGCCATTGGACTCTGGAGCAGTGGAAACTCGTTCTCTGGAGTGATGAATCACGCTTCACCATCTGGCAGTCCCACGGATTCATCTGGGTTTGGCGGATGCAAGGAGAACGCTACCTGCCCGAATCCATAGCGCCAACTGTAAAGTTTGGTGGAGGAGGAATAATGGTTCGGGCTAGGCCCCTTAGTTCCAGTGAAGGGAAATCTTAACGCTATAACATACAATGACATTCCTGTTTCAGCATGACAATGCCCCTGTGCACAAAGCGAAGTCCATGCAGAGCTCCTCTGTCCTGGCACCCCAATGGTGCAACCAGTTTCCCACTGAAGCTAGGACAGCAGAGTCCCTGCCCATCTTCCGAAAACATCTGAAACCCTACCTCTTCAAAGAGTATCTTAAAGGCAAATTCCACCCACTTTCAAAATACAGAAATACAGCCGGTAATGATGCATCATATGATGCAAAATGCATAATACCAGCTGTGTTTCTGGTTTTTCAAAGTTATATATCTTGAAAACTTGATTGCTGACATGCAAACATTTTGGGACTATATCAACAATGGACTAATGAAACAAATACCAAAAGATAGTTTTAGGGTGGAGTTTTCCTTTAAATAATCCCACATATTTAAGGGGTTAAATATGTGTAAAGAATAAAAAACGTAAAACATTTCCTGATCTTTCTTATATCTCCTAGTTATAGGGCAGACACTTCAAAACCTTGTTTGTTATGATTAATTTTTTGACAGTCTTTTTTTTCCATGAATGTGTTATTCAATGCGTTTCTCTGGGCTATACAGTGAGGGAAAAAAGTATTTGATCCCCTGCTGATTTTGTACGTTTGCCCACTGACAAAGAAATGATCAGTCTATAATTTTAATGGTAGGCTTATTTGAACAGTGAGAGACAGAATAACAACAAACAAATCCAGAAAAACGCATGTCAAAAATGTTATAAATTTATTTGCATTGTATTGAGGGAAATAAGTATTTCACCCCCTCTCAATCAGAAAGATTTCTGGCTCCCAGGTGTCTTTTATGCAGGTAACGAGCTGAGATTAGGAGCACACTCTGAAAGGGAGTGCTCCTAATCTCAGTTTGTTACCTGTATAAAAGACACCTGTCCACAGAAGCAATCACTCAATCAGATTCCAAACTCTCCACCATGGCCAAGACCAAAGAGCTCTCCAAGGATGTCAGGGACAAGATTGTAGACCTACACAAGGCTGGAATGGGCTACAAGACCATCGCCAAGCCGCTTGGTGAGAAGGTGACAACAGTTTGTGCGATTATTCGCAAATGGAAGAAATACAAAAGAACTGTCAATCTCCCTTGGCCTGGGGCTCCATGCAAGATCTCACCTTGTGGAGTTGCAATGATCATGAGAACGGTGAGGAATCAGCCCAGAACTACACGGGAGGATCTTGTCAATGATCTCAAGGCAGCTGGGACCATAGTCACCAAGAAAACAATTGGTAACACACTACGCCGTAAAGGACTGAAATCCTGCAGCGCCCGCAAGGTCCCCCTGCTCAAGAAAGCACATATACATGCCCGTCTGAAGTTTGCCAATGAACATCTGAACGATTCAGAGGAGAACTGGGTGAAGGTGTTGTGGTCAGATGAGACCAAAATGGAGCTCTTTGGCATCAACTCAACTCGCTGTGTTTGGAGGAGGAGGAATGCTGCCAAGAACACCGTCAAACATGGAGGTGGAAACATTATGCTTTGGGGGTGTTTTTCTGCTAAGGGGACAGGACAACTTCACCGCATCAAAGGGACGATGAATGGGGCCATTTACCATCAAATCTTGGGTGAGAACCTCCTTCCCTCAGCCAGGGCATTGAAAATGGGTCGTGGATGGGTATTCCAGCATGACAATGACCCAAAACACACGGCCAAGGCAACAAAGGAGTGGCTCAAGAAGAAGCACATTAAGGTCCTGGAGTGGCCTAGCCAGTCTCCAGACCTTAATCCAATAGAACATCTGTGGAGGGAGCTGAAGGTTCGATTTGCCAAACGTCAGCCTCGAAACCTTAATGACTTGGAGAAGATCTGCAAAGAGGAGTGGGACAAAATCTCTCCTGAGATGTGTGTAAACCTGGTGGCCAACTACAAGAAACGTCTGACCTCTGTGATTGCCAACAAGGGTTTTGCCACCAAGTACTAAGTCATGTTTTGCAGAAGGGTCAAATACTTATTTCCCTCATTAAAATGCAAATCAATTTATAACATTTTTGACATGCGTTTTTCTGGATTTGTTTGTTGTTATTCTGTCTCTCACTGTTCAAATAAACCTACCATTAAAATTATAGTGGGCAAACGTACAAAATCAGTAGGGGATCAAATACTTTTTTCCCTCACTGTAGTAGTAAAGGGCAAATTCAATATCTATCAAATAATTGTTTTATATATTTTTTGTTACCTAAAGGGGTCCTAAAATTTTAATTCTGATTGCTAAACGATCCGAAGTATGACCATATTAGACTTACAGGGGGTTAAAGAGGCAATATTTAGTTGCAACATCCATTTTTGGACTTATAAATTAATGATATCTACCCATTCATTCTTGAAGAATACAACGTATAAATTTAAACAACCACTGTATAGCCTAAAAACATGATTAAAACTATAATTTCTATATCATGGATGTTCAGTCCTAGCATCCATCGTTCTGTCTATGAATTTGAAAAATGTAACCTCTCTCAAATTCATAGAAAGAGCAATGGATGCAAGGACTGACCATCCATTATATCTAAATTATAGTTTTAACCATGTTTTGAGGCTGTATAGTGTTTGTTTACATTTACTTTGTTTACAAACGTTGGAATAAAACAAGCTTATATTTTGGGTTCTGATGGGATACGACAGTTGAACTAAGTTCATAAAGCATATGTTTTATAAGTTATATTCTTCAAGAATCAAATGGGTACAAATCATGAATTTAAGTCCAAAAATGGACATACTGTAGCAACTGCTTACTGCCCCTTGAATAGAGTAATAGTGTTATTACAGTGGGGGAAAAAAGTATTTAGTCAGCCACCAATTGTGCAGATGAGAGAGGCCTGTAATTTTCATCATAGGTACATATCAACTATGACAGACAAACTGAGGGGAAAAAATCCAGAAGATCACATTGTAGGATTTTTAATGAATTTATTTGCAAATTATGGTGGAAAATAAGTATTTGGTCACCTACAAACAAGCAAGATTTCTGGCTCTCACAGACCTGTAACTTCTTCTTTAAGAGGCTCCTCTGTCCTCCACTCTTTACCTGTATTAATGGCACCTGTTTGAACTTGTTATCAGTATAAAAGACACCTGTCCACAACCTCAAACAGTCACACTCCAAACTCCACTATGGCCAAGACCAAAGAGCTGTCAAAGGACACCAGAAACAAAATTGTAGACCTGCACCAGGCTGGGAAGACTGAATCTGCAATAGGTAAGCAGCTTGGTTTGAAGAAATCAACTGTGGGAGCAATTATTAGGAAATGGAAGACATACAAGACCACTGATAATCTCCCTCGAGCTGGGGCTCCACGCAAGATCTCACCCCGTGGGGTCAAAATGATCACAAGAACGGTGAGCAAAAATCCCAGAACCACACGGGGGGACCTAGTGAATGACCTGCAGAGAGCTGGGACCAAAGTAACAAAGCCTACCATCAGTAAAACACTACGCTACCAGGGACTCAAATCCTGCAGTGCCAGACGTGTCCCCCTGCTTAAGCCAGTACATGTCCAGGCCCGTCTGAAGTTTGCTAGAGTGCATTTGGATGATCCAGAAGAGGATTGGGTGAATGTCATATGGTCAGATGAAACCAAAATAGAACTTTTTGGTAAAAACTAAACTCGTCGTGTTTGGAGGACAAAGAATGCTGAGTTGCATCCAAAGAACACCATACCTACTGTGAAGCATGGGGGTGGAAACATCATGCTTTGGGGCTGTTTTTCTGCAAATGGACCAGGACGACTGATCCGTGTATAGGAAAGAATGAATGGGGCCATGTATTGTGAGATTTTGAGTGAAAACCTCCTTCCATCAGCAAGGGCATTGAAGATGAAACGTGGCTGGGTCTTTCAGCATGACAATGATCCCAAACACACCGCCCGGGCAACGAAGGAGTGGCTTCGTAAGAAGCATTTCAAGGTCCTGGAGTGGCCTAGCCAGTCTCCAGATCTCAACCCCATAGAAAATCTTTGGAGGGAGTTGAAAGTCTGTGTTGCCCAGCGACAGCCCCAAAACATCACTGCTCTAGAGGAGATCTGCATGGAGGAATGGGCCAAAATACCAGCAACAGTGTGTGAAAACCTTGTGAAGACTTACAGAAAACGTTTGACCTGTGTCATTGCCAACAAAGGGTATATAACAAAGTATTGAGAAACTTTTGTTATTGACCAAATACTTATTTTCCACCATTATTTGCAAATAAATTCATAAAAAATCCTACAATGTTATTTTCTGGGAAAAAAATTCTCAATTTGTCTGTCATAGTTGACGTGTACCTATGATGAAAATTACAGGCCTCTCTCATCTTTTTAAGTGGGAGAACTTGCACAATTGGTGGCTGACTAAATACTTTTTTCCCCCACTGTATATGGTGCAATCCTTTAGTGAGTGAGTTACTTTTGTTTCATTAATATCAAGCAAAACTTCTACAGTCGAGAACAAAATTCGTATTGCAAACAAAAATAATGATATTAATAGCAAAACACAAACTCAAAAGTAACATAATAATATTGCAAGGTCGGTCCCATGATGGGAGACTAGATGTAGCTGGAAGTGGTGAAAGACAAACATGTGAAAAGAAATGTCACGTGGGGATTTCTGTTTTCACGAGGGAAAACCACTACATGTGAAACTTCACACGTCCGTAAAAAAAAAGATGTATATATTTCACGTGTCCGACAACCACGTGATTTCTTCATGTGGTCTTTTTGTAAGGGATTTGACACTCAATTCGGGTCATTGGCTCACTTCTGGATTGTATTTCCAGCTGAATCAGTGTGTTTGATCAGAGATCTGACAGAGAAAGCATTTTTCTTTAAATCATTTTCATTGGCTGGTTCATGCCAAAGATCAGTTTATTTTCTCTTTAAAAAACAACAGCAATTTTACACAACTGGAAAACATGAAATAGACAATATAAATTACAAACAGGCGATAGCAGAAATATATAAAGATTCTTTACAACTTATAAATAAAAGGCAAAAAAACTCAAGTCATCGACAAAAACACTAGAGAATTTTACAACAAGTTACAGTAAAGGTTCTGAAGAGACAGTCGACATTCATTCATCATACACTATATACAGAAATAGATGACTCTGGTCATTTTAAGGACAGTCAATGTGACTGAAGGATACAAAATCTCCACGAGAACACAACAGTGGAGCGTGAGCTTACTTTGATTCAAAATAAAACTGCAGGAAAAGTAGTGTTACATTGTACAAAGGCTGGAATGGTGTTTGCTCCATAGAGGAACTTTAAATTTAGACAATGAAACCACCATTGCTGAAAATACTTCACACACATTCTGTCTCATTACGTCCTGTAATTCTGTAATTCTAGTTTACAGTGATTATTTCTTTACATAATGCCTTTGGATAGCTAATGGCATTACTTTCATGTGGAAAAACAACTAATTGTTTCAGTCACCATTTGGTCCATACAATCGGATTAAGAAACTCTCTAGAGTTGCCCCGCTTGTACAACTACAGTGGAGGGCAGTGTTCATGCTGACAAAACTGTGTTCTAGCTAGAAATCACAGTTGAACCTCTGGGAGAGCTCTTGCATTCAGAAACCTCTGTCAGATGGGTCTTAATGTGGAAAATGCTTGGTTTCTTGAACACAAAACACATGTTGGAACTCGCCTCAATCTGTTCCATTCATTGATGCAGTCAGAGACCCAGCGTTGCTTTTAAACAGTGATTAAGAGTGAGCTCATACCACAGCTGTGGTGAAACACCCTTGCTAACTTTCCACTGCTAGATTCACATATACATGTACTTCTTCACATCTTAAACATACATTTCTGCATTGTTCGGTTGTGTCTCTAGCTGAGAGACTTGAAGACTTTTGAAAAACAGAGCTTTGGAAACATGGAGCCCATTCAAGTATGAGTTATTTTGGCTTTTATGATGGCCTTAGCTCTATTGGAAGTCTCACTGGGTGAGTCCAGGACTGACTGGGTAGCTTACCCAACTCATCGGCCAACCGCCTCTAACAGTGTTTTAGTTCAAGAGGAGAAAAGTCTGGAGAATGCTGAGCGTCTCTCCTCTATGACTTGTTCTCGATCACGGCGGGGGCGATCATCATGACGGTGGTCTTCAGGGGATAGTAGTGTCCATGCCAGGTCTTCCAGAAGACCCCCTGCTTCCTCTGATGCCTCTGCTTGGGAGGAGGGCTCATGAAGTAGCGGCCGTTCAGGTTGGAACGTCCGCAGTTGCTGAACCACCAGCCACCTGGAGAAAGAGAGCAAACATCTGGTTAGATTGGCATTGGTGCTACATTCCGAATTTGAGTTATTGAGAGATAAACCTTAGACTAAATAAATCTTAGATGGAATTCAGCCAAATAATAACTTTGAACTTTGAAAAAGAGGAGACGTACCAGAGAGGTGTTTGGCGCAGTTGGTGTCGTTCTTCTGGTCATTGTCTTGGTCGGGGGTGGAGAAGGGCAGGCCGGAGGCCTTGGTGGCCAGGGCGCTCTCCAGGTTGCCGTTGGAGGTCTTCTGGATGTGGAGGGCGTAATGGCTCTCCTCCCCGCCCAGACGGATGGGGTACTGGATAGTCTCAGAATCGTCCCTCCAGTCGGAGAACTTGACCTTGAGGATGTAGTCTGTGTCTTTGGTCACAGCGTGCATCTTCTCAAGACCAAGCCAGAACTCACCTAGAGAGAGAGAGATCAAACAGGGGTTAAAACCTGATCAGTGGCTGTGGTAGCATGTGCAAAGTCTGCATACATGTGTCCAGATATCTCAGTGTCTTTGTTAATTTAAAGGATCTGATCGTAACAGGGCTGGTAATCACTTAATTGAATTTAACAGGAATAGAACATGCGATTTGGTCACTTCTGGCACCTAAAGACACCAGTGACATTAAAGCTGGAGATTAGATGGTTGTTAATGCCAAACCTGCCATATCAAGATCTACCTGATCCCTCGATCTTGACATCTACAATCCTGTATTAGTGTTAGTATCACTGCTTGTTAATCAAACTGAACTGGGAGGTTTCGGGTCAAGTGCTCTGCGCTGTACTGCTCTATGATGTGGCTGTGGGTGGTACTGTCCGAACCTCGGTGTGACCTCGCTAGCTAGCTCCAGAGGAATTTTAGTGAGGGAGATGAGAAAAGACAACAGAGGATATATTTACCATTCAGACTGCCAAAGCCGCTCTGGTAGGCCTGCCATAGCTGGTCAAAGTCAACTGAGCCATCCTGGCGCCTCTGGATCACGGTCCAGCCACCTTCTGTAGAGAGGAAAGAGGAAGAGCAGTGGGATTAGTCTTGACCATAAGCGATTTACTACAGCCAACTGTCGTACATGTACGGATACAATGTGTTCATAAACTAAGCTATAGGGTAACCTTATACGGTGACCTGACCCTATAGAGGCTTTTGAGCTATTCTTTTGCCTGAAGTTAGCAATTAGTTGTCGGACTAGTTAAAGATGCAGTCCGGGATCTTAACAACAAATTCGTAAAATATTATACGAATTGTGACGTAGTGCACAATTGGATGACGTGGTACACAAAAAACTGGGATACGTTTTGGTTCGTGAGCACCACTATAAAAAATACTGGCTGAAATTATACAGAAGGTCTGGAGCGTCACTTTAACAATTGTTAGCTAAGCCCTGTGAATAGAACAGAACACAAGGGCATAATCCTGGCTAACTCCACATACCGGCTGTCATTTCGCAAAAGACTTCAAAGGATTGGGAGTTTAATGGCTGAATGTTGTACACTCCGCTGGCCGTCTCGCCTCTCAGGAACAGCTCATGGCAGTCTGAGGCCATCTCTGAAAGAACAAAGACAAAAACACAACACGGTTCACAAACATTTTGCCCACACTTCGTATCTCAGTATCAGTACACGTCGTCAAGGTCTGTGTTCTAACAGTGCTTTGGCCT
The DNA here is from genome assembly GCF_964263955.1 of Coregonus lavaretus. Lineage (NCBI taxonomy): Eukaryota > Metazoa > Chordata > Actinopteri > Salmoniformes > Salmonidae > Coregonus > Coregonus lavaretus. Next base: position 37,021,685 of record NC_140006.1, read on the forward strand.
TTCCCCTTCACTGGCACAAATATCCTATTTATAAATGACTCATTCAACTAGAAAACAAAAACCCTGGTTTCTTATCTCAAGCGCCTTGAACTTCAGACAGTTATGTCAGACAGCAGCCAACATGGAGCTTGTTTGTGAGCTATGGGGCAAAAGTCCACTCTGCCTTTCTACCAACTCCACTTGTTTTCTACTGAGGGAATTCACACTTGTGTGTAAGGAAGTGGGGGTTGGGTGGGTCCAAGCAGAAGTAATCAAATATTACTGTTTTTAACATTTTATTTTGTAGAGACATTATTGCATAACATGTTTACCTTTCACTTCATATCTAGGTCAGATGTTCAGGAATCAGGATACATCTGGTTTCCCTATCTGGGATCCCTATCATTGGCTTCTTCATTGTAGCTCTCCAGGTCTGTGAATGCTGAATGTTTGCAAATAAAGGGGTCTTATCGTGAAGTGGGTTTATCAGTAGTTGTAAACCTAAGAAAGACAAAGAGTTAATGTGTTGTGCTCTAGTCTGAACAAAAGAGAGCTCCTTGCTTAATACCGATTGGCTGCTGTGACGTGAATGGGAGAGGCAGCATCAACAAAAGGTCTGGGAGGCCCAGTGGCTGTCATGTGCCTGGTGAGGCATGAGTTGGTGCACACCCTTAATCTTTTCCAGAAAAGGGTTCAAGTTTATATGATGCCAACTTGATAGATACTGCATATGTTCATCGGCTATGATGCTCTTCATCTGCACCAATCGCCTAAACTATGATTAAATCTTTTTATTGAATTGGGGCCAATCAATCAATCAATATTGGTTTTGGTTTGATTGATATTGGTTTGACTTGGTTGCTATTGATTTTACAAGTACAAACATAAGAGCAGACTACGGGGCCACAATGCATCACTCTTCTGGAATAACCCTTTCGGGGCGAAGCATGAACTCTATTGATTAGCGGTGCGTGGTTGTGGTCACGGTTTGCCTTGGAGTCAGGGGTTCCCCTCAACTTTGGCACACTTCTAATTCATCTACGGCCGGAGAGGCAGCGGTCTACAGGGATGGGGAGTGGGGAAGGATGGATGGAGGAGGGGAGAAGAGGGACTTCTGACTACTCTGACAGATCTGGGGGAAAGGTTGCACATTCTTGAGGGATGTACCACTGTTTTATGGTGAGGAGAAAAAAATGGGACGGCTGGAAGGAGGGAGCAATGAGGTAGGCAGTCAGTGCCTTCAAAACAACAAAGGATGTGTGTACAAAGTTCACCAGACTAAATTAGACAGACTCCTTTTGCTTTCTTTCATGACTTTTTCTGTCTCTGGGCCAAATGACCTAATCTGAGGAACAGACACTCTTAATAAAAAGGGTTCCAAAAGGGTTCTTCGGCTGTCCCCATAGGAGAACCCCTTTTTTGTTCCAGGTATAACTATTTTGGGTTCTATGTAGAACCCTCTGTGTAAAGGGTTCTACATGGAACTCAAAAGGGTTCTACCTGAAACCAAAAAAGTTCTCCCTGGAACCAAAAAGGGTTATTCAGAGGGTTCTCCTATGGGGACAGCCGAAGAACCCTTTTAGGTTCTAGATAGCACCTTTCTTTCTAAGAGTGTCGCATACTAGATTTGCAAAGTCTCCCTCCTCCGCCCCAAGCTCCGTCTGATCTGTGAGTTATCCCTCTGTGCTGGGGCTGTGATCCTGAGTTAACACTGTCCGAGACTGCTGAACTCTCCCCCAGTTGGAGTCCAGCCAGAGGACTTGTTTCTTTTATAGAATTCCTGAAATCCTGCTGATGTCAGAATTTGCCATGAGACGACTCATTGTGTTCTGCTGGATGACTGCATCTCACAGTTCTGGGCCTGTGGGTTCACCTTTCACCTACTTCCCTCAGTGGCTATCAGACAGTGGGAAATGGTGTAAAACCCACTATTTTGATAGAACCACGAGTGCTTTTGATTGAGAGGCAATATACTGAAATGGTATGTATAACAATGTTACTTTCTTTTTCAATCAACTCTGAGTAGGTCAATCACATATCTGACCAACATCCATAAAGTGACATGGTTTTCATCGGTCACATTCAGAGTGAAATCATGACTCAAATATCCTGTATAGGCCTATTGATTCATTCATATCCCTCAATGCTGACTTTTTAGTGAGACCAGACCCCCGCTAAAGCACTAAACAGGAACTTGCCATGAGTCAATCATTGTTCCATTGCCAGAAACCCTGGAACTAGTGTCTGAACTTGGCCATGATCAAGCTCCATACAGCTCTGATGAAAGCCCACATTATGAGTTGGCCACTGTAGTACAGTTCAGATGTTAATAGCTGCTTGGCTTGGGTGTAGTTCGAGGACATCATGATCACTTTTACAATTACTGTACTACTGTATTAAGTAAGACAGGGTGTAACCTAACTCAATGTACTACTGTGATCTTTTTCTTTATACTGTGAATATATTATATTTTCTGGGAACCCAATGAAAGCATTCCTTCATACAAGTAATGTACATTGTCAGTCGTTGGTAGGTGCATTAATTGGCATGGCCAATCACCTGTGCATAATTTTTCGCGCGGTTAGGGAAGATAGATGCGCGCTCACAATTATCTGATAATTACTGTCAACCCTTCACATCATTTAGAAACCACTCCAGTTAAACTTGATATCTTAAGTATCTTATTGTCACAAAGCAGATGGCTTGGGAGGACAGTATTTGTCTGGGCATCAATTTAAACAACGGATTTGACACGAAGCTTAGCTTTACTTAACTCTGTGTTGTTGTTTTTATCGCACTGCTTTGCTTTATCTTGGCCAGGTCGCAGTTGTAAATGAGAACTTGTTCTCAACTGGCCTACCTGGTTAAATAAAGGTTAAATAAATAAAAAATAAAAAACTTACCGATGGGTGAGTCGCGCTGCTCAATGCTGCCATTTTGAACGGCCTCTTCTGGTTTACGCCTGAATGCTGGTCTCTCTTTTTTCAGCTGTATCTGAGTGAGCAAGGAAAACGAAGTTTTAAATAAGTCATAATAAATAATTGCCTCAATGAAATGTTAAAATAATCATACATGGGTCAGTGATATTCACAAAATGTATCATACCTGGTGTTGCAGGGTCCTGATGCGCACGTTCTGCTTTTCAAGTTTATCTTGCTGGAGTTGGATTCTGTTGACCAGGTCATCAATACGTTTATTCTGAGCTTCCAACATCCACTGAAAGAAAACAGACAGGTACCCTGTTAGTCTTTCTCATGTGACCTAATTGTAATTAGCCTAGGTTTCTTATAACATAGGAATAGCCCACCACAAAGCCGATATTGTGAACTGTGTTTTGACTTTGTTTTTAGACCATAACATATAGCCTACTATGTGCTTGTAATTTGAATGGGGCCGAATTTCACATAGCCTATCCGAGCACATTCAACAGCTTTTGTATTTTCCAACCCGGTGGTTTGGTTACATAATAACGCGGGGTTTTCCATCCCACAAAAAAGTTCATGTCAGAACAAGAAATTATCTTTTTAGATTTCAGGTGCTATAGCCGCTACACACCATCTTTAAATCAAGTGTTCCATTTTCCTCACCTGGACCATGTTCCAAATATGGTAAAACAATTATTCACACGTTCTGAAACGAATGCGTGCAGTTCCTTTGTCTGGCCAACGTTTAGCACGTAGTCCACGCACTCCAGCACAATGCACGCTAGTTAACACACCCACTGGCGTGCCTTCAGACAGTGCTTCAGGCTGAATATCGTTCAGTCCCCTTTGAGTCAATGGACATAATCCCAGACCAACTGTTCTTGTCCATCAAAGGGCATCTATTGTGCCCCTCCAGTTGTTCCTCTGAACATTAGCAAATAGGCCATTTGCCAAACTATTATGCATGACTAATGTAGGAGAAAGTATAATACCAATAGCCTACTGTATTAAGCACTACTTAATGTTAATCTATTAATCTATTTGCTGTGGTGTTTTGTCATGTTATCACAGTAAATGAATATGACAGGCTGCTCACTGCAAAAAGCATTGCATGGTAATGCCTTCATACAACTGAAGCAATCAGAATTTAAGCAATCAGAAATTGATGGATACAATGGCAACTGCAGAGAAGTAAGCTCACGAAGGGGTAGACATGCAGCAGTTCGCTTACAGTCTGTCTTGTCAGTAATCACTTTTTTATCTCAAGTCATTTGCTTCCCTTCCTTCACGCCAAATGCACAATTGTATCCTAGCTTTTTTTCCAAACACAAAGAATCACCAAATAGAGTCATGGATTCCCTCCTTACCTGAATGATGCTTGCGTGGCTGTAGTTGCCTGCGTTGCCCGTGTCCATGTCGGGCAGCCCCTCGCCCTGCAGCATGCCGTCCATCTTCTCCTCCAGCTTGTTTATCCTCTCATCCACCCTCTTCCTCTCCTGCTGCATCTCCTCTGTCTTCTCCCTCAGCTCAGCAGTCTCGTTGAGCACCTGGACCTCCCTGTCCTCCAGCCCCCTGGCCCTGGCCTTCAACGCCTCGCCCTCCGCCTGCAGCCTCTGGCTCTCCTTGCCCAGGTCTGCCGCGGTGCCGTTGAAGACCTTCAGCTTGGCAGTGATGTCTCTCATCTGGCCCTTGGTTTTGTCCACATGCTCCTTGAGGCCCTGACCCAGCTGGAGCAGGCCGTGGGCGATCACGTTCACGTCGTCCCACGCCGCATACTGCATCCTCTTCTCCTTCCTGCCCGCGGCCGAGCCTCCTCTCCTCTCGAAGGGGTTGCCGGTGGCCATCAGAATGACCAGGCATAGAGTCACGGTTGCTAGTGTTCTCTTCATTGTTGCCTGCTTTCCTTTGTTTGTTCGTTGGCTCGGGTTCTTTGGTAATTTTTCAGTCAGGTGGTTTGCAGAAGCACCCTTCTCTTCCCAGTTCGTTACTTGAGCTCAAGCTCCTACCGCTCTGTGCAGAGCACTTTGGTTTTATACTTTCAGAGCCCTTCAACTCCAGCCGGCTGGCTGATCTGATTGGCTGGCCGAGCAGAGGGGGGAGAGCTGCTCTCAGGTTTCTCCCCCGCTCAGTTAACTCTTTATGTCAAGCGGAGGCGTGAGAGGGGAGCACATGATGTAACAATGAAGCCAGTTTTCATCACTACCTGTAGAATACAGTAATCAAAGAGATTTCAGTCAAATTATTGCACATTGACATGCACAGCCGTACAATAAAAGACAGCTTTATGTGCAAATACATCTAGCTACTGTCACTATAATGTTTCTACTATCACTATACCGTTTCTATCATTCAGTACCCAGAAAAGGGGTTCAGACATGTCAGTGCACTTACATTGACAATCACACAGCTGTACGGTAAAGGATAGATTAACTCACTTTGTGTGATAAACATAATGATGTAACAAAGAAATGGTTGATATCACTTCAAACAAGATAGGAAAGCCTATGCCGAGTGATACTTACATCCGTAACTTTGTTGTTGATAATGTTATGGTGTGATAATGTTATGATAATATTGTGGTGTGATAATGTTATGGTGTGATAATGTTATAATAATGTTATGGTGTGATAATGTTATGGTGTGACTTGAACATAATAACAATGACACAAGTTACCATTACTTCCTATAAAGGGGTTAGGTAGTTATTACAGGTAAAACTAAGTGTATGTTATTTTCCATAATGCTTAAAAATGTATCTGATTATTTATGCATATGTACATTGGATGGTGCCCACATTGATCGTGTCCCCACATATACATATTTGGGCATCTGGATTGACGAAAAGCTATGATTTAACAACAAAAACAAACTTAAGGTAAAAAAGCAAATACAGTGTCTATTGATGAGTTAGTTAAGAAGTTAAGAATAAAAATGGGCTTCCTTTAGAGGAATAGGGCATGCCTTTCATTAAATATTAGAAAACAAATCATTCAGTCGACATTCATGCTCGTTATAGCAATATCGTCTATATCCCTCATACTCAACTCTGGACCTCGAAGCCAGTTCCACACCATTTTTTCATTGTTCCCTCTAATCAGGGACTGATTTAGACCTGGGACACCAGGTGTACAAATAATGATCAGGTAGAACAGAAAACCAGCAGGCTCTAGACCTCATAGGGTAAGAGTTGAATACCCCTGGTCTATATGAATGCAGCTGCCACTGTACTGAAGCCAGTGGACACAGTTTATAATAGCGCACAGTACACATCAATGCTTTCTGTATCATAAAGTAAGCTGTCCCTATTTTAAGTCTCGTAGATTGATGAATTGCACTATTTTTGTTTATAAAGCCCTCTTACACAAACTTCCGCCGTACCTCACTTCATTGTTAACCTACAGAGCTATCAGACCGGTCTCAGGGATGGCTAACTCAGGAGATCCCCTCCATCTCCACTGAGTTAGGTAAATCTGCTTTTAGTTTTTTAGCACCTTGTGGAATAATCTAAAATTTGATGATGTTGCCTCGAGAGCAATTCATATTGAGGACCTTTTTACTGAAGAATGTGTTTTTTTCTATGATTGTGTTTTATGTATCTATTTTTTTGCTTTTCGTAGTGCATTGATGTGTATATTTTTGTTAATCTTTTTTTAACTACAGCGCTCTTATGTAAAAGAGACCTTGGTCTCAGCATGACTCCCTGTCAAAATAGAAGTTTAACAAAAAATTTAATGAACAAGATAAATGTTTTTTGATAAATCAGTGGGCCGCAGTCATTTACCCAAGGCTTTAATAGCTCAAAATATTACATTGCATATGAATGTGCTTAGCTAATTTGACAAAATGTGTCCAGTGTGTGAATAAAGATTCTGTCTTGCGTCCTCCATAAAGAAAAATAACTGATTGTACTTAGTTTAATGAAGGACAGTCAGGTCCATAATTATTGGCACCCTTGATAACGATTAGCAAAAAATGTATAATACAAATACTGAGCTATATTGTATGCTAAAAAAAACGTGGCTCCAAACCAAGTGCCAATGCCGTTTATCAAACTCCTGCCGGTGCTATGGTTAGATTACATGAAAATAGATCTCTTTGGCCACACCAGTGGTGGGTTTGGCATTAAAAAACAGAAGCATATGCAGAGAAGTACCTCATACCTACAGTACAATATGGTGATGGATCTTTGATGTTATGGGGCTATTTTGTTTCCACTGGTCCTGGGGGCCTTGTTAAGGTTTTGCCAATAATTATGTACCTGACTGTACTTCTTAATAAACTCATTATCATTGCATGTGTAGATTTGTAGATTTGAGTGCTTATTAGAAAACACATCCATCAAAGTACAGAGAAAACACTATCGGATAAAAATATATTTGAGCCAGCCTAATTGTATGGCTGGGATAAAGTGAAGCCGGTTGTGTGAAGTCATTGGCACTGTGTTGGACGTCAGGAGGAACGTGCTGTATGATTTGGCCTGAGGTTCTCCTCTGTTAAGTCTTGCTGTGAGGTAGGAGCTGTGTGAGAATTAGGGGAAAGTTCACACACAGAAAATGCCCACCTTAAGGCAATTCCCAACATTCAGATGTAACACCCGTGCCGGGGAGCACGGAGAGCACGGGGAGCACGTAGGCGATTCATGACCTGGGGCCAGACCACAAAGAAAATAAGTTAACCCTCTCTTGTCTGCGCCAGAGGCTAAGTAGGTGAAAGGTAACCGGGAGACTTCCTACTGTGCTTGGCAGGGAAAATCACTGCAGCTGAACCATGAATCATTACTAACGTTGCTGAAATGTAACAAACATCCATTAGTTTGATTAAGGCTCAGGGAGTTTATGAAGACAGTCAAAGAACAATCTCTTTCAGCTAAAAAATAGGCTTTTGTTGCCCAATCTTAGGAAGGATGTAGATTTACTCAAAATAACATTTTAAAAACAATTTGCTTTTGTACGATTTGCCTACGCCAAATGAGTTATCAAATAAGATGTATTTATTAAGGTCAGAGTAACTGACAGAGACTAGTTGAAATGGAAACAGATGTGTTGCTGAAGGCTTTTGAAGAGCCGGAAAAGCGGACAACTATTTGTCTGTGGCAGGAACATGCAAGAACATTGTAGCCTAACCACAAACGTGCGGTCATACTGTATCTCAAGACTAGTAATATTGAATAATGTTAACACAAATTGAACTAAAATACTAACTGGTTACTAATTTTAAAATGGAAGGAATGTGCGTGTGCTTCTGGGACATTACCGATGGAGTGAGGAGGAAAGGGGTCCTGGGGATTTGGGGGTGTAAAGGACAGAGCGCTGCTTTTGGGGACTGGAAGGGTCCCCAAGCCTTCCACTCCCTTCCTGCTGGATCACGCACCCTGCGCCATGACTGGGCCTGCTAACATCTGAAACACGGCAGGTTTTCTGGAAGCCAGAGGGGAGAGGAAGTTGCCCACTACTTACTGTTTGACCATGTGGTTCTGCAATGCAAAAGGTTATTTAGAAATTAAGCAGGTGTTTCACTGAATGTGACTGATGGACTGTGTCACGAATCACAGAATGTTCTAACCACAGAAGGGTCATTCATTCAGTGTTAAATGTTGGCTTTAAATATGTTTTACAGATGTTTTCCCCTGTTATTATATTGCCTATATTTAGTTAGTTTCTTATATTGGGTCCAATATATTTTTGGCAGTGATTGCGAGAGGAATGACAAATGACAGCTGCAATAAGTCAACCTTTCCTGTCTTGGAAACGACAGTTTGTTCCTACAGTTTAATTACCATTCCACAATGAAACATGTACTTTGAATTAATACCTCAAGCCCTGTTTTTATCATAAGTGACTGTCAGAATGTAATGTTTAAGTTGTTTCCAGGAAGAATCACCTTACTCTTTAACATTGTTGTCCCTAACCAAACAAGATTCTATTGATTTCAGTATTATTTACATTATGGAAGAGAACCAGCATACAAAATATAAACCAAGGAAGGAAGGACTCAATAGTCTACGTCAATAGTTATAATCAGGACATTCCTAGGAGACAGACTAAACAGGGGTTTTAACTATGCAAAGTCAATGATGCTGGAGGCTACGGGAATCTGGCGCCTTCCAACCGTCTGTGACTGATCATCACCGGAACCACACCTACAGCTGCTTATTCAATTCCAAAATGGCCGCTCCCTCAGCATGATGACCTTTTACCTAGATTCTAAATGCAGAACATCTGTATGGCCCACTGAAGCCCCACAGTCATTCACATATACCACATGCTCAAAATGAATGTTGAAATGGTGGACCCCAGTTTCCATGGATATGAGATTGTCTTTATTTGTTTAATCTTTATTTCTCAATGTTTACACAAATATGTATTTTTTTAACCTTACAACTGGACAAAATGTTCAAAAATAACATCTTAAATTAGAATTGAGTAACTAAATTAATTAATTGATATTCAATGGATGGATTCATCCTCCTAATTGTCTGTCAGATGACTAATGCTGTATTGTCAGGAAGTGTCCTGCCTAGGTACAGTGCATTGGGAACGTATTCAGACGCCTTGACTTTTTCCACATTTTGTTACGTTACAGCCTTATTCTAAAATTTATTAAATCATTTTTGTCCCTCAATCTACACACAATACCCCATAATGACAAACCAAAAAAACAGGTTTAAAGTGTCATAAAGTGTCAGGGCGTTGGCCCACCACGAGCCGCTAGAACAGCTTCAATGCGCCTTGGCATAGATTCTACAAGGGATGCGACATTCTTCCATAAGAAATTCCATCATTTGTTGTTTTGTTGATGGTGGTGGAAAACATTGTCTCTGCACCACTCCAGAATCTCCCATAAGTGTTCAATTGGGTTGGGATCTGGTGACTAACACACACACACACACTTAAAACCCCCTTTGAGACCCCTCTTTCAGTCACTGAGATCTCTTCTTCTAGCCATGGTAGCCAAAATAATGGGGAACTGGGCATTTTTATACATGACCCTAAGCATATTGGGATGTTAATAGCTTAATTAACTCAGGAACCACACCTGTGTGGAAGCACCTGTTTTCAATATACTTTGTATCCCTCATTTAGTCATATGTTTACTTTAATTTGGCAGTTACCCGTTTGTCTCGTGACGACGAGACGCAACATCTCCTTCCACAGTACTTAGGATGCAGTGGCTCTGGGGCTTAGTGAAAGGTGAGTTTTGAATGGGATTCGGGTGAGGAGCAGACCGACTGTGTTGATGCTGGATGAGTAGTCACAGTGGCTGAACAACCGGACTCGTGACTGTCTTGTGATTGAACAGTTTGGGAGTCTAGTAATCACGGGAGTCCTCCTCTAATTAATATATCACAGGGGTTGCTCTTAACTTCCAATGTTGCTACGTAACACTTGGATGCTCATTAAGAGGGTGTGACGTGGAAAATATGTACTGTGTAGTTTACACTCTTCTTTGCTGTTATTGAAAGTATGGCAGAGTACATGTAATTAGAAGGATGGGCAGTTGGGAAAAGAAGGATGTGTTTGGATATCTGAGCTGTCAACTTGAATTATTCTCTGGTCACATTATTCTTGTCACGCCCTGGCTCTGGGGACTCTAGTATGTTGAGCCAGGGTGTGAGTTTTCATTGGTTTATGTTCTAGTTGTTGTAGATCTATGTTGGCCAGGGTGGCTCCCAATCAGAGACGGCTGTAGCTCGTTGTCTCTGATTGGGAGTCATACTTAGGTAGCCGTTAGGCATTCATTATTTGTGGTTTCTTGTTCTTATTTGGTTTGTGTTAAACCGTAGACATCACGTTATCGTCTGTTGTTTTGATCGTGTGATCATTCTCTAAATAAATATGTTCACCTTCAACGCTGCGCATTGGTCCTCCTCCTTAGACGATCGTGACAATTCTCATGTTCAGCTAAAGATTGTTCTGCTCTATTCGGGTAAGTATGGATGTTATGAGGCAGGCAGCATCTTATAAACATGCAACAATTTCAAAGATTTTACTGAGTTACAGTTCATATAAGGAAATCAGTCAATTTAAGTAAATTCATTAGGCCCTAATCTATGGAATGCACATGACTGGGTAGGGGTGCAGCCATGGGTGGGCATAGGCCCACCCACTTGGCAGCCAGGCCCACCCAATCAGAATTTTTTTTCCCCCACAAAAGGGCTTTATTACAGACAGAACTACTCCTCAGCACCACGGTTGGATGTACTGCCAAATTCTCTAAAATGTAAAATGACGTTGGAGGCAGTTTATGGTAGAGAAATGAACATGACATTCTCTGGCAACAGCTCTGGTGGACATTCCTGCAGTCAGCGTGCCAATTGCACGCTCCCTCAAAACCTGAGACATCTGTGGCATTGTGTTGTGTGACAGAACTGTCTGGGATTTTTTAATTCAGCTCATGAAACATGGGACCCGACACTTTACATGTTGCGTTTATATTTTTGTTCAGTGTATTTCATGTATGATGTATGACATCATTGTTGATGGGATAACTACCCAATAATGTTATTATGTTGTTTAATACAGGATCAGATCAACGGATGATCTCATTTGCTCATTTTGTAAATGAAAACATCCTGAGATTACAAAACTGTTGTTCAGGTTCAAATGGCACATGATGTTCCGTGTAGCTCAGTTGGTAGAGCATGGCGCTTGCAACACCAAGGTTGTGGGTTCAATTCCCACGGGGGGCCAGTATGAAAATGTATGCACTCACTAACTGTAAGTCGCTCTGGATAAGAGCGTCTGCTAAATGACTAAAATGTGAAATGTTCAGGTGAGTCAGTGCTAATTTTGTGGTGTTGGGAATACAAAAACAGCACAGAGCCTGCGTTTACACAGGCATCCCAATTGTGATCCCCCCCCCCCAATTGGTCTTTTGACCAAGCACATCAGATCTTTTCACATAAGTTATTTTTCAAAGATGATCTGATTAGTCAAAATACCAATTAGTGAAAAAAAAATATCACAATTGGGCTGCCTGTGTAAACGCTGCCTTAGTCATTGGCATATATCACTCCTCACCTCTCCACCATGATAGCTGATGTGTGGTGAGTGTTCTGGCACAAAATGGTTGCCATGCATCACCCAAATGAGTGCTAGACATTGGTGGTGGAAGAGTTTCCCACCTTACTATGTAAAGCGCTTTGAGAACCTACTATAGGTGGAAAGGCGCTATATAAATGCAATCAATTATTATTATTACTCTTTTTTTTTTTATCTCCCACATATTCTCTCAAACAAGAAGGTGTAGGAAAACGTGCAGAGCTAAGCTTAGAGTAAGCCAAGTTGGAGGGTCATGCAAGGAAAAACACACTCCTGCCCTCTTGTGGTGGAAATCCATGCCAATGTACACAAAAATTCGGAAGAGGCCGAGGGGCCACATCCGTGGTTGTCCTACTTCTCTATCCTCAGTCTAAATACCACACCACATCGAAGCCAGGACTTGTTTTCCCCTCATCCTGAGAAATATTGAATCACTCCTGCGTACTCGGCACCTCCCAAGCAGCAGTGGCGAGAGAGAGGATTTCCTGTGTCTATCTTCGACGGGAACGGTCCCCAGTGTGTAGGAACCCACCTCAGAGGCTCGCTCTTCAACGTTTGACCGCTGCTTCTTTGAGTTCATTGTGCCAAAATCCCTCTCAGATTTGCTTTTGTAACCTCTTATGTACCACCTCCTCTTAAAGTCCATATGTGAGGCATGTAACATGCTCCGTTTAAAGATGTAACCTAGGTCACAGAATATATACAGTATATACACTGAGTTTACAACACATTTACATTTACATTACATTTACGTCATTTAGCAGACGCTCTTATCCAGAGCGAATTACAAATTGGTGCATTCACCCTATAGCTAGTGGGATAACCACTTTACAAATTTGTTATTTTTATTTAAAAAAAAAAAAATTTGGGGGGGTAGAAGGATTACTTTATCCTATCCCAGGTATTCCTTAAAGAGGTGGGGTTTCAAATGTCTCCGGAAGGTGGTGAGTGACTCCGCTGTCGTGAGGGAGCTTGTTCCACCATTGGGGTGCCAGAGCAGCGAACAGTTTTGACTGGGCTGAGCGGGAACTATGCTTCCGCAGAGGAAGGGGAGCCAGCAGGCCAGAGGTGGATGAACGCAATGCCCTCGTTTGGGTGTAGGGACTGATCAGAGCCTGAAGGTACGGAGGTGCCGTTCCCCTCACAGCCCCAACACATTAAGAACACCTGCTCTTTCCATGACACAGGTGAATCCAGGTGAAAGCTATGATACCTTATTGATGTCACTTGTTAAATCTACTTCAATCAGTGTAGATGAAGGGGAGGAGACAGGTTAAAGAAGGATTCTAAGCTTTGAGACAATTGAGACATTTACATTGACATTTTAGTCATTTAGCAGACGCTCTTATCCAGAGCATGCATTGTGTACAGTGGGGAAAAAAAGTACTTAGTCAGCCACCAATTGCGCAAGTTCTCCCACTTAAAAAGATGAGAGGCCTGTAATTTTCATCATAGGTACACGTCAACTATGACAGACAAATTGAGGAAAAAAAATCCAGAAAATCACATTGTAGGATTTTTAATGAATTTATTTGCAAATTATGGTGGAAAATAAGTATTTGGTCACCTGCAAACAAGCAAGATTTCTGGCTCTCACAGACCTTTAACAACTTCTTTAAGAGGCTCCTCTGTCCTCCACTCGTTACCTGTATTAATGGCACCTGTTTGAACTTGTTATCAGTATAAAAAGACACCTGTCCACAACCTCAAACAGTCACACTCCAAACTCCACTATGGCCAAGACCAAAGAGCTGTCAAAGGACACCAGAAACAAAATTGTAGACCTGCACCAGGCTGGGAAGACTGAATCTGCAATAGGTAAGCAGCTTGGTTTGAAGAAATCAACTGTGGGAGCAATTATTAGGAAATGGAAGACATACAAGACCACTGATAATCTCCCTCGATCTGGGGCTCCACGCAAGATCTCACCCCGTGGGGTCAAAATGATCACAAGAACGGTGAGCAAAAATCCCAGAACCACAAGGGGGAACCTAGTGAATGACCTGCAGAGAGCTGGGACCAAAGTAACAAAGCCTACCATCAGTAACACACTACGCCGCCAGGGACTCAAATCCTGCAGTGCCAGATGTGTCCCCCTGCTTAAGCCAGTACATGTCCAGGCCCGTCTGAAGTTTGCTAGAGTGCATTTGGATGATCCAGAAGAGGATTGGGAGAATGTCATATGGTCAGATGAAACCAAAATATAACTTTTTGGTAAAAACTCAACTCGTCGTGTTTGGAGGACAAAGAATGCTGAGTTGCATCCAAAGAACACCATACCTACTGTGAAGATGGGGTGGAAACATCATGGTTTTGGGCTGTTTTTCTGCAAAGGGACCAGGACGACTGATCCGTGTAAAGGAAAGAATGAATGGGGCCTCCTTCCATCAGCAAGGGCATTGAAGATGAAACGTGGCTGGGTCTTTCAGCATGACAATGATCCCAAACACACCGCCCGGGCAACGAAGGAGTGGCTTCGTAAGAAGCATTTCAAGGTCCTGGAGTGGCCTAGCCAGTCTCCAGATCTCAACTCCATAGAAAATCTTTGGAGGGAGTTGAAAGTCCGTGTTGCCCAGCGACAGCCCCAAAACATCACTGCCCTAGAGGAGATCTGCTTGGAGGAATGGGCCAAAATACCAGCAACAGTGTGTGAAAACCTTGTGAAGACTTACAGAAAACGTTTGACCTGTGTCATTGCCAACAAAGGGTATATAACAAAGTATTGAGAAACTTTTGTTATTGACCAAATACTTATTTTCCACCATAATTTGCAAATAAATTCATTAAAAATCCTAAAATGTGATTTTCTGGATTTCTTTTCTCATTTTGTCTGTCATAGTTGACGTGTACCTATGATGAAAATTACAGGCCTCTCTCATCTTTTTAAGTGGGAGAACTTGCACAATTGGTGGCTGACTAAATACTTTTTTTCCCCACTGTATGTGTGCAATTCAGAGGGTAAATGGGCAAGACAAAATATTTAAGTGCCTTTGAACGGGGTATGGTAGTAGGTGCCAGGTGCACCGGTTTGTGTTAAGAACTGCAACGCTGCTGAGTTTTTCACGCTCAACAGTTTCCTGTGTGTATCAAGAATGGTGCACCACCCAAAGGACGTCCAGCCAACTTGACAACTGTGGGAAACACTGGAGTCAACATGGGCCAACATCCCTGTCGAACACTTTCGACACCTTGTAGAGGTGAACAGAATAATCCAAACTTAACCGTATAGGATATCGTTTCCGTTTTTAACATAGGAAATGTGAGGATTAGAGTACATTTATGTTCGCAATACTTGTAAAAACTCTGGGAGTACTGACATAATGTTGCATACAATTATGTAAAAAAGAAACGACGATACTTATAACGTTCCAAAATACCAAAACGGTGCAACATCTTAATAATATAGTACCATACCACCCTTCACAGCTTACTATGCCATGTGCCTCAGCAGAACGTGCCGGTCAGCCTGCCCTCCTCTGTCCTTACATACCATCACCTCACACACCTTAGTTGAGAATAATAATTATTCATAATAGTGATTACAACTCTTTGTATAAAAGTCAT
This sequence comes from Coregonus lavaretus, assembly GCF_964263955.1. Lineage (NCBI taxonomy): Eukaryota > Metazoa > Chordata > Actinopteri > Salmoniformes > Salmonidae > Coregonus > Coregonus lavaretus. The sequence continues at coordinate 37,037,193 of NC_140006.1, forward strand.
ACAAAAGTTTGAAATCATTCCAAAAAGTGCATGTGCACTCTGACTCCTGAATGATTAGCTTTACATTTTGATGCTCAACGGTTAAAGAAATGTTGACCCAATGCATCTATGGAGGGTTTTGAAATCACAAGACAGAATGCGTTTTCTGGTAAGATAGCACAAAGTAATTATTAGGTCATTATTAGGTAGTATGCATTTTACCAAGTAATTTCTAAGTATAGACCAGCTAAATAGCAAACTATAAAATGAAGGCATTTCTGAAACTAAACTGGCGCCCCTTTTGGACCCCACGCCACCTCGCTCAAACATGCCGCGTGGCTGGATGTCGGCCCTGTGACCCTCTTGGTGGTATTTGCTCAGGTCATGTTTGGCTGCCAAATGGATGCCATGTCTGTGTGTGCACAGCAGCGATGCGCTGTCCCAGGGTCACCTCCAATGTCATTGGCTGATTCATTAAGGGATGGCACAGGCTTGGCACGTCTGAACATGGCACAGGGGCCAACGCAGCATGCACCCTGCACGCTCAGAGGTACCCCCAGTAAGCATGGGCAACAGCTGTTTTTCAGCTTGGTTGTGTCAAGTGCCAGGATGCCCAGGGTTTACTGGCATGCTTACTGGAAAACATGCTTACAAGACGAAGTGACGGTAGATAGTGTGTGGGTGTTTTAACTTAAGTTTTGCAGAAACAGGTAGCCTAACGGTTAAGCGCTTTGGGCCAGTAACTGAAAGGCTGCTGGTTTGAATCCCTGAGTTGACTAGGTGAAAAATATGTTGATGTGTCCTTGAGCAAGGCACTTAACCCTAGTTGCTCTGGATAAGAGTGGCTGCCAAATTAGGGTTTCTCAAACTTGGTCCTGGGGCCCCCCTTGGGTGCATATTTTGGTTTTTGCCCTAGCACTACACAGCTAATTCAAGTAACCTCATCATCAAGCTTTTGATTATTTGAATCAGCTGTGTAGTGCTAGGGCAAAAACCCTGTGCTAAATGACACATTTACTGTACATTTAATTTACTGTAAATGTACTGTAAAATGTAAACGTCGGTGTCTTTTCATGTATCAGCTTCTTGCACATACAGTGGGGAAAAAAAGTATTTAGTCAGCCACCAATTGTGCAAGTTCTCCCACTTAAAAAGATGAGAGGCCTGTAATTTTCATCATAGGTACACGTCAACTATGACAGACAAAATGAGAAGAAAAAAAATCCAGAAAATCACATTGTAGGATTTTTAATGAATTAATTTGCAAATTATGGTGGAAAATAAGTATTTGGTCAATAACAGAAGTTTCTCAATACTTTGTTATATACCCTTTGTTGGCAATGACACAGGTCAAATGTTTTCTGTAAGTCTTCACAAGGTTTTCACACACTGTTGCTGGTATTTTGGCCCATTCCTCCATGCAGATCTCCTCTAGAGCAGTGTGACTGCTCCTCTAGAGCAGTCACTAAGCATTCTTTGTCCTCCAAACACGACGAGTTGAGTTTTTACCAAAAAGTTCTATTTTGGTTTCATCTGACCATATGACATTCTCCCAATCCTCTTCTGGATCATCCAAATGCACTCTAGCAAACTTCAGACGGGCCTAGACATGTACTGGCTTAAGCAGGGGGACACGTCTGGCACTGCAGGATTTGAGTCCCTGGCGGCGTAGTGTGTTACTGATGGTAGGCTTTGTTACTTTGGTCCCAGCTCTCTGCAGGTGTGGTTCTGGGATTTTTGCTCACCGTTCTTTTGATCATTTTGACCCCACGGGGTGAGATCTTGCGTGGAGCCCCAGTTCGAGGGAGATTATCAGTGATCTTGTATGTCTTCCATTTCCTAATAATTGCTCCCACAGTTGATTTCTTCAAACCAAGCTGCTTAACTATTGCAGATTCAGTCTTCCCAGCCTGGTGCAGGTCTACAATTTTGTTTCTGGTGTCCTTTGACAGCTCTTTGGTCTTGGCCATAGTGGAGTTTGGAGTGTGACTGTTTGAGGTTGTGGACAGGTGTCTTTTATACTGATAACAAGTTCAAACAGGTGCCATTAATACAGGTAACAAGTGGAGGACAGAGGAGCCTCTTAAAGAAGAAGTTACAGGTCTGTGAGAGCCAGAAATCTTGCTTGTTTGTAGGTGACCAAATACTTATTTTCCACCATAATTTGCAAATAAATTCATTAAAAATCCTACAATGTGATTTTCTGGATTTTTTTTTCTCAATTTGTCTGTCATAGTTGACATGTACCTATGATGAAAATTACAGGCCTCTCTCATCTTTTTAAGTGGGAGAACTTGCACAATTGGTGGCTGACTAAATACTTTTTCCCCCACTGTATACTATAGATATAGATGCACTAGGCAACGTGATCTTTGTGGACAGTAAAATTAGTAAACATACAGTAAGCGGTTTACATGTGAGACATTCCAGAGTTAATACCCTGCAATAAAGCCGAATATCTTAACGTGGGGGGACATGATACACCACATAAATACATTTAAGTCTAAAATATGTACAACCGTATAATCAACATGAAGTACAGGCTACTCTATGAAGGGCTCGACAGCTTGTTTACTTCAGGCCCAGGGTCAAAGTTGGAGCTCAATTGGGCTCCTTCTAAACCCATTTGCTAACTGTAAATAAAGAGCATGTGTTTGAATTGTTATGTTATGTTTATTTGGGACAGCATTTTGGGACAGGCCTAACTGTTTAGTACAGACCAAATCATAACATTTCCTGGATCTGACATGTTATAGAAGGGTTGTTTTATCTACCTTGAGCTTAAACTACATAGCTGAGCTGGTGGAAATTGCATCTGGAATGAACAAAAATATAAATGCAACATGTAAAGTGTTGGTCCCATGTTTCATGAGCTGAAATAAAAGTTAGCAGAAATGTTCCAAACGCACAAAAACCTTATTTCTCTTAAATGTTGTGCACAAATTTGTTTACGTCCCCTGTTAGTGAGCAAAGTTCACCAGACTAAATTCATTCATTCATTCATTGATTGATTGATTGATTGATTGATTGATTGATTGATTGATTGATTGGGCGGCAGGTAGCTTAGTGGTTAAGAGCGTTGTGCCAGTAACCGAAAGGTCGCTGGTTCTAATCCCCGAGCCTACTAGGTGAAAGATCTGTTGATGTGCCCTTGAGCAAGGCACTTAACCCTAAATGCTCCTGTAAGTCGCTCTGGATAAGAGCGTCTGCTAAATGACAAAAAAAAAAAAAAGCACAGAGAATTCCCCATGAGTGATTCACTTGGAGGATTGGTCCTGCTCAGGACCTATTTTGGATGATATGAAAGCTCTCGTCTAAGGTCATCAGATCTACTGCGAGACCCTTGACCATATTTGCAAAAGGTTAGGACCAGTTCAAAGTCTGCACCTGGTATACTAGCCAGACGGAATAAAACATAATAGGCAAAAATCAAAGGTGAAATAAATATTAATTTTGTGTGTAAAAAAAAAAAGGGTGTCTCCTTTGCTTCCACCTGTAAATAACCTTTGCACTGGCACAATCCACTGGGCACAGACAATCAGTTCAATGTTTAGTTTTGATTTACATTTGGTTGAGTTGTCAACTAGCGTGAATTAAACAAAAAATACCACCCTGTCACTGGGTTTAGGTTAAACGTTTGGTGAAAAAAATATGAAAATGATCTTATATTGATGACTTTTTGCAAATCCAATCAGTTTTCCACGTTGTTTCAACGTCATCACATTTAATTGTTTTGTTGAAGTAACTTGGAAACAAATTAATAGTTTTTGCCCAGTGGAAAATGCTTAGTAGTAGATCTCACCCTTAATCTCTAATGGAAAGAAATAACCTTAATCGCAAACAGGAAAACAGCAACGTTATGTGTTAGTTTCAGACCCAATAAAGGAATCAGGAACACACAAAAACCGGTTACATTTTTATTTTTTTATTTAACCTTTATTTAACCAGGTAAGCCAGTTGAGAACAGGTTCTCATTTACAACTGCGACCTGGCCAAGATAAAGCAAAGCAGTGCAATAAAAACAACACAGAGTTACATATGGGGTAAAAAACATAAAGTCAAAAATACAACAGAAAATATATATACAGTGTGTGCAAATGTAGCAAGTTATGGAGGTAAGGCAATAAATAGGCTATAGTGCAAAATAATTACAATAGTATTAACACTGGAATGCTAGATGTGCAAGAGATTATGTGCAAATAGAGATACTGGGGTGCAAAAGAGCAAAATAAATAACAATATAGGGATGAGGTAGTTGGGTGGGCTAATTTCAGATGGGCTGTGTACAGGTGCAGTGATCGGTAAGGTGCTCTGACAACTGATGCTTAAAGTTATTGAGGGAGATAAGAGTCTCCAGCTTCAGAGATTTTTGCAATTCGTTCCAGTCATTGGCAGCAGAGAACTGGAAGGAATGGCGGCCAAAGGAGGTGTTGGCTTTGGGAATGACCAGTGAGATATACCTGCTGGAGCGCAGACTACGGGTGGGTGCTGCTATGGTGACCAATGAGCTAAGATAAGGCGGGGATTTGCCTAGCAGTGATTTATAGATGGCCTGGAGCCAGTGGGTTTGACGACGAACATGTAGTGAGGACCAGCCAACAAGAGCGTACAGGTCACAGTGGTGGGTAGTGTATGGGGCTTTGGAGACAAAACGGATGGCACTGTGATAGACTACATCCAATTTGCTGAGTAGAGTGTTGGAGGCTATTTTGTAAATGACATCGCCGAAGTCAAGGATCGGTAGGATAGTCAGTTTTACGAGGGCATGTTTGGCAGCATGAGTGAAGGAGGCTTTGTTGCGAAATAGGAAGCCGATTCTAGATTTAACTTTGGATTGGAGATTCTTTATGTGAGTCTGGAAGTTGAGTTTACAGTCTAACCAGACACCTAGGTATTTGTAGTTGTCCACATACTCTAGGTCAGACCCGTCGAGAGTGGTGATTCTAGTCGGGTGGGCGGGTGCCAGCAGCGTTCGATTGAAAAGCATGCATTTAGTTTTACTAGTGTTTAAGAGCAGTTGGAGGCTACTGAAGGATTGTTGTATGGCATTGAAGCTCGTTTGGAGGTTTGTTAACACAGTGTCCAATGAAGGGCCAGATGTATACAAAATGGTGTCGTCTGCGTAGAGGTGGATCTGAGAGTCACCAGCAGCAAGAGCGACATCATTGATATACACGGAGAAAAGTGTCGGCCCAAGAATTGAACCCTGTGGCACCCCCATAGAGACTGCCAAGGTCCAGACAACAGGCCCTCCAATTTGACACACTGAACTCTATCTGAGAAGTAGTTGGTGAACCAGGCGAGGCAGTCATTTGAGAAACCAAGGCTATTTAGTCTGCCAATAAGAATGCGGTGGTTGACAGAGTCGAAAGCCTTGGCCAGGTCGATGAAGACGGCTGCACAGTACTGTCTATTATCAATCGCGGTTATAATATCGTTTAGGACCTTGAGCGTGGCTGAAGTGCACCCATGACCAGCTCGGAAACCGGATTGCATAGCGGAGAAGGTACGGTGGTATTCGAAATGGTCGGTGATCTGTTTGTTAACTTGGCTTTCAAATACTTTCGAAAGGCAGGGCAGGATGGATATAGGTCTGTAGCAGTTTGGATCTAGAGTGTCACCCCCTTTGAAGAGGGGGATGACCGCGGCAGCTTTCCAATCTCTGGGGATCTCAGACGTTATGAAAGAGAGGTTGAACAGACTAGTAATAGGGGTTGCGACAATTTCGGCGGCTAGTTTTAGAAAGAAAGGGTCCAGATTGTCTAGCCCAGCTGATTTGTAGGGGTCCAGATTTTGCAGCGCTTTCAAAACATCAGCTGTCTGAATTTGTGTGAAGGAGAAGCGGGGGGGGCATGGGCAAGTTGCAGCAGAGGGTGCCGAGTTGGTGGCCGGGGTAGTGGTAGCCAGATGGAAAGCATGGCCAGCTGTAGCAAAATGCTTGTTGAAATTCTCGATTATTGTAGATTTATCAGTGGTGATAGTGTTTCCTAGCCTCAGTGCAGTGGGCAGCTGGGAGGAAGTGCTCTTGTTCTCCATGGACTTTACAGTGTCCCAAAACTTTTTGGAGTTAGTGCTACAGGATGCAAATTTCTGTTTGAAAAAGTTAGCCTTTGCTTTCCTGACTGCTTGTGTATATTGGTTCCTAACTTCCCTGAAAAGTTGCATATCGCGGGGGCTATTTGATGCTAATGCTGTACGCCACAGGATGTTTTTGTGCTTGTCAAGGGCAGTCAAGTCTGAGGAGAACCAGGGGCTATATCGGTTCTTAGTTCTGTATTTTTTGAATGGGGCATGTTTATTTAAGATTGAGAGGAAATTACTTTTAAGGAACAACCAGGCATCTTCTACTGACGGAATGAGATCTATATCCATCCAGGATACCTGGGCCAGGTCAATTAGGAAGGCCTGCTCGCTAAAGTGTTTTAGGGAGCGTTTGACAGTGATGAGGGGTGGTCGTTTGACCGCGGACCCGTTACGGACGCAGGCAATAAGGCAGTGATCGCTGAGATCCTGGTTGAAGACAGCTGAGGTGTATTTAGAGGGTATGTTAGTCAGGATGATATCTATGAGGGTACCCATGTTTACGGATTTAGGGTTGTACCTGGTAGGTTCGTTGATAATTTGCGTGAGGTTGAGGGCATCTAGCTTGGATGGGAAGGATAAGGTCAGGATCAGTGGAGTGGTTTTTTCAGTAGACCTACATAATTTATATCTGTTTTAATTAATATACCAGTGGTTACATGTCAGAGTATCCATGCTAATTGGAAAGGTCACTATGACACTCCCCAGAACGTCCGCTCATAAATTGTGAAATTATATTTGCTTTTTCAGGCCCAATATTGACCCAGCTGTTGGGATGATGTCATTTTATTGCAGTATTTCGATATTTTTTAAGGTCATGAAATTACAGCATTGCGCGTCAATCCCTGCTTGAACTCTCTTGGCTATTTGACCTAGCACAATCATTAGATTGGTACGAAATGAAGTCCAACATTGATTATGAACATAATACACTTAACATTTCATTGCTGAATTTCCATTGCATTCGAGTAACCACTTTCTCTTGCTTTATTTTGGCGTGAACAAACCTTTTGGACCCTCAGCACAAGGCCTGGAATACAACAACTGAGAGGAAAACAAGCTTTTTTTGGAAGTTCTGATGAACAGACAGTTATTTCTCCTCATTGACACTCAAGCCACTCCACACCAAGTACGACCGCAATGTGGCTGATAACAAAGTTTCAACGCTTTGCCCAGTCGCTGGAATGCCAAACAAAGTGAGTCCTTCTTGTTCAGCTCCAAACTCCCTGTTATGGCAATTAAGTGGTTTTGGCTTCAGGCAGCACAGAGGACACCGTTCATCGGCTTCATCACAGCAGTGTTTACTAAAGAAGGGAGGCTCTTTTTTACACTCTCCATAGCACGAAAACAGGCCTAACAGCAACATGTCTGACCCTGCCTCGTGGTTCCAGCAGGCAGTCACTCTTTGCACCTGCTCTTTGCACTACCACTTTGTTGAGTAGTGGGAATTCTAGGAAACTGATCCAACATATGCGACGTAGGGGACTGCAAATAAATTGCTCTACATTTCATTGACCTATCTGCGTGGTATTTGTATGAGCCAGTGAGAAGCAAAAAGTCTGAATGCTATGAGGAAATTATTTATTTCTGTGGCTGGTGCTGAAGTCCTATAGTGCTCTTCCTCATTCCTACTGTGTCATGGTCACACTAACCTTGGTTAATCCAGAACTAAAGTATTGCGTAATTGGTCAGATGCTCGATTAATTTCTGGGTCCATACTTATTAAGAGAAGAGATAGAACGAGGATCGGAACCAGAACTTCACCCTGTTTCTTTGCAAGTTAGGGACAGGTCTATGGGCAAAATGTCCCCTCCCCTTCCGAAATTCAAAAGATGCTAACACCTGCAAAATCATGATTTGTCCAAAGCAATGAAATTAATGGTGCTAGTTGTCTCACGCATCCCGTTGTATTATGACAGATCTATGGTAACATTTATGTGTACATAGTCTGTCCACTAGAGATTATGGTCACATGTTGAGGACATACACATTTTCTCTCCCCCATTCTTAATGTCCTTCACATGGTCACACACAATTGTTAATCTACTGCACACAGGATCGAAGTCGGCAGATTTAGGCTGAAGTTATTTACAGGTTACTGGGCTAGTAAAAGTTCAGCACATCCTTATGTGGAAGTTCCTGTGCATGACATGGTGTCAATGGAAATTTGTGATCCTGCCTGTTTCGCTTGTCTTTCTACTTATTTAATGTGCTTTGCTTATGCCCCCAAGCTGTGTGAACTTGGACTCCATCTTGGAGCTTAATTTAACCAGGTTGTGCTGCAATTAGTGGCAGGAAATGGATGCTCTGTGCTTAAGGGTGCACTGCAGTTTAGAGAACCAGTGAATGTCCACTAGTTCCCTCGGAGGTGATTGTCTGAAGGCCTTTCTCTGTAGTCCTAAGGGCCCTATTAGTAAATGTGAGCACCTTGACCGGGGTCACTGTCAGGGCAGTAAATCAGAGGCCCCTCTTCCCCAGGAGGTCCTGCTACACAGCATGAGGGTGACAAAGCCTCTGCCAAGTTCCATAGATGCCTCTTCCCAAATGTCCTCTGTATGCAATGGGGAAATATAATTTCTCTAGTAACACAGAGTCACATTTTAGCATTGCTGGACTGTTCCTTTACACGGTACCCTGTCCTGTTTATTCTGTTTAGCCTCAGCCCAAACGTTATCGCTATTACCAGTTGTTGTCTTAGCTCTCTCTAATAACACCTGTGACTGCTTTATGCCTCTCTCCCATGTCAATTATGCCTTGCCTATTGCTGTTTGGGTTAGTTCTTATTATACAATTTCACTGTAGAACCCCTAGTCCCTCTCAAACTGCCTCAAATAGTTCCTTTGTTCCACCCCCCATACACGCCGAGACCGGCTCAATCGGTGCCTCCAGTGATGCTATCTCTTTCATTGTTACCCAACGCTTAGGGTTACCTGAACTGTACTCATATCCTTCCATATCCTTTTCTGTACATAATGCCCTGAATCTTTTCTACAACGCCCGGAGAACTGCCCCCTTTATTCTATGTACCCAACGCACTAGAAGACCAGTTCTTAAAGCCTTTAGTCGTATCCTTATTCTAGTCCTCCTCTGTTCCTCTGGTGATGTAGAGGCTAACCCAGGCCCTGCAGCCCCCAGTATCACTCCTACTCCCCAGGAGCTATCATTTGTTGACTTCTGTAACCGTAAAAGTCTTGGTTTTCTGCACGTAAATATCAGAAGCCTCCTTCCTAAGTTTGAGTTATTAACTGCGTTAGCACACTCCGCCAACCCTGATGTTCTAGCAGTGTCTGAATCCTGGCTTAGGAAGGCCACCAAAAATTCTGAAATGTCCATCCCCAACTATAACATTTTCCGTCTAGATAGAACTGCCAAAGGGGGTAGCCTGCAGAGCTCTATCACACTATCCAGGTCTGTGCCCAAACAGTTTGAGCTACTACTTCTAAAAATCCACCTTTCCAGAAATAAATCTCTCACTGTTGCCGCTTGCTACAGACCCCCCTCAGCCCCCAGCTGTGCCCTGGACACCATATGTGAATTGATTGCCCCCCATCTATCCTCAGAGTTCGTACTGCTTGGTGACCTAAATTGGGATATGCTTAACACCCCGGCCATCCTACAATCTAAACTAGATGCCCTCAATCTCACACAAATTATCAAAGAACCTACCAGGTACAACCCTAAATCCGTAAACATGGGTACCCTCATAGATATCATCCTGACTAACTTACCCTCTAAATACACCTCCGCTGTCTTCAACCAGGATCTCAGCGATCACTGCCTTATTGCCTGCGTCCGTAACGGGTCCGCGGTCAAACGACCACCCCTCATCACTGTCAAACGCTCCCAAAAACACTTCAGCGAGCAGGCCTTCCTAATTGACCTGGCCCAGGTATCCTGGATGGATATAGATCTCATTCCGTCAGTAGAGGATGCCTGGTTGTTCTTTAAAAGTAATTTCCTCTCAATCTTAAATAAACATGCCCCATTCAAAAAATACAGAACTAAGAACAGATATAGCCCCTGGTTCTCCTCAGACTTGACTGCCCTTGACCAGCACAAAAACATCCTGTGGCGTACTGCATTAGCATCAAATAAAGCAAAGGCTAACTTTTTCAAACAGAAATTTGCATCCTGTAGCACTAACTCCAAAAAGTTTTGGGACACTAAAGTCCATGGAAAATAAGAGCACTTCCTCCCAGCTGCCCACTGCACTGAGGCTAGGAAACACTATCACCACCGATAAATCTACAATAATCGAGAATTTCAACAAGCATTTTGCTACGGCTTGCCATGCTTTCCACCTGGCTACCACTACCCCGGCCACCAGCTCTGCACCCTCCGCTGCAACTTTCCCATGCCCCCCCCGCTTCTCCTTCACACAAATCCAGACAGCTGATGTTCTGAAAGAGCTGCAAAATCTGGACCCCTACAAATCATCTGGGCTAGACAATCTGGACCCTTTCTTTCTAAAACTAGCCGCCGAAATTGTCGCAACCCCTATTACTAGCCTGTTCAACCTCTCTTTCGTAACGTCTGAGATCCCCAGAGATTGGAAAGCTGCCGCGGTCATCCCCCTCTTCAAAGGGGGTGACACTCTAGATCCAAACTGTTACAGACCCATATCCATCCTGCCCTGCCTTTCAAAAGTTTTTGAAAGCCAAGTCAACAAACAGATCACCGACCATTTCGAATCCCACCGTACCTTCTCCGCTATGCAATCCGGTTTCCGAGCTGGTCATGGGTGCACTTCAGCCACGCTCAAGGTCCTAAACGATATTATAACCGCGATCGATAATAGACAGTACTGTGCAGCCGTTTTCATTGACCTGGCCAAGGCTTTCGACTCTGTCAACCACCGCATTCTTATTGGCAGACTAAATAGCCTTGGTTTCTCAAATGACTGCCTCGCCTGGTTCACCAACTACTTCTCAGACAGAGTTCAATGTGTCAAATCGGAGGGCCTGTTGTCTGGACCTATGGCAGTCTCTATGGGGGTGCCACAGGGTTCAATTCTTGGGCCGACTCTTTTCTCTGTGTATATCAATGACGTCGCTCTTGCTGCTGGTGACTCTCAGATCCACCTCTATGCAGACGACACCATTTTGTATACATCTGGCCCTTCATTGGACACTGTGTTAACAAACCTCCAAACGAGCTTCAATGCCATACAACACTCCTTCAGTAGCCTCCAGCTGCTCTTAAACACTAGTAAAACTAAATGCATGCTCTTCAACCGAACGCTGCTTGCACCCGCCCACCCGACTAGAATCACTACTCTCGACGGGTCTGACCTAGAGTATGTGGACAACTACAAATATCTAAGTGTCTGGTTAGACTGTAAACTCTCCTTCCAGACTCACATTAAGAATCTCCAATCCAAAGTTAAATCTAGAATCGGTTTCCTATTTCGCAACAAAGCCTCCTTCACTCATGCTGCCAAACATGCCCTCGTAAAACTGACTATCCTACCGATCCTTGACTTCGGCGATGTCATTTACAAAATAGCCTCCAACACTCTACTCAGCAAATTGGATGTAGTCTATCACAGTGCCATCCGTTTTGTCTCCAAAGCCCCATATACTACCCACCACTGTGACCTGTACGCTCTTGTTGGCTGGTCCTCACTACATATTCGTCGCCAAACCCACTGGCTCCAGGCCATCTATAAATCACTGCTAGGCAAATCCCCGCCTTATCTTAGCTCATTGGTCACCATAGCAACACCCACCCGTAGTCTGCGCTCCAGCAGGTATATCTCACTGGTCATCCCCAAAGCCAACACCTCCTTTGGCCGCCATTCCTTCCAGTTCTCTGCTGCCAATGACTGGAACAAATTGCAAAAATCTCTGAAGCTGGAGACACTTATCTCCCTCACTAACTTTAAGCATCAGTTGTCAGAGCACCTTACCGATCACTGCACCTGTACACAGCCCATCTGAAATTAGCCCGCCCAACTACCTCATCCCTATATTGTTATTTATTTTGCTCATTTGTACCCCAGTATCTCTATTTGCACATCATCTCTTGCACATCTATCATTCCAGTGTTAATACTAATTGTAATTATTTTGCACTATAGCCTATTTATTGCCTTACCTCCATAACTTGCTACATTTGCACACACTGTATATATATTTATTTCTGTTGTATTTTTGACTTTGTTTTGTTTTACCCCATATGTAACTCTGGTTGTTGTTTTTATCGCACTGCTTTGCTTTATCTTGGCCAGGTCGCAGTTGTAAATGAGAACTTGTTCTCAACTGGTTTACCTGGTTAAATAAAGGTGAAATAAAAAATTAATAAAATAAAATTGATGGGGTGTGATATTGGCACAGCATCCAATTTTAGCATTGATGAATCTTAATACACACCTGTCTGGCTTCCAAACAAGGTAATCAACATATGTTTGGAGGAAACCCGAGAAGTAGGTTGGGGGGGGCTTTTCACCCCTTGCGTAGTATCCATCTATTGGTCGGATTATGCTAGTTTTACATCAATTAATCTCCATTAGACAATGTCTTACAATTTGTACATCATTACTTTTAAGTCTCCAAACGTCTGTGATACAATAGGGTGTATAATGTTGGTTTATCTAGGGCCAGAGTGTGGGTCTATGCTGTTTTTGTTTGCTATTGCCTTATAATTATGTTGAAGCCTGGGCAACCGGTTATGTTGAATTAATTGAAAAACAGCATAACACAGGAGTTGTACCTCAATGTACAAACCTCATATACAGAGAGCACAGTAAACATTACTTCATGAGATAACTTGTCTCAACAAGTACCTCAGCCCCAGTTTTCATGGTGTTTTCCACCTACTGCGGTTGGCATTGTATTGTTGATGTCGTGATGTGACTATGACATACCCTCCAGACAAGTCACCCAGCTGTTTTTTCTCCTGCTCTGTACTGAAGGCCTGTAGACAAACAGGGAGTTGCCTTGATATGGAGCTGTTGTGGGGGGGAGTTCAGATAGGATTGGTGTGGAGTGATTAGAAGTTAGCTGACACCTTGTTGTTTTCACCCCTTTTGGAGATTTTGTTGACTAAAGCTCAAATCACACTGGAAGACGTCGGCCAAAAGCATGAAATTTGCCTGCGAGAGTAGCAAGCGTTAATTCACATACACTGTGTAACGTATGCCAGCGTAATTGTGTTGAAAAGCCATGATAAACAGTTGTATTTTCTCTCGAAATCTGAGTTTCTTGAGTTTTCCAGCTGCAGCCTGCCTAAGCTATATGCCTATTATCGAAATCAACACAGGTAGGCTGCCACGGTTTTCAAATCAGTAGCTATTTGACTGAAACCCTAGCCTACAGTCCAATACATTTTAAACTACAACTTTAGTCTACTTAGCATAGGAAAGATCATAACAATTCCTCTAATTCCCTTTCTACAAATGACTTGTATAAAGCGGACATCTAGCAACCCAAAGGTTGCAAGTTCGAATCTCATCATGGACAACTTCAGCTAATTAGCAGCTACTTTGCAACTACTTAGCATGCTAGCTAACCCTTTCCCTAACCTTAAATTTAGCTAACCCTTTAACCTAACTCCTAAAGTAAACCCTAACCCCTAGCTTAGCTAACGTTAGCCAGCTAGCTAACGTTACCCACCTACATAGAATTTGTAACATATACATTTAGCAAATTCGTAACATATAGTATGTTTGCATTTATTTTTGTAATTTAGCAGATGCTCTTATCCAGAGCAACTAGGTTTAAGTGCCTTGCTCAAGGGCACCGACAGATTTAACACCTAGTCGGCTCGGGGATTCGAACCAGCAACCTTTTGGTTCCTGGCCCGTTTTCCTCTCTGAGGTAAATCTAGAATTGATAGATGTAGTTTCAATAATTGTAGATGGTTTTATTGATCAAAACTTCATTATTAAAGATTCACTCCAGCTATTTAGAACTTTTCCTGTTGAAAACAGATATTACAAGTATAAATACAGTAAAGTACACATACTTAAGAGTAAAAATATATATATTTTGAGTAAAATATATATAGATTTTTTGACACAATTGCGAAATGTAAAGCTGCAGTATGTAACTTTTTGGGCTACCTGACCAAATTCACATAGAAATGTGTGTCATAGATCTGTCATTCTCATTGAACGCAAGTCTAAGAAGCGGTAGATCTGTTCTATGTGCACTAATTCTGTTTCGTTTTTTTGCTTCTTTTACTTTCGGTTTCGTACACCAGCTTCAAACAGCTGAAAATACAATAGTTTGTTATTGAAAATATATTTCACATCGGTTTAGATGGTACAATCATTCTCTACACTATACTTGCTTGTTTTGAGAGAAAAAAATTAATCGAATTTTGGCAACCAGGAAATCGCGCCACGATTTTCTGCATACTGTATCTTTAAGGAGTTGGCAATTCAAGGAGTTGGCCTGATGGATGCACTCTGTTGTCGTCGGCCTCCCCCCTTGGAAAATAGAGGAAAGGCCATTTAATGAGGAACCCTGCACCAGCTACTGAAATGCACCTTCTGTTAAGTAAATTTGGTTGATAAATAAGGTACTAGGGAGGCTGAAGTGGGTCTTTAAGGACCTGAGTTTTTATTTACCATAACCTGATTAGGGAAACGTATGGCTCTTTTTCCTGGTCAGGTCACATGATTAGGGAGAACTCAGTAGCTCAGCTGGTAGAGCACGGCGCTTGTAACGCCAAGGTAGTGGGTTCGATCCCCGGGACCACCCATACAAATTTTTTTTTTTTTTTTTTATGTATGCACGCTTTGGATAAAAGCGTCTGCTAAATGGCATATTATTATTATTATAACTCAAGACCCCATGATATGTGAACCTAAAAGTGGGGTAAACTCACACAACCTAGTCGTTTTGTAAGTTTAAATATTACTTCAGGAATGAACACCAAAAGTTGATCCAGTCCATTTGTAAATGTATGCCAGTGAGAGGGGCCGTAATAGTTTGGAAGTAAATCACTTTGGGTTTCAACTTAGTCTTTCTGAGTGCAAGTTGCACCAGGACACTGGGTATAAACTGGGAATAGGTCATTGTTGTTTATGTCGAGCTGTTGATCCACAGAACAGGTGCATTGCTGTACAAGTCTAGACAGCAGCAAATAGTTAATTACGCTGTCAAGTCCTTTCTGTCATCCTTTTCAAAATGGTTTCCACATTCGCCAAATGCCCGCTCTTGAACAAGACACAGCATTGTGATAAACGTACATAAGAGCTCACATTATGAAAGTAATGAATCAGATAATCATCCTTATTTACCAGAAGACAACAAAATCACATTTGATCAGATAAGATGAATGAGACATACAAAAGCATGAAAGGCAATGATAGACAACGGAGTTCAGACATAAATGATTTAAAGGAATATGTGACATTTGTCACAGTATCAGGAACCATAATAACAATAGTCACTGAAGCTTCATTTAGATGGCATTAATATATGCAATTTTGGTCTTAAAATACATAATAGATACCACAAACAGTACATCCAGCTACAGTAGTTGTTGGAAATAGGTCAGACGTAAGTGTTGCTGCTACAGAATAGAAAGCATTTTCACCACCAACCAACCAGAGGTGTTGAAAAGGTACACAGCAAAAGGAATACTTTGAGATCACTCAAACTGCCCACTGAGACTGGAATTCAAACCTGCACTGCTGAAAAATAATGTTGGTGCACTTCACAACTTATGTAAGTCACTGTTTACTGTGTGAAACAACCCAAAACACACTTGCATTTTGATGAAAGGTTGTATTTTCTGCAGCCTTTTGAATGTTTGCTTGAATCGGGCCCTAAATGTTGCAAATAGGGAGTTTATGAGTTCTGTAAGGTAGTGATTGTTCATGTAACAAATTGGTGTAAAAATAACCCTGTGGCAGTCAACAAAATTCCATCTGCGGACCACACTGAAAATAGTCCTCCTGGAGTTAAACTAGGAATGAGGCTTCCCTCTACTGGACATAAGCTAACTCAACATGAACTTGATCTTTCAACATTATGAATAACCCCAACGGCACCAACAGGGTAGTCAACAGGGTAGTTCTGTGACATCATGTTATAACTATTTGGCAACTCATGTTGCTACAACAACCTGCAATATATGGTGTCAACTTCTGCAATGATAGTGGTTTGTCAATAAACATTCAAGAATAAAGGGTAGGATAAATGTTTGGGGAAATTATAGTAAAGTAAATAAGATTTGGGCGTAAAGTTTTTTATTTAAGATTCTGGAGCAGTGAAACTCAAAATGTGCGTATGGCTAAGGGCTATAAGGGCAAGCAAAAATATAACACGTCTGGCCCAGGGATGAAAACTGGTGAGGGCCCAAAAAGGTGACACTTTTTTTTTGTTGCACTGAAACATGCAAAAAAAATCCCTGCTTGTGGGAAATGCAGGTTTTAAGTAATTAAACAACAAATAATATGATCTACATGATCCGTCTCTGTGTGTAAAATAAAAAGTGGTTAATGTGAACCTAACTCACAGCTAAAAAAAAATTAAGAAAGCAATCCAATGTTATTTGATGCCTAGACATTACTGCAAATTACACTCAAGTCTTGAGAAAAAACAATACACTAATATTGCAGTTAGCCATGACAGCCTTTATAATAGAACGCTTGTGACCACACACATCTAAATACTGCACTTGGGGGGGAAAACATCTTCAAGTAGAAATAGAATGAAACAAAAAGGCATTCTATTTTTGCTCTATTATAGTGGCCACTACAGTAGACATCGATTATGTGCACAAGACTACGTGTGCAAAAAATTATGTTCACTGAGCAAAACATTCTAGAATCCCCCCTCACTCACAAGTGTTACTGTCAAATTCAACACAACAAAGGCAATATCTTTGGGCTACACTGCATATTATTACATTGTACACTTTGCCTGTGGACATCTGTTCTACAATGTGCCAGCAGCAGAGCATGAGACCCTTTGTTGGCATAACTGATCTCTTTCAGGCAGAGTACACCTGGCATACCCCTTCTTATCCACCGTATTGAAAAAGTGTGGTCTTCCCTTCACCTCTGGCATCCAGCTTAAACCAAGCCCAGCTCCAGGCAGCTACACTTGATCCCCGAATCCACTTGTTTAACAAGCAACGCCTCATTTTCACCTAATTCTCCCATTCTGAAAATTAACCACATACTGTAGAGGGAAAACATTAGTTCACAGATAGTAGTTAGTTCGTTAGCTAGTTAACATTTCAGATTGCCAGGGTCCAGTAAGCAACTAGCGCGTTATAACTTGAGGAACGGTAAATCGTCTACCAGTTAATACTATAGCGAATTGGTTAGGTTACTAACGTTAGCTCATCTGATGTAACGTTAGCTGTCTGACTATTAGTCAGCAAATTTTCAAACCATAAACTCAATTATTTGATCAGTTAAGTTGGCTAATGTTGCTCAACATTTCTCTGGCTAGCTAACGAGAATTCGATACAGCTAGCAAGATACTTAACAATACTTCCACCACACTGTCTCTCACCTCAAACTTTCCAAACGGCAGTTTTTCGGTTACAGCTCATGAAGTACGCTTAAACACCTTCTCACCTACCTCTTCGTTATAGTTCTGGGGACGTGCTGCTGTAACTGGCAAACTGCCTTTCCACTCTCCGCTGTCTTTCTAGTGCGCGCGCTGATGCTGTAACTGGCAAGTTGGTTGTCTCTTCTCTCTTCAGTCGCGTGCTGCATTCTGTTATGTCAACGATTGGCTGAGCCTTGGAAACAGCCAGAATTGCTCCAAACGCGCATAACTCGTACGCTTACAGCCGGTTAACACAATTGGGACACACCAATGTCAGCACTATACTGTAGTATGGTATCAGGAATATCCCCTTTCGTAGGCCAATGCCCTACGTTAACACAGCCTTCCTTCCCTGAAGGAAACCTTGATCTGATGTAAAAGGATAGGTAAAGGCTATCATGGAACCCTTACAAGCCACCCTGATCTCACGCGCTTCCATGAATGGTTCACTGCACGGGTCCAGTGAAGCATTCGTGTAAACTTGCGAGATCAGGGTGGCTTGCGAGGCTACCCTTGCTCTACAATCATGCTAGATATTGGCGCACTAAGGACGTTTGGCTGAGTTTTATAGCCTGACCGAATCCTAACTAAAACAGTAAAGTCTTCCATGATGTACAAGCTGATATCACATTCCACTTCATAAATATTCCAATCCAATGAAGAAACACTATTTCTAGTGGCACTGGTCCACTGTTTTTCCCCTATAGTCGCAAGTACAGGCTGAAATCAGCCCTTTCCCCTCCTACCTACCCATGTAGATCTGAAACTATTAAATAGGTGTAAGCAATATGGTGAAGATTTCACCCAATCCAATCCTTTCAAATCTACAGGACTGACCAGGGGCATGGTTCATTTTGAAAAATCAAACACAGCAGCACATTCCAGAGACAATGTACAGTACATGGTTCCAGTGATGACAGCTGCTACTTCATCCCCTGTACCATGTATTTCTGTATGCTGCCTTTTCTGACAAAGCATTACAATCAAATTCTACTTTGGCACCTGTATATATATTTTTTTGCAGTACTAGGTGTGAATTGTATGTTGTAATAGGATAATCAATCACAGGCGTTGGCATCCACACCATATTCAAAAACAACATTAAAATAAACTTCCACCTACAGATCTCAAAGTTGGTCCAGAACACGTCTACACACATCGGCCATTGAACAGAAAAACAAATCTTCACCTTGAACAACATTTTATTTAATAAACTTTGCACAAGTGAGATGTGGGGCCATTGCAGGTGAACTGATGGGGTGTTAGCGCCACAGGCGTTGGTTTGGCATCTCACATCTTCCCTGGCCACTGCAAGGAAAGAGGTGAGAATTCATTAATTTACACACAACTACCATTTTGAAAAAGCTAAATAACAGACCTAAGGCCTCATTAACGTGTCCCTGAGATGATACATATGGAAATAGAGCTGAATGATTTCCCAGTCCACCTACACCATCTGTAGCTCAGCTGGTAGAGCACTGCGCTTGTAACGCCAGGGTAGTGGGTTCGATCCCCGGGACCACCCATACACAAAAATGTATGCACGCATGACTAAGTCGCTTTGGATAAAAGCATCTGCTAAATGGCATATTATTATTTTATTATTATTATTTACATACTATAAAGCAGTAATTTTATAGTGGTTGTAGTGAGTCGTTCTGAGTTCCCTCGAGGGCCATGGCCAGCAGCCTTGGTTTATAGTTCCCTTAGGCAATGTTCTTGCCACCAGAAGCTGACATCAGTGAGTGTACTTGCACTGGTGGTAGTCTAAAAGCCGACCAAAAATATTATACTTCAGGAATGGGACCCACTCCTGCAGGATTGTTCCAGTCCTACTTCAACACACCCGGTTCTACGCAACTGCACCTGGATTAACTGAATCAGGTGTGATAAGGCTAAAGCAAAACCATGTGCACACAACTGCTTTCTAGGAGTACATTTGAAGGCCCTTGCTATACTTTACATTTTAAAATCAGTTTAAAATAAAGTTAAGTGGAAAAATATTAAAATTAACAGGAATTAAGCAAAAAATGTTTTAAAGTATTACCAAAAATAAAAGACAATGCGATAGTGTTTCAATGTAACCAAGGTATGAATGATTGTTCTTTTAAATACAAAATCTTTTCGGCCTTACTTGTCGTCAATTTGCAGCGTAAAAATAATTATGTTTAGGCCACCTGACCATTTGGTCTGACAAATTGGCCTGTGGCTGAATCTAGTTGCCTGCCCCTGCTTTGTATGGACAATAGTACACACCTATCGCAGCCTCCTGGCTTCCCTTTCAGATTCCAGAAGTGTCAACACATCGCCTTCTCTGACTGGCCCCTTCACGTTCCTGATGATGGACCGGTTGCTGTCATCCATGAACTCCACACGGACCTGAAAGAGACAGGCAGGATACATTAGAACAGGGTTTCCCAAACTAGGGGTCACGAGAGAATTTGCGCTTGGTTCATAGAACCGGGATTAAGTCAGTAACCTCTGGTAGCCGCTAGATGCAGTCGTAAATAAACAGCGGTTTCAGTTTTATTCCTACAAATGCAGCTCATCTTTTCAACGGTTTAAGCTACAGAATATGACCCTATCACTGAAAGACTTTGCAACGAGTACGTAACGTTTCCCTCTACTATGCCCACAAGCCCTTAGAACCGAGTGGACAAGACCAGGCACTAAATCAGACTGGGTGGAAACACAGATCATACAACATTGCCTGATACCAATACCTTTGATGCATTTCAGTCACTTCACACCATACTGTATTCAGATTGAAATACTGTCAGACTGATTTGTAATAGACTGTCATAGCCCACATTAAAAAGTAAACATTGGCTGTTGATTACATAATAAAATAATAATGAACATGTGGGGTCATGAAAATGTTATCAAAATGGGGTCGTGGGCCAAAAAAGTTTGGAACCCCTGCATTAGAACATTCAACATCCACGGACTCTACACTTGTTTACAGTTTTAATATAATAATATAATATGCCATTTAGCAGACGCTTTTATCCAAAGTGACTTAGTCATGCGTGCATACATTATTTTAATTTTTTTTGTATGGGTGGTCCCGGGGATCGAACCCACTACCGTTACAAGCGCCGTGCTCTACCAGCTGAGCTACAGAGGACCACGTAACTAGGGTGTTAGGTGACGCGACAATCAATGGACGCTATGCGAGAACTATACAAAAATGTTCACTAAATGTAAATGTTTGTCAAAATACATTAATCATTTGAAAACAATGTGGCAGTTAACCATGTCTAAAAAATCCCAATACTGTACGTTGATACTTATGCAATATGAGCCCAAACGTAAAGCAAGTGCCATGCTAAGAACGTTCAGTTCTGTGCGACAGCCCTTTGTGAAAGACGCAGAAATCTGTGTTCATATTTGCTTTTTGCGATGGGTATTCCTCAACCTAGAGTAAGATCGATGCGTCATTGTATTGCCAAGAATGGGAAAGTCCTGAGTGTGTTTCACGGTCATTTGACTGAAGTAGTAAGGTTATTCCTTCATTTGTCATTTAGATGTTGTGAAGTATGGGTTGTCAGGGATTGGTTCTACAGTGTGCCAGTGGCAATAGAAGGTGACCATTTGGCCACTGAAGGCTGTTACGACGCCAAACCGCAGTCAGGTCAAGATCCTGGTGAGGACGAGGAGCACGTAGATGAGCTTCCCTGTGTGTTTCTGACAGTTACGCAGAAATTATTCGGTTGCGCAAACCTAAAGTTTCATCAACCGTCTGGGCGGCTGGTCTCAGACCATCCCGAAGGTGAAGAAGCTGGATGTGGAGGTCTTGGGCTGTCGAGGTTACACGTGGTCTGCGGTTGTGAGGCTTGTTGGACGTAAAGCCAAATTCTCTAAAATGATGTTTGAGACCGCTTATGGTAGAGAAATTAGCATTCAATTCTCTGACAACAGCATGCCAATTACACACTCCCTCAACTTGACATCTGTGGCATTGTGTTGTGAAAAAACATTTTAGAGTGGCCTTTTGTCCCCAGCACAAGGTGCACCTGTGTAATGATAATGCTGTTTAATCAGCTTCTTGATGTGCCACACCTGGAAGGTGGAAGCATTATCTTGGCAAAGGAGAAATGCTCAATAACAGGGTGGTAAACAAATTTGTGCACAACATTTGCGAGAAGCTTTTTGTGGGCATGGTACATTTCTGGGATCTTTTATTTCAGTTCATGAAACATGGGCCCAACACTTTACATGTTGCGTTTATATTTTTTGTTCAGTATAGTTTCTCAGGGATGAGATGCACAACATCTGTCAATACTTTGGTTTACCATGACATGCTACATTGCTAGCTGTCCGACTAGTGACCTCGCATGCCTATCTATACATGACAATCTTAGACATTAGCATGTGTCATTGCCAGAATAACTACAGAATGTGAGCTGAAGGACTAGTTTTCTGCATAAGGCATCACCACATTAGCTAACTTGCCATCGACATTCTTCTCAACTGGTTGGGTTGGCTAACAAGCCAATACTTTAACTCACGTTAACTAGTTAATGCTTGCTTTTTCAGAATGTAGTAACATACCTGGGTACACTGTCCCTGGGAACCCGTTCTCCCGAGCACCTTGGTGACCTGGGGAAGAAATTGAAACAGCCAATTACACAACTGAGGTAACGGGAGGGGGGTAAAAAAGTGTCTGTTCTTCAGTTAGGGAGTGTTAGCTACAGTAGCTAGCAAATGGCTGCTGTAGCACCTCCAGCACGCGCAGGCCACCGAGCAATGAGGCCCGATGCTCCGTTCAAGTATAAACGTGGCAGTAACTTAACAAAAAATGAGCTCAAATTAAACAATGCGTATTTACGAATTCACACATTCATTCATTTAAGATATTTCACAAAGGATTAGGTTTTCTTACTCTAGCAAGCTTGATCGGCTGCACGCGGCTGGCGTCCATATTGTCAGGTTAGACCGGAAAGGAAGTCACGTGGTGCGAGTACAGTATATATTCAAACTGTAATCCAAAATATTTTTAACTTTTAATAAATCTACCCACTTTATATTTTATTCATCTAATATTTTACATGACCTGCGTTTAAAAATACATCTCCCTGAATTAAAAACCTCGCCTATTTAAAAGAAGTGTACATTTCCGGTTCCGGTAAACTGGTTAATTCATGCCGCATTCACGTGCTAGTCTGAACTAGGAAACTCTGACATTTCCGACGTGCTAATTTTTTGTAGTAATACATGTGCTGAGCTCAACTAGTTAACAGGTCGGACATTTCCGAGTTTTGACTACTACTTGAAAGCGGCAACATAGATATTTGATTATCTCTGTTCATTCCACTCCGTAAAATAGGGGGTGGGGAACTGGGATGAACCATCTCTGATTATCTGAATAATCAATGTACTGCCTTTGATTTCTAATTCTAGTTGCATGTTTTATAGCTGTATTTTAAAATCGCAAAGACAAAGCCTGATAAACGAATTAAAGCATTATGTGGAGTATTTTACATCGATAGGAAGTAGAATTTCTAAAGACTAGACATAACAAATGCACTTGTAATGCCACTTACAAATATACAGTCTATCAATAAAAATGTTTAGGCTACTACTGGACAACAGTAATAGCCTATATTGGCTTGAACGTTATGCTAATGTAATCGGTACATAAGCCCATTATTACCCTAAATCAGGGTACCCCAACTGGCGGCCCGCGGGTCAAATTTGTCCCGCAGGTGATTTTATGTGGCCTGAGTTTTATGAGCAAAAATACATTGAACAAAAATATAAACGCAACATGCAAGAATTTCAAAGATTTTGCTGAGTTACAGTTCATATAAGGAAATCAGTCAATTTAAATAAATAAATTAAGCCATAATCTATGGATTTCACATGACTGGGAATACAGATATGCATCTGTTCCTCTGTTCGTCACAGATACTTTAGGGGCATGGATCAGAAAACCAGTCAGTATCTGGTGTGACCACCATTTGCCTCATGCAGCAATACACATCTCCTTCGCAGTGAGTTGATCAGGCTGTTGATTGAGGCCTGTGGAATGTTGTCCCACTCCTCTTTAATGGCTGTGTGAAGTTGCTGGATATTGGCGGGAAATGGAACATGCTGACGTACACGTCGATCCAGAGCATCCCAAACATGCTCAATAGGTGTTGTTGTCTTGTGAGTATGCAGGGCATGGAAGAAATTTGATATTTTCAGCTCCCAGGAATTGTGTACAGATCCTTGCAACATGGGGCCGTGCATTATCATGCTGAAACATGAGGTGATGGCGGTGGATGAATGGCACGGCAATGGGCCCAGGGATCTCGTCACGGTATCTCTGTGTATTCAAATTGCCATCGATAAAATGCAATTGTGTTTGTTGTCCATAGCTTAAGCCTGCCCATACCATAACCCCACCGCCACCATGGGGAACCCTGTTCCCAAAGTTGACATCAGCAAACCGCTTGCCCACACGATGCCATACACGCTGTCAGCCATCTGCCTGGTACAGTTGAAACCGGGATTCATCCGTGAACAGCACACTTCTCCAGTGTGCCAGTGACCACTAAGCATTTGCCCACTAAAGTCGGTTACAACGCCAAACTGCAGTCAGGTCAAGACCCTGGTGAGGACGACGAGCATGCAGATGAGCTTCCCTGAGACAGTTTCTGACAGTTTGTGCAGAAATTCTTTGGTTGTGCAAACCCACAGTTTCATCAGCTGTCCTGGTGGCTCGTCTCAGACCATCCCGCAGGTGAAGAAGCCGGATGTGGAGGTCCTGGGCTGGCATGGTTACACGTGGTCTGGGGTTGTGAGTCCGGTTGGATGTACTGCCAAATTCTCTAAAATGACATTGGAGGCGGCTTATGGTAGAGAAATTAACATTACATTCTCTGGCAACAGCTCTGGTGGACATTCTTGCAGTCAGCATGCCAGTTGCACGCTCCCTCAAAACTTGAGACATCTGTGGCATTGTGTTGTGTGACAAAACTGCACATTTTAGAGTGGCCTTTTATTGTCCCCAGCACAAGGTGCACTTGTGTAATGATCATGCTGTTTAATCAGCTTCTTGATGTGCCACACCTGTCAGGTGGATGGATTATATTGGCAAAGGAGAAATGCTCACTAACAGGAATGTAAACAAATTTGTGCACAACATTTAAGAGAAGTAAGCTTTGTGTGTGTATGGAATCAATCTTAGTCCTGTATTGACTCTTTGCCTGTTTGATGGTTCGTCGGAGGGCATAGCAAAATTTCTTATAAGCGTCCGGGTTAGAGTCCCGCTCCTTGAAAGCGGCAGCTCTAACCTTTAGCTCAGTGCGGATGTTTCCTGTAATCCATGGCTTCTGGTTGGGGTATGTACGTACGGTCACTGTGGGGACGACATCATCGATGCACTTATTGATGAAGCCAGTGACTGATGTGGTGTACTCCTCAATGCTATCTAAAGAATCCCGGAACATATTCCAGTCTGTGCTAGCAAAACAGTCCCGTAGCTTAGCATCTGCGTCATCTGACCACTTTTTTATTAACCGAGTCACTGGTGCTTCCTGCTTTAGTTTTTGCTTATAAGCAGGAATCAGGAGGATAGAGTTATGGTCAGATTTGCCAAATGGAGGGCGAGGGAGAGCTTTGTATACGTCTCTGTGTGTGGAGTAAAGGTGGTCTAGAGTTTTTTTTTCCTCTGGCTGCACATTTAACATGCTGGTAGAAATGAGGTAGAACGGATTTAAGTTTCCCTGCATTAAAGTCCCCGGCCACTAGGAGCGCTGCCTCTGGATGAGCGTTTTCCTGTTGACTTATGGCCTTATACAGCTCATTCAGTGCAATCTTAATGCCAGCATTGGTTTGTGGTGGTAAATAGACAGCTATGAAAAATATAGATGAAAACTCTCTTGGTAAATATTGTGGTCTACAGCTTATCATAAGATACTCTACCTCAGGCGAGCAAAACCTAGAGACTTCCTTGGTATTTTATTTTGTGCACCAGCTGTTGTTTACAAATATACACAGACCGCCACCCCTTGTCTTACTGGAGTCAGCTGTTCTTTCCTGCCGATGTAGCGTATAGCCCGCTAGCTGTATGCTGTCCATGTCGTCTTTCAGCCACGACTCAGTGAAACATAAGATATTACAGTTTTTAATGTCCCGTTGGTAGGATAACCGTAATCTTAGGTCATCCAATTTATTCTCAAATTATTGAAGATTGGCTAATAGGATTGATGGGAGAGGCAGTTTACTCGCTCGCCGTCGGATCCTTACAAGGCACCCCAACCTACGTCCACGATATCTCCGTCTCTTCCTCATGCGAATGACGGGGATTTGGGCCTTTTCGGGTGTCTGTAGGATATCCTTCACGGCCGCCTCGTTGAAGAAAAAATCTTAGTCCAATACGAGGTAAGTTATCGCTGTCCTGATATCCAGAAGCTCTTTTTGGTTATAAGAGACGATAGCAGAAACATTATGTACAAAATAAATTACAAATAACGTGGAAAAACACACATAATAGTACAATTGGTTAGAGGGCTGTAAAACGGCAGCCATCTTCTCCGGCGCCATCCAAATAATGTTGTTTATATTTTTGTTCAGTGTATATATATATATATATATATACAGTGCTGCTTGAAAGTATGTGAACCCTACAGGGCAGGTCATTATTTTGCTATAAAATATTAAAATTAAAATACAATCCTCATCTAAACCCCAATTCGTAATAAAGACATTCCAAGTAAATGACAGAAACAAAAAAATGATATATTTTCATTGTTTATTTAACAAAAGTGGTTTATTTAACAGAAACTCAGATTTGATGTGTGCAAAAATATGTGAACCCATTCAGTCAATAGCTTGTGGCACCTCCATTAGCAGCGATAACTTGGATTAAACGTCTCCTTTAGCCAGTAATCAGTCTCTGACATCTGTTTTGAGGGATTTTTTGCCCACTCCTCCCTACAGAACTCAGCCAATTGAGTGAGGTTTGAACTGCCCGCTTCAGGTCCTGCCACAGCATCTCAATTGGATTTAGGTCAGGACTTTGACTTGGCCAATCCAAAACACAAATCTTCTTTCTCACTACATGTTCGTCGTCAAACCCACTGGCTCCAGGCCATCTATAAATCACTGCTAGGCAAATCCCCGCCTTATCTTAGCTCATTGGTCACCATAGCAGCACCCACCCGTAGTCTGCGCTCCAGCAGGTATATCTCACTGGTCATTCCCAAAGCCAACACCTCCTTTGGCCGCCATTCCTTCCAGTTCTCTGCTGCCAATGACTGGAACGAATTGCAAAAATCTCTGAAGCTGGAGACTCTTATCTCCCTCAATAACTTTAAGCATCAGTTGTCAGAGCACCTTACCGATCACTGCACCTGTACACAGCCCATCTGAAATTAGCCCACCCAACTACCTCATCCCTATATTGTTATTTATTTTGCTCTTTTGCACCCCAGTATCTCTATTTGCACATAATCTCTTGCACATCTAGCATTCCAGTGTTAATACTATTGTAATTATTCTGCACTATAGCCTATTTATTGCCTTACCTCCATAACTTGCTACATTTGCACACACTGTATATATATTTTCTGTTGTATTTCTGACTTTATGTTTTTTACCCCATATGTAACTCTGTGTTGTTTTTTATTGCACTACTTTGCTTTATCTTGGCCAGGTCGCAGTTGTAAATGAGAACCTGTTCTCAACTGGCTTACCTGGTTAAATAAAGGTGAAAAAAAAAAAAAAAAAAATTCTCCTGAGCCATTCTTTGGTAGATTTGCTTGAATGCTTTGGGTCTTTGTCTTGTTGTAAGACCCATTTTCGGCCCAGCTTTAGCTCCTTGACTGATGACTTGATGTTCTGTTCAAGAATCTCCTGTGTATACCTCAGAATTCATGGTTCCCTTAATGATGACCACAATCCAAGATGGCGTAGCAGTGCGTTTGTGTTTTCTATAGTGTTCTCATGTAAATAGCCTGTTTCTAGTGTCCTAGTGTTCTGGTGTCCTGTTTGTCTTTTTCGTATATATTTTCGTATATATTTCTCAATCTCACTTTCCACCCGTTAACTAAATATACTTTCCTGCAACCCGCCTCACCCAATGTGGAACGGATTTTATTATTTACTTTTATCCAGAACCTCTGGCTGAAACTAGCCAGCTAGCCAGCCAACTAGCTACTTGCTATTAGCCACCGTTAGCGTTCTTCACCATTGTCCGTGGCCTGCACTACCTACCAGCCAGCTCTAGCCTGGACAATTATCGGCCAGTCTGCACAGTCTGCACATCGCGCTATCGAGCCAGAGCATATCGGATTTTCTGCCGGAATCACTGGACCTTAACACCGGATCATCACAACTAGCTAGCTGCATCCGAGTGGCTGTTGTTGTTGTTGGCTAATCACCACTGTCCGAAGCTAGTCCCAGTTAGCCTTGAGCTAGCCTCGAGCCAGGCCCATCTCCCGGCTATCTACCTCTCTGTCAACCGGACGGGACCTCCTAGTGTTGACACGGAGCCCCACTGATCCATCACGACAGGTCTGCCAACGTAATCGTCTGATGTGGTTTCAACAGGCTTCCCGTTGCGACGACCACGAAGATCCATCTGCTAGCCCCGGCCCGCTAGCACGCGTAATCAACAACCGTGCCTCCTGCTCGCCTGTGCTTTTCAGCCTACGATCTTCTCCCGGACTTACTTAGTGCTGTTCACTGGACCTTATGATCACTCAGCTACACAGCTAATGCCTGCTGGACTGTTCCTTTACACGTTACCCCATCCTGTTTATCTGTTTAGCCTCAGCCCAAACTTTCGTCGCCATTACCAGTTGTTGTCTTAGCCCTCTCGAATAACACCTGTGATTGCGTTATGCCTCTCTCCCATGTCAATATGCTTAGCCATTTGCGGTTTGGGTTAGTTCTTACTATACAATTTCACTGTAGGGCCCCAAGTTCAGCTCAACCACCCTCAGAGAGCTCCTTTGTCCCACCCCCCCATACACACGGAGACCGGCTCAATCGGTACCTCCAGTGATGCTATCTCTTTCATATTTACCCAATGTTTAGGTGTACCTCCACTGTACTCATATCCTTCCATATTCTTGTCTGTACATAATGCCCTGAATCAATTCTACAACGCCCGGAAACCTGCCCCTCTTCTCTGTACGCACTAGAAGACCAGTTCTTAAAGCCTTTAGCCGTATCCTTATTCTATTCCTCCTCTGTTCCTCTGGTGATGTAGATGTTAACCCAGGCCCTGTAGCCCCCAGTATCACTCCTGCTCCCCAGGCGCTATAATTTGTTGACTTCTGTAATCGCAAAAGCCTTGGTTTCTTGCATATTAACATCAGAAGCCTCCTCCCTAAGTTTGAGTTATTGACTGTGTTAGCACACTCAGCCAGCCCTGATGTTCTAGCAGTGTCTGAATCCTGGTTTAGGAAGGCCACCAAAGATTCTGAAATGTCCATTCCCAACTACAACATTTTCCGTCTAGATAGAACTGCCAAAGGGGGCGGAGTTGCAATCTACTGTAGAGATAGCCTGCAGAGCTCTATCATACTATCCAGGTCTGTGCCCAAACAGTTTGAGCTTCTACTTCTAAAAATCCACCTTTCCAGAAATAAGTCTCTCACTGTTGCAGCTTGCTACAGACACCCCTCAGCCCCCAGCTGTGCCCTGAACACCATATGTGAATTGATTGCCCCCCATCTATCCTCAGAGTTCGTATTGCTTGGTGACCTAAACTGGGATATGCTTAACACCCCGGCCGTCCTACAATCTAAACTAGATGCCCTCAATCTCACACAAATTATCAAGGAACCTACCAGGTACAATCCTAAATCCGTTAACATGGGCACCCTCATAGATATCATCCTGACTCATTTACCCTCTAAATACACCTCCGCTGTCTTCAACCAGCATCTCAGCGATCACTGCCTCATTGCCTGCGTCCGTAATGGGTCCGCGGTCAAACGATCACCCCTCATCTCTGTCAAACGCTCCCTAAAACACTTCAGCGAGCAGGCCTTTCTAATTGACCTGGCCCGGGTATCCTGGATGGATATTGATCTCATTCCGTCAGTAGAGGATACCTGGATGTTCTTCAAAAGTAAGCATGCCCCATTCAAAAAATTCAGAACTAAGAACAAATATAGCCCCTGGTTCACCCCAGACTTGACTGCCCTTGACCAGCACAAAAACATCCTGTGGCGTACTGCATTAGCATCGAAGAGCCCCCGCGATATGCAACTTTTCAGGGAAGTCAGGATCCAATATACACAAGCAGTTAGGAAAGCAAAGGCTAGCTTTTTCAAACAGAAATGTGCATCCTGTACCACTAACTCCAAAAAGTATTGGGACACTGTAAAGTCCATGGAGAATAAGAGCACCTCCTCCCAGCTACCCACTGCACTGAGGCTAGGAAACACTGTCACCACCGATAAATCTACGATAATCGAGAATTTCAATAAGCATTTTGCTACGGCTGGCCATGCGTTCCACCTGGCTACCCCTACCCCGGCCACCAGCTCTGCACCCTCCGCTGCAATTTGCTCATGCCCCCCCCCCCCCCCCCCCCTGCTTCTTCTTCACCCAAATTCAGATAGCTGATGTCCTGAAATACAGTGGGGAAAAAAGTATTTAGTCAGCCACCAATTGTGCAAGTTCTCCCACTTAAAAAGATGAGAGAGGCCTGTTATTTTCATCATAGGTACACGTCAACTATGACAGACAAATTGAGAAAAAATATCCTGAAAATTACATTGTAGGATTTTTAATGAATTTATTTGCAAATTATGGTGGAAAATAAGTATTTGGTCACCTACAAACAAGCAAGATTTCTGTCTCTCACAGACCTGTAACTTCTTCTTTAAGAGGCTCCTCTGTCCTCCACTCGTTACCTGTATTAATGGCACTTGTTTGAACTTGTTATCAGTATAAAAGACACCTGTCCACAACCTCAAACAGTCACACTCCAAACTCCACTATGGCCAAGACCAAAGAGCTGTCAAAGGACACCAGAAACAAAATTGTAGACCTGCACCAGGCTGGGAAGACTGAATCTGCAATAGGTAAGCAGCTTGGTTTGAAGAAATCAACTGTGGGAGCAATTATTAGGAAATGGAAGACATACAAAACCACTGATAATCTCCCTCGATCTGGGGCTCCACGCAAGATCTCACCCCGTGGGGTCAAAATGATCACAAGAACGGTGACCAAAAATCCCAGAAACACACGGGGGGACCTAGTGAATGACCTGCAGAGAGCTGGGACCAAAGTAACAAAGCCTACCATCAGTAACACACTACGCCGCCAGGGACTCAAATCCTGCAGTGCAAGACGTGTCCCCCTGCTTAAGCCAGTACATGTCCAGGCCCGTCTGAAGTTTGCTAGAGTGCATTTGGATGATCCAGAAGAGGATTGGGAGAATGTCATATGGTCAGATGAAACCAAAATATAACTTTTTGGTAAAAACTCAACTCGTCGTGTTTGGAGGACAAAGAATGCTGAGTTGCATCCAAAGAACACCATACCTACTGTGAAGCATGGGGGTGGAAACATCATGCTTTGGGGCTGTTTTTCTGCAAAGGGACCAGGACGACTGATCCGTGTAAAGGAAAGAATGAATGGGGCCATGTATCGTGAGATTTTGAGTGAAAACCTCCTTCTATCAGCAAGGGCATTGAAGATGAAACGTGGCTGGGTCTTTCAGCATGACAATGATCCCAAACACACCGCCCGGGCAACGAAGGAGTGGCTTCATAAGAAGCATTTCAAGGTCCTGGAGTGGCCTAGCCAGTCTCCAGATCTCAACCCCATAGAAAATCTTTGGAGGGAGTTGAAAGTCCGTGTTGCCCAGCGACAGCCCCAAAACATCACTGCTCTAGAGGAGATCTGCATGGAGGAATGGGCCAAAATACCAGCAACAGTGTGTGAAAACCTTGTGAAGACTTACAGAAAACGTTTGACCTGTGTCATTGCCAACAAAGGGTATATAACAAAGTATTGAGAAACTTTTGTTATTGACCAAATACTTATTTTCCACCATAATTTGCAAATAAATTCATAAAGAATCCTACAATGTGATTTTCTGGATATTTTTTTCCTCATTTTGTCTGTCATAGTTGACGTGTACCTATGATGAAAATTACAGGCCTTTCTCATTTTTTTAAGTGGGAGAACTTGCACAATTGGTGGCTGACTAAATATTTTTTTTCCCCACTGTAGCTGCTAAATCTGGACCCCTACAAATCAGCTGGGCTAGACAATCTGGACCCTTTCTTTCTGAAATTAGACGCCGAAATTGTCGCAACCCCTATTACTAGCCTGTTCAACCTCTCTTTCGTATCGTCTGAGATCCCCAGAGATTGGAAAGCTGCCGCGGTCATCCCCCTCTTCAAAGGGGGTGACACTCTAGATCCAAACTGTTACAGACCCATATCCATCCTGCCCTGCCTTTCAAAAGTATTTGAAAGCCAAGTTAAAAAACAGATCACCGACCATTTAGAATCCCTCCGTACCTTCTCCGCTATGCAATCTGGTTTCCGAGCTGGTCATGGGTGCACCTCAGCCACGCTCAAGGTCCTAAACGATATAATAACCGCAATCGATAAAAGACAGTACTCTGCAGCCGTCTTCATCGACCTGGCCAAGGCTTTTGACTCTGTCAATCACCGCATTCTTATTGGCAGACTAAATAACCTTGGTTTCTCAAATGACTGCCTCGCCTGGTTCACCAACTACTTCTCAGATAGAGTTCAATGTGTCAAATCGGATGGCCTGTTGTCTGGACCTCTGGCAGTCTCTATGGGGGTGCCACAGGGTTCAATTCTAGGGCCGACTCTATTCTCTGTGTATATCAATGATGTCGCTCTTGCTGCTGTTGACTCTCAGATCCACCTCTACGCAGACGACACCATTTTGTATACATCTGGCCCTTCATTGAACACTGTGTTAACAAACCTCCAAACGAGCTTCAATGCCATACAACACTCCTTCCGTGGCCTCCAACTGCTATTAATCGCTAGTAAAACTAAATGCATGCTCTTCAATCGAACGCTGCTTGCACCCGCCCGCCCGACTAGAATCACTACTCTCGGCGGGTCTGACTTAGAATATGTGGACAACTACAAATACCTAGGTGTCTGGTTAGATCGTAAACTCTCCTTCCAGACTCACATTAAGCCTCTCCAATCCAAAGTTAAATCTAGAATCGGCTTCCTATTTCGCAACAAAGCCTCCTTCACTCATGCTGCTAAACATGCCCTCGTAAAACTGACTATCCTACCAATCCTTGACTTCGGCGATGTCATTTACTAAATATCTTCCAACACTCTACTCAGCAAATTGCATGTAGTCTATCACAGTGCCATCTGTTTTGTCACCAAAGCCCCATATACTACCCACCATTGTGACCTGTACGCTCTCATTGGCTGGCCCTCACTACATATTTGTCGCCAAACCCACTGGCTCCAGGTCATCTATAAATCACTTCTAGGCAAATCCCTGCCTTATCTTAGATCATTGGTCACCATAGCAACACCCAGCCGTAGTATGCGTTCCAGCAGGTATATCTCACTGGTCATCCCCAAAGCCAACACCTCCTTTGGCCGCCATTCCTTCCAGTTCTCTGCTGCAAATGACTGGAACGAACTGCAAAAATCTCTGAAGCTGGATACACTTATCTCCCTCACTAACTTTAAGCATCTGTTGTCAGAGCAGCTTACCGATCACTGCACCTGTACACAGCCCATCTTTAATTAGCCCACCCAACTACCTCATCCCCATATTGTTATTTACATTGTTATTTATTTTGCTTATTTGCACCCCAGTATCTCTATTTGCACATCATCTTCTGCACATTTATCACTCCAGTGTTAATACTAAATTGTAATTATTTTGCACTATGGCTGTTTATTGCCTTACCTCCATAACTTACTACATGTGCACACACTGTATATAGATTTTATATTGTGTTATTGACTGTACGTTTTTTTATTCCATATGTAACTCTGTGTTTGTTGTTTGCAGGTGCAAAAATAAGTGAACCCCATGTTGCGTTGGTTAAATCAAGTAGGTAAGTAGAATGAACCAATCAAAGGAGAGATCGTTAGGAAAGAGTTTGGACGGGACTCTGATAAATAGAGATAGGAAACCTGGTCAGTTTGGTGTTACCCATCCAGATGAATGCAAAGCTAAATCTGTAATCGGGGTTCACATACTTTCAAGCAGCACTGTATATACTGAACAAAAATATGAACACAACATGTGTCACGGTTTCGGCCGAGGCTGCCTCTCTCCCTTGTTCGGGCAGGCTTCGGCGTTCGTTGTCTCCGGAATACTAGCTGCCACCGTTGTATGTTTCATGTTCGTTTGCTTTTGTCTGATTGTTGTCACACCTGTTTTCATTTAGTGTCATTAGTGTCCTATTTAGTTCTCGTTGTGTTTGTCAGGTGTTGTGTGTTATTGATTTTTGTCTGTCGTGTGTAGGGCTGATGTTCGCTATTTCGCTCGGTTGAGCTTCCCTCCACTGCGTGGAGTGTTTACGCACCTGTGTAGTGCGCATTTGTTTTGTTCGCCTTCGTGCGTTATTTCGCCTACGGGCAAGTGTTCTCGTAATTTCCTTGTTGGAGAGTTACTAAAGTCTGTTGGACTATACTTCGGTGTCCTGCGTTTGATTCCACCACTACACCCACCTACAGCACGCGTGACAGAATAACACACCTTAAAATGGAATCAGCAGGAGCCGCAGCAGCCCTGACGACGCTGGAGGACCAGGTTCGGGACCAGATCCTGCAGATGGGGACCGCACTGCAGGAGGTGATCACCACCATTCGAGGCTGGGGAACGCCTCCACCGCCACCCTCCCTGCCAGCACCATCGGGCAGTCCGCCCATTCCAGCACCGGAACACCGAGGAGTCCGACTCTCGCTCCCGAGGTCCTACGATGGAACCGCGGCCGGGTGTCAGGGATTCCTTCTCCAGGTGGAGCTGTACCTGGCCACCGTGCACCCGGCGCCCTCGGGACATGAGAGCGTGTCCGCCCTGATCTCCTGCCTTTCCGGGAAGGCATTGGAATGGGCCAACGCGGAGTGGAGGAAGATCGACGCGGACACCATCACGTACGACGAGTTCTCCCGCCGCTTCAGGGCGGTGTTTGACCATCCCCCGGAGGGGAAAGCGGCGGGGGAGCGTCTGGTCTTCCTCCGGCAGGGGAGGAGGAGCGCGCAAGAGTTCGCCCTCGAATTCCGTACTCTAGCGGCAGATGCAGGGTGGAATGATCGGGCTCTCGTCGATCACTACAGGTGTAGTCTACGAGAGGACGTCCGTAGGGAGCTGGCTTGTAGGGACACCAGCCTCTCGTTCGACCAGTTGGTCGACATGTCCATCAGGCTGGATAACCTACTAGCTACCCGCGGACGTTCCGAGGGGGGTCCGTCCATTTCACCCTCCAGCGCCTCCGAGCCGTGTCCCATGGAGCTCGGGGGTGCTGGCGCTAGAGAGAGGAGGGGTCGGCTTACTAGGGGGTCCATCCCCTGCACCAACTGTGGTCGGGGAGGACACACCGCGGCTAGGTGCTGGGGATGGCCTCCTAGGGGAGAGGACGACAGGTCCCGCACTGGGGATTCCTTCCAGGTGAGTAGGCGCCCCACTCACCCAGAGCTCTCTATTGCACATTTCTGTTGCCTGTGAGTTTTCCACAGGTAGCACCTCATTCCCAGCATAAGGCGCTGGTAGATTCAGGCGCGGCTGGGAATTTTATTGATAAGAAATTTTGTTTAGCTTTAGGGATTCCCCTTCTTCCTGTTGATGTCCCTTTCCCCGTTCATGCCCTAGATAGCCGTCCGTTGGGTGCGTGCTTGATCAGGGAGGTCACTGCGCCACTTAGGATGTGTGCGCAGGGGGGTCATCAGGAGATGATTCAGCTATTTCTGATTGACTCTCCTGCGTATCCGGTGGTGCTGGGCATGCCCTGGTTGAGTACCCATAACCCATCTATTTCGTGGCAGGAGAGGGCTCTGATGGAGTGGTCTGCCCAGTGTGTGGGTAGATGTTTAGGCGTTTCCGTAGGGGCTACCTCGGTGGAGAGTCCAAACCAGGTGCCCGCATTGCACGTTCCCCCTGAGTATGGGGATTTGGCTATTGCGTTTAGTAAGTCGAGGGCAGCGCAGTTGCCGCCCCATAGGCAGGGAGATTGTGCGATAGACCTCCAGGCAGGAGCTGCGCTCCCACGGAGCCATGTGTATCCTCTGTCTCAGGAGGAGAAGAAAGCTATGGAGACTTACATAGACGAATCTCTGAGACAAGGATACATACGGCCTTCCACTTCCCCTGCATCCTCGAGTTTCTTTTTTGTGAAGAAGAAGGATGGTGGTTTGCGCCCATGCATCGATTACCGTGGTCTCAATCAGATCACGGTGAAGTACAGTTATCCACTCCCGCTGATTGCGACCATGACTGAGTCCTTGCATGGGGCGCGTTTCTTCACTAAATTAGATCTCAGGAGCGCGTACAACTTGGTGCGCATCAGGGAGGGCGATGAATGGAAGACAGCCTTTAGTACCACCTCGGGCCATTACGAGTATCTTGTCATGCCATACGGGTTGATGAACGCTCCGTCAGTTTTCCAATCATTCGTGGATGAGATCTTCAGGGACATGCAGGGGCAGGGGGTCGTGGTGTACATAGATGACATTCTCGTGTACTCGCCTACCCGTGTCGAGCATGTGGCCCTGGTGCGCAGAGTGTTGCGGAGGCTGGTGGAGCACGACCTGTATGTTAAGGCAGAGAAGTGTCTGTTTTTCCAGGAGTCGGTCTCCTTTTTGGGGTATCAGTTGTCTGCGTCAGGGGTGAAGATGGAGGTAGACCGGGTGTCAGCCGTGCGTAATTGGCAAACACCAACCACTGTGAAGGAGGTGCAGCAGTTTTTGGGGTTTGCGAATTACTACCGGAGGTTTATCCGGGGTTTTGGACAGGTGGCAGCTCCCATCACGTCTCTCTTGAAGGGGGGCCCGGTGCGTCTGCAGTGGTCTGCCGAGGCGGACAGGGCATTCGGGAGGCTGAAGGACCTGTTTACCTCGGCTCCAGTGCTGGCGCATCCGGATCCCTCTTTACCATTTCAGGTAGAGGTGGACGCGTCTGAGGCCGGTATAGGAGCCGTGCTTTCACAAAGATCAGGCGCGCCACCTAAACTCCGCCCCTGTGCTTTTTATTCCAAGAAGCTCAGTCCGGCGGAGCGAAACTATGACGTAGGGGACAGGGAGCTGTTAGCCGTGGTACAGGCCCTAAAGGTGTGGAGGCACTGGCTTGAGGGGGCTCAACACCCTTTCCTCATTTTGACGGACCACCGTAACCTGGAGTACATCCGGGCAGCGAGGAGGCTAAACCCTCGGCAGGCTAGATGGAATATGTTTTTGACCCGGTTTACGTTTAAGATCACGTACATCCCTGGGTCCCAGAACGGTAAGGCAGATGCGCTGTCTCGGCGGTATGACACGGAGGAGAGGTCCGTGGAGCCCACTCCCATACTGCCGGAGTCGTGTCTGGTGGCACCGGTAGTGTGGGAGGTCGATGCTGAGCTCGAGCGGGCGTTACGCACCGACCCTAGTCCACCACAGTGCCCGGAGGGTCGGAAGTACGTTCCGCTCGAGGTTCGGGATCGATTGATCTATTGGGCTCACACGTCACCCTCCTCTGGACATCCGGGTATCGGCCGGACAGTGCACTGTCTTAGTGCCAAGTACTGGTGGCCCACGTTGGCAAGGGATGTGAGGGTTTATGTTTCCTCCTGCTCGGTGTGCGCCCAGTGTAAGGCGCCTAGACATCTGCCTAGGGGTAAGTTACTACCCCTGCCCGTGCCACAACGACCATGGTCCCACCTCTCGGTGGATTTCCTTACTGACCTTCCTCCTTCACAGGGGAATACCGCTATACTGGTCGTTGTGGACCGGTTTTCTAAGGCCTGTCGTTTGCTCCCCATGCCGGGCCTTCCTACCGCCCTGCAAACTGCCGAAGCCCTATTCACCCATGTGTTCCGGCACTACGGGGTACCCGAGGATATTGTGTCTGATCGAGGTCCCCAATTTACCTCCAGAGTCTGGAGGGCCTTTATGGAGCGGTTGGGGGTCTCGGTGAGCCTCACCTCGGGTTACCACCCGGAGAGTAATGGGCAGGTGGAACGTGTAAACCAGGATGTGGGCAGGTTTCTTAGAACATACTGCCAGGACCGGCCGGAGGAGTGGGCAAGGTACGTTCCCTGGGCCGAAATGGCCCAGAATTCCCTACGCCATTCCTCCACTAACCTAACCCCTTTCCAATGTGTGTTAGGTTACCAGCCGGTTCTGGCACCCTGGCAGCAGAGCCAGATCGAGGCTCCTGCGGTGGATGAGTGGGCGAGGCGCTCGGAGGAGACATGGAACGCTGCACACGTCCACCTGCAGCGGGCCCTCCGACGTCATAAGGCGAGCGCCGATCTCCACCGCAGTGAGGGACCGGTGTACGCACCTGGTGATCGAGTCTGGCTCTCTACCAGGAACCTGCCCCTCCGCCTGCCCTGTCGGAAACTGGGTCGGCGGTTTGTAGGGCCATTTAAAGTCCTGGGAAGGTTGAACGAGGTGTGTTATAAATTACAGCTACCTGTTGAATATAAAAGTATTAACCCCTCGTTCCATGTGTCCCTTCTCAGGCCGGTGGTAGCTGGCCCACTCCAAGAAAGTGAGATCAGGGAGACTCCTCCGCCCCCATTGGACATCGAGGGGGCACCGGCGTACTCCGTGAGGTCCATCTTGGATTCGAGACGTCGGATGGGGGGTCTCCAGTATCTAGTGGAGTGGGAGGGGTACGGTCCGGAGGAGCGGTGCTGGGTGCCGAGGAGAGACATTTTGGACCCGTCTCTCCTGACGGAATTCCATCGTGGGCACCCGACGCACCCTGCTCCGCGTCCTCCGGGTCGTCCCCGAGGCCGGAGTCGGCGCACGTCTGGAGCCGCGCGTCAAGGGGGGGTACTGTCACGGTTTCGGCCGAGGCTGCCTCTCTCCCTTGTTCGGGCAGGCTTCGGCGTTCGTTGTCTCCGGAATACTAGCTGCCACCGTTGTATGTTTCATGTTCGTTTGCTTTTGTCTGATTGTTGTCACACCTGTTTTCATTTAGTGTCATTAGTGTCCTATTTAGTTTTCGTTGTGTTTGTCAGGTGTTGTGTGTTATTGATTTTTGTCTGTCGTGTGTAGGGCTGATGTTCGCTATTTCGCTCGGTTGAGCTTCCCTCCACTGCGTGGAGTGTTTACGCACCTGTGTAGTGCGCATTTGTTTTGTTCGCCTTCGTGCGTTATTTCGCCTACGGGCAAGTGTTCTCGTAATTTCCTTGTTGGAGAGTTACTAAAGTCTGTTGGACTATACTTCGGTGTCCTGCGTTTGATTCCACCACTACACCCACCTACAGCACGCGTGACAACATGTAAAGTGTTTATATATATTTATTGTTTTGGTTGTTTTGTTATTATTATTATTATTTAAATTGTTGGCCATAAAAGACTGTAAAAACACCAGCAAATCAGCTCCAAGTGATTTTAATTTTGGAAATCTGTTACAAAGTATTTTCACGCATAATAGAGAGATATATGTGATCGTATACAAATGTAAGCAAGGTTTGAAATGATTATGTTTTAGTCAAATATTATATCTGTTTGGGCTTCTTGTGGTCAATTTGCCGTCTACAAATTATTTGTAATTATATTCTGACCCCCTGACCATCCGCTTAAGAAAAAATTGGCCCACATCTGAATCTAGTTGATTATCCTGTCCTAAACTGTTGGTCTTTCTGGGTCTGCCTCTCCCTGACTGTCTGTCTCTCTCTGCTGGTGTGGATAAAATATTCAGTTTACCAACTTTCTTGTCATTTTCTTAAAGTAGCCAACAAAGTTTTGAATGCTTGGCCATTTTGAATTATAAAAGTCATTTTAATATTCTGACCTAGAGTACATTTAAAATGTGTTCCTTCATGTTGTAATCAACACAGATGACTGACAGCTAGATGTCAGAGTGGAGCTTGCAGACTGTGCCTGACAATAATGAATGTATAATGTAGGCCTACATGACTATAACTCTATTTTTAAACTGTGTGCTTCTTGCAATTCAGTCATGACCAAAGTTCTCTGATAAATAATATTCCCCACTATGTGTTTATAGGGGCAATATGCAGTTGAAACATTAACAAAGCGGTCTTCCCTTTCTCTGTTTTGGTCAAAAGCTTAGGGATGGGTCTGGAGAATTGTAACCACTCTCAAATTCATAGACATAGCTATACATTTAAGGACTGACCATACATGATATCAACATTGGAGTTTTAACCATGTTTTGAGGCTATACTGTGTTCGCTTACATTTACATTATTTACAAACATTGGAGTAAAACAAGCTTATATTTGGGGTTTTGATGGGGTACAACAGTTCAGGTATTGGGGTACAACTAAGTTCATGAGGTATTTATAAGTTATATTCTTCATTAATTTATTGAAGGGGCAGTGCAGTTAAGCGTGATTTTTATATTTCCACACTATGAGGTCGAAATAACACTGAAATTGGGAAAATTATGATAATGCCATTTTTGTGTAAGAGCTGTTTGAAAAAAAGCTTGTTCAGGCGGGATGGAACTTTTGGCCCACATCATGATGTCACAATGTGATCTGATTATAATAGACCAATGACTGTTCATTTGGGTAAGGGGGTGGGCTCTAGACCATCCTATCAGCCAATCAGGGCTGTGTATGTACATTTCAAACACCATCAGACTGAGCATTTCAAGGACCAAACAAGGCTCAGGGAAATAAAAAATTAAAAATACATATACAGTATTTTGAGTTATTTTCATTAAATAAACACACACAGTGATTTATTAGACATACAGTGATGATTTAAAAATACAATTACAAAGACTGCATGGGGGCTTTAAGTCCAAAAATAGATGTAGCAACTGCAGCTTGCTGCTTTAAGGTATAAATACTGTCTAGGCCAGTAGAAATAAGGGGCGAATAAGGGGGAAATAAGTGATCTGCACAATTAAACTGCAACCAAATTTGGTTTCTCGTGTGATTCACATGAAAAAGTGAAGGTTGGAATGAAGGCATAGATGTGAAGGTATACAAAAGGTTGTCGTATACTGTGATTCCTTTCTTTTCAGTTTGAACTGCGTGTACCTGTAAGCCTTTAATAGCCTTGTCACAAATGGGCGACTGCTGTCTCTGCTCTGCCTTTCCCTCCTCCCATCACCAAATCCTTAAATCACAACACTAATCCTCCCGGACAGTATTTTTAACTTCCGTTAGGACAGAAAGAACAGCGATGGGATTAGAGAATCAGTGAGGAGGATGAATCCCCAACTCATGCTCTTGATCTTCTTGAACGTCCAATCAAACACGGTATAGCTTTTTCTCTCCCTGCTGAATTTGTAAGGAAAGGAAAAGGAAG
The DNA here is from genome assembly GCF_964263955.1 of Coregonus lavaretus. Taxonomy (NCBI): domain Eukaryota; kingdom Metazoa; phylum Chordata; class Actinopteri; order Salmoniformes; family Salmonidae; genus Coregonus; species Coregonus lavaretus. The sequence continues at coordinate 37,078,191 of NC_140006.1, forward strand.
AAGAAAGTCTTGCTGTTGTTGTTCTTAGTTTCGAGGATTGTAAAACGTGTGAAATATTGGATTTGTTGGTGAGGTCTTAACTGACTTAACTTTCACTAGGTGAGCAGGATTGATATTTTCCTCAAAATTTCCTGCCCTCTGAGGATCGTACAATGGAACAACCTTCAAAAAACCCTCATCACCTAAAAAAGCTGAAAAAGCGGCGCTCGAGTTTGTTTGCCAGCGTGAAGCTGAACACCAGCTTCTCCAAGAGCATAGAAGAACCAGACGCTACCTTCCCCTTTGCACAGGAGAGCTCTGTGAAAGCATGGACGTCCATGGACAACCTGGACACCTCTGCTCCTCAGGCAGTGGTCATGAAGGAGAACGGGCCAGAGAAGAAAGAAAAACGTGTCGCCAGACAATCAAACATAGTCACCATCAATGTCGGTGGGAGAGTCTTTCACATACCAATCCATCTGGTTCTCCGCCACCCCAAAACCAGGATTGGCTCTCTGGCCCTCTGTACCGATCCTGTGAAGAGGATGACACTCTGCGACGACTACTCAGTCCGCAAAAATGAGTTCTTCTTTGACCGGGACCCCACTTTCTTCCACTACATCTTCCACTTTTACTGCAGCAACGTCATGTGGGTGATGGAGAGTCTGTGTCCGCTCAATTTCGAGGAGGAGATGAACTTCTGGGGTCTCCGCATGAGGGACACTCCGAGGTGTTGCCGCATGCTGTTTGAGGAGAAGGTGGATGAGATCAAAGATGGCCTGAAGGTCAACCAGGAGCTGATCGACGAGATCAAGCCGGCCCACAGGGATGAGGAGGCCGTGTTCAAGACCATGTTCCTGGGAGGGTTCCGCAAGGCCCTCTGGGACCTGATGGAGAACCCCTACTCCTCGTTAGCGGCCAAGGGCTTCGCCGTGTTCTCCAGCCTCTTTGTCCTCATCTCCATCGTGGCCATGACCCTCAACACGGTGAAGGAGCTGAGGAAGTACACTATCTACGGCAAGACCTACATGGAGTGTGTGGAGATCGTCTCCATCGTCTTCTTCACCTTTGAGTACTTCCTGCGGCTTCTCACCACCTGCGACATCAAACACTTTGTGAAAAGCGGCCTCAACTTTGTGGACCTGTTGGCCGTCATGCCCTACTTCATCCAGATCATCTTTGAGATTTTCACAGATGTTGATGATGCCGGTGCCCAGGAGGACCTGAAGACTATGGCCAGGGTCAGTAAAGTCAGCAAGGTGCTCAAGGTGGTCAAGCTCATGCGTATCTTCCGCATCCTCAAGCTGGCCAAGCATTCCACAGGCATGCGGGCGTTTGGCTTCACCATCCGGCAGTGCAGAGAGCAGGTGTGCTGCCTGTTCCTGTTTATTATCATGGGCATCTTCACCTTCTCGGCCCTCATGCACTCTGTGGAGCTGGACCAGCCAGGCACCCCCTTCAGCAGCATCCCTGACGCCTGGTGGTGGGCTGCGGTGAGTAAACAACTCCATCCTTCATATCAGGGGTATTCAACTCTTACCCTACGTGGTCCGGAGACTGGTGGTTTTCTGTTCTACCTGATAATTAATTACACCCACCGGGTGTCCCAGGTTGAAATCAGTGCTTGATTAGAGGGGAACAATAAAAAAAAGTAGTGGAAATGTCTTCAAGGTCCAGAGTTGAATTTCAGTTATTTTTCTATGGCATTTTCATTCATCGACACTTCTATTTTAGCCTTTTTTCAGCCTTTTACCTCTTATTTGAACTCTCTCTCAATTGATGTAGCCAGTGGCAGTATACATAAAGGATATATCTATTTCCTGTTTGTGGTTCACTTTCATCATGAGGAAACAAGCTTGACAAGGCTTTTCATGACCAACGGCGAGGGATGACAAAAACACATTCCTGACTTTTGGTTTTAATTTCTGAGTTGGATATTGTACAGTGCCTTCAGAATGTATTCCCACCCATGTACTTTTTCCACATTTTGTTGTGTTACAGCCTGATTTTTAAAAATGGATTAAATTGAGATCTTTTTGTCACTGGCCTACACACAATACCCCATAATGTCAAAGTGGAATTATGTTTTCAAAATGTTTACAAAACAAAACCTAAAACGTATTCAATAAGTATTCAAACCCTTTGTTATGGCAAGCCTAAATAAGTGCAGTAGTAAAAATTTGCTTTACAAGTCACATTATAAGTTGCATGGACTCTGTGTGCAATAATAGTGTTTAACATGATCTTTGAATGACCACCTCATCTCTGTACCCACACATACAATTAACTGTAAGGTCCCTCAGTCGAGCAGTGAATTTCAAAACACAGATTCAACCACAAAGACCAGGGAGGTTTTCCAATGCCTCGCAAAAAAGGGCACCTATTGGTAGATGGGTAAAAATAAAGAAACTGACTTTGAACATCCCTTTGAGCATGGTGAAGTTATGAATTACACTTTTGATGGTGTATCAATACACCCAGTCACTACAAAGATACAGGCATCCTTCCTAATGCAGTTGCAGCAGAGGAAGGAAACCGCTCAGGGATTTCACCATGAGGCAAATGGTGACTTTACCACCCTGTAGCACTCACGTCGGTAGCCTTGAAGTGCTTTGAAAGGCTGGTCATGGCTCACATCAACACCATCATCCCGGAAACCCTAGACCCACTCCAATTCGCATACCGCCCCAACAGATCCACAGATCACTCAATCTCCATCGCACTCCACACTGCCCTTTCCCACCTGGTCAAAAGGAACACCTATGTGAGAATGCTGTTCATTGACTACAGCTCAGTGTTCAACACCATAGTGCCTGCAAAGCTCATCACTAAGCTAAGGACCCTGGGACTAAACACCTCCCTCTGCAACTGGATCCTGGACTTCCTGACGGGCCGCCCCCAGGTGGTAAGGGTAGGCAACAACACATCTGCCACGCTGATCCTCAACACGGGGGCCACTCAGGGGTGCGTGCTTAGTCCCCTCCTGTACACCCTGTTCACCCACAACTGCATGGCCGAGCACGACTCCAACACCATGATGACACAACAGTGGTAGGCCTGATCACCAACAACAATGAGACAGCCTATAGGGAGGAGGTCAGAGACCTGGCCGTGTGGTGCCAGGACAACAACCTCTCCCTCAACGTGAGCAAGACAAAGGAGCTGATCGTGGACTACAGGAAAAGGAGGGCCGAACATGCCCCCATTCACATCGACGGGGCTGTAGTGGAGCGGGTCGAGAGTTTCAAGTTCCTTGGTGTCCACATCACTAACAAACTATCATGGTCCAAACACACCAAGACAGTTGTGAAGAGGGCATGACAACCCATTTTCCCCCTCAGGAGACTGAAAAGATTTGGCATTGGTCCCCAGATCCTCAAAAAGTTCTACAGCTGCACCATCGAGAGCATCCTGACCGGTTACATCACCTCCTGGTATGGCAACTGCTCGGCATCCGACTGTAAGGCACCACAGAGGGTAGTGCGTATGGCCCAGTACATCACTGGGGCCAAGCTTCCTGCCATCCAGGACCTATATACTAGACAGTGTCAGAGGAAGGCCCAAAAAATGGTATTAAGACTCCAGTCACCCAAGTCATAGACTGTTCTCTCCGCTACCGCACAGCAAGCGGTACCGGAGCGCCAAGTCTAGGTCCAAAAGGCTCCTTAACAGCTTCTACCCCAAAGCCATAAGACTGCTGAACAATTCATCAAATGGCCACCCGGACTATTTGCATTGACTGCTACTAGTTGTTTATTATCTATGCATAGTCACTTTACCAATTTTTTCCATTTTAGTCATTTAGCAGACGCTCTTATCCAGAGCAGACGCTCTTATCCAGAGCGACTTACAGTTTTAGTGAGTGCATTTTTCATATTTTACCCCTACCTACATGTACCAATTACTTCGACTAACCTGTACACCCGCACATTGACTCGGTACCGGTACCCCCTGTATATAGCCTCGTTATTGTTATTTTATTGTGTTACTTAATTTTTTACTTTAGTTTATTTAGTAAATATTTTCTTAACTATTTCTTGAACTGCATTGTTGGTTAAGGGCTTGTAAATAAGCATTTCATGGTACGGTCTACACCCGTTGTATTCGGCGCATGTGACAAATACAATTTGATTTGATTCTGCAAAGTATTGACTCAGGGGTGTGAATACTTACGTAAATGAGATATTTCTGTATTTAATTTTCAATACATTTACAAAAATGTCTAAACATGTTTTCACTTTGTCATTAGGGGGTATTGTGTGTAGATGGATGAGAAAAAATCTATTTAATCCATTTTGAATTCAGGCTGTAACAAAACAAAATGTGGAATAAGTCAAGGGGTATGAATATCTTCTGAAGGCACTGTAATTACGAATGGCCTTTTCAGCCTTTTACCTCTTATTTGAACTCTCTCTCAATTGATGAAGCCAGTGGCGGTATTCATGAAGGATCCATTTCCTGTTTGTGGTTCACTTTCATCATGAGGAAACAAGATCAACAAGGCTTTTCATGACCAACGGCGAGGGATGACAAAAACACATTCCTGACTTTTGGTTTTAATTTCTGAGTTGGATATTGTAATCTGCCACATTTCATTGGATTTATTTGCTACTCCAAACATGGGGAATGACATTGTATTCATGCATCATAGTCTGTGTTTCTTCCTCTTTGGTGGAGGAAATTATAGGCTTTATCCCCCGGCAGCTGTTAACTTTTATGTGTCTAATCTGGTCTAATGCCTTGTAATGCCTTTCGTTTCAAACCACGGTTTACAGACTGATTAGAAAAGTTGGATTGGTTCCTGGATCCCTGAAGGTTGAATTGGTCCTTGTTATTCCCAGAAGTATTTCCGGACCTGACATAGTGCTGTAACTAACATCATGACCAACTACCATAATTACTTAGATTAGTCTCAGGCTTATTCTCAAGGTCTGTGTTTTGTAATAATGGCTAAAAAGGGCTTTTTACCTATACAGCGCAGAAAATATAGCAAGTTTTGAGGAGTTTGGTGTGGGCTTGTTTCCTTTAACTAGTCTCCTTCACTTGGTTGGATTCTGATTCAGGTGAAAATATACAGTATGTTCTGTCTGTAGCCCAGCCATACTCACCTGGCAGACCCGGTCAGGATCCAGACCCAAAACGGGGTCAAGAAGGCCAGGTGAGTATGGCTGGGCTACAGACAGAGCGAAAAGACAGAACATACTGTATATTTTCACTTTTTTTAGGAACTCAGTCAGGCTTTCAACTCACTGCTGTTGAGAGTTGAAATAGTAGAATAGCTGCACAAGGTGCAATTAATTTGGCAGTGCATGGGCATTTTTCCTCTTGTTATGTTATGTTTTTTATTCACTGACAGACCTTAGAGCGCTATTTATAACCTGTCAGAAATGTCCAGTTGATTTAACTACTGGCCATGTTAGCTAAATGGGTAAGTTAGGCTATCCAGCTATCGAAATCGTAGTTATCATGGCCAGATTACGTGACCAGGGGCCTCGACCCCCAGGGAGCCACATTGATTTAGTTGAGTCACTCAGGCATCACATGAACACACATAAGACATTACAAAATGTGTTGAATTGTAGGAAATTCGTTTAAAAACTGCACATTTTTTCTCTCTGCCAGCAAGAGGGGTGTGAACAGTTTAAACAGCTTGGGGTCACATAGGTCGCGATGTGGGGGTTTGTTACTATGACGATAAATGACAATATCCACCCGGACCTTTGCCATCTAGGAAATCTGTGTGACCGGACCTTCTCAAATAGTAGTTGAGTACCCCTGGTGTTCTGTATAGCATGTGGCTTTGACTGAAATGTTCTTTGAGATGAACACAACAAGACCATTTCCTTCTTTGTCCTACAGGTGAGCATCTCCACTGTGGGCTATGGTGACGTGGTGCCCATCTCCTATCTGGGTCGCTGCGTGGCATTTGGCTGCATCTCCTTTGGCATTATCCTCAACGGCATGCCCATCTCAATCCTCTTCAACAAGTTCTCTGACTACTACGCCAAGCTCAAGGCCCAGGAGTACACCCAGACTATAGGCCCGGGTGTACGAACCTTCCAGCTCAAGAAACGTCTGCGCCGCAAGTTCGATGGCTGCTTCGAACCACAGCCGTCGGACAACTCTGATGATGATCAAGACACTGTATACCATCCGAGCAGGAGTCAGAGCCATGTGGGCGCTGAGTGAGACCCTAATGCCAATGCCCCTTAAATGCCTTTCTCGCCTCATGCTGGAGACTCTAACACCCCGTCTGCCTCTGACTGTATTCTAAGCCGGGATGTAGGACAGTAAACATTGGGCAAAGGGAGGGGGGGGGGGGGGGGGGTTGAGGCTGAGCCAAGGGGAGATAAACCGTAAGCTACAGCTTTAGACGTGGCACGCTAAGGATGACTCCTCCGTCAAATAGACAGGAATCACCCCCCATCAGGATCGGTTTCTAAGAATAGCCCCTGATGCAGTCAAGCTGAGTGGAACTAACTTTTTACCAGGCATTCATGCCTATAACAGAGTAACAACCAACATTTATTTGTCTAGATTGCACAAACCACTTCAGAAGCTGAGGGATGGTAGCTAGTAGGCCTATGACTGCTCCATTGGATGAAGTGCTAATATCATTTTTGGGGAGGGGGCCTCATATCTATAAAATGTGCAGGCTGTAAGTATCGAAATCAACACATGAAATTAGGCCTAATTAGTTTATTATAACATGATAAAAGACATTATTGCAGTTGGATGATACTTCCAGTTGGCAATTACTTCTCAGTTTCAGTCAGAAAATAAACATTCAACTAATTAATTGAAAAAATTATATTAGAAAACTACAGTTTTAACGGTATCTTTAATGAATTAGTAGAACTGAACCCAACTCTGACATGGTACTCAGATTCTACCCAAATGTCTATGTTATGGGCAATAGTCAGTTAAAGTTATACTATATACTTAAAATGTATACAATTAGACAGTACTATATAGTACTGTATACAGGACTCCTTTGAAATAGACAATGCGATGGGTGTCAAAGAATAAAAATGATTTCATCTGAACTGTTTTATTTCCTGTTTTGTTGAATGTCTCACGTCCTCACAGACTGCTGGCTAGAACTATTAACCATGGCATGTTACCACAACCAGTAAGTCAGTGATAATATTGAAGGATGAAGCCAAATACATTGAACTAAAATCAACTGCAAAGCTTTGTGGGAAATAATAAGTGTTTGATGTAAATAACAACAACAAAAAACTGTTCTGCTATCCATTGCTAAAAAATATTTGATAGTAATAAAATATATATATTCAAGGTTGAAATGTGTGGCTTGCTCTCAAATAACTACAGACAGAATATTGAAACAGAAATCAAGATCACAAGCAACCATACATTGCAGTAGTTTGATACAGCACAGAGAAGCTGACTATCTGTCTAATAGGATTTAGGGATAAGGCGACCGAAAGGATAGCAGCAGTGGTTTCTATATGTTCAACATCAATTTAAACAAGGAGAAGACAGGCTTTTGACAGTCGCCTGGCAGTGACTTCTAGTGTTAACCTGGGGCCATGGGACTATATTACGATAGTAACAGTAAGGAGTGAGAGGGGACAGACAAAGAGGAAATGGACCCAAGGCTATCCACACATACTTTCATGCTGTGAAAAGAGAATGTGTGACTGCTGTGACTCCACCATGCGACTCCTTGGTAATGCTATTATCGCTATGATGCACTTTGAATTTTATTGTCTGCACATTTTCTTTAAACGCAAACAAAACAAGATGTAACTGAAGCCCAATAGCCCAATGCCAAGTACTGCGTATTGTCTGTGGTATGAATCTGTGGTATGAATGCGCATGGTGAAGTCATTATCCTTGACTTTGTTTTAACCTGCATCCTGATTTTATTAGCTTTCCTGAGTCTAGTGCAATGCCTGGTTGTCAGGTAGCCTAGCGGTTAAGAGCGTTGGTCCAGTAACCGAAAGGTTACTGGTTTGAATCCCTGAGCAGAATAGGTGAAAAATCTGTTGATGTGCCCTTGAGCAAGGCACTTAACCCTAATTGCTCTGGATAAGAGCATCTGCTAAATGACTCAAATGTTTAAAAAAAACATTTAAATCACCATTTGACATGTATTTATCTCAAACGAGAGTTCCAGCCTTGAGGGGAACTCTCTTTGACACCACAGTGGTGATCTCAAGATCAGGACATCCTTTTCCTTGGCCAAGGCCGAATGGCTCCTTGTGAGAATCCCGGCCTGGCATACAGTAGAGCGTTATATAAAGCCCTAGGAAGCTCTCACAAGTAGCCACACATTGCATCCCTCCTCACCTCATCGTACCATACCTACTCCATCTATTTGCTGTTTGTGTCATTGATTTGGGAGTCAACATCATGGATGCTAAGTGTCTCGTGTCTCTCATGGTGGTTCCCATGGTTGCGGTTTATGGGACCCAGGGACAGGACACCAGGGTGAAGCTGTGTGGGAGAGAGTTTATCCGTATGGTGGTCACATCGTGTGGGAGCCCCAGACTGAAGCGCTCTGCTCCGGACCTTGGACAACACCACGTCAACCACCACAGTGAGTACAACTCTCAACGGTCTAATACAGGGCTCTCCAACCCTGTTCCTGGAGAGCTACCCTCCTGTAGGTTTTCACTCCAACCCCTGTTGTAACTAACCTGATTCAGCTTATCAACCAGTTAATTATTAGAATCAGGTACGCTAGATTGGGGTTGGAGTGAAAACCTACAGGACGGTAGCTCTCCAGGAACAGGGTTGGAGTGAAAACCTACAGGACGGTAGCTCTCCAGGAACAGGGTTGGAGTGAAAACCTACAGGACGGTAGCTCTCCAGGAACAGGGTTGGAGTGAAAACCTACAGGACGGTTGCTCTCCAGGAACAGGGTTGGCGAGCCCTGCTCTGATAGCTTGTTTCACATGTTTTATGATGCTGTTGTTTGTGCGTTCACAATGTACATTTGTGAGTTCAATTTAGTTGAATCCGAAAGGCATTCATGTATTTTTATACTGAAAAGCATGAGATTGGAGGTTAGGGTGAATGGAATCCTTTTCTCAACCATTTTCTTAGACATTTGCCTAAACTGTAAATTATGCCTTATTCAGTTTTTTCCTCCAACAGGGGCAATTCTGAATTGGCTGAACAGCGACCAATTTGCCAACCTGAAGACTACAGAGACTGGCAGAGATGTGGTGAGGCAGAGAGACGACCAGGAATCCACAGAGAGTGTAACAGAAGACCAGCAGAACCATCCAGGGTTCCCCAGCACACCTCCACAGGTTAAGGGGGAAATGGAACCTTCCACCATCCCTCTGGGGTACACCGTGTCCACCCGTACCCGCCGAGACGTGGGGCCTGCTGGGGTGTGCTGCCGGTCTGGCTGTAACATGAGCGAGCTGGTCCAGTATTGCTGAGCTAAAGCTAATGCTAGGCTAATGCTAGGCTAGAGATACATTTCACAAATAATTGTTGGTTAGCCATTGGAATGATGGAATAGGGTAAAATCAGGTTTATTTAAATTTGTTGGGATGTTTTTTTGCAGTTGCCAAACCTTTGCATTAGAGCTAATGCAGTTGTAACATTTGTTTTACTGAAATGTTTGTGTCGTTTTCTTGATGTCATGAATTGTGTGTTAATTTAATCATCAGAATAGTGTTGTTGATTGACTTGTGTAATGACAAAATCAAGACAAAAAAATGTTGTTGAAAGATGATTTATTTATAATAATAATTTATATTCTTTATTATATTAATATTATACTTGATTCTCACCTGCACAATGAAGGACAACAAATAATACCAAATGTGAGTTGTCAAGAAATCTTCCTGTTCATCTTGGATCACATTGTAATAAAGCTTTTGAAGATCATTGAGTGGTGGTTACTTAATAGATCTTATGTATACCATGCTTTTCTGACTTCAAGCTTCAAATAGGGACAATTACCCCTCACTTCTCCACAATGTGTTGAGAGCTTTCTGGAACTAAATACCTCCATATTATGTTAAAGGACTAGTTCACCCAAATTACAAAATGAAATATTGGTTATAAAGGTACTATTGGTTATATAGGTATTGTTGACATTGGATTTGTGCCACATGCTGAAAAGTTAGCATTTGAAACAGTGGCCAGGTAAACAAAATCAAAACATGGATTGCTGTCATACCTTGTCCATAGACTGCTTAAGGAAACCAAATATAATTTTGTAATTTGGGTGAACTATCCCTTTAAGTGCTTTGAAACCTATAGTAAAATGTGCTATACAGTATAAATGCAATCGATCCATGTATCACAGCCAAAACTACCCCCCCTCCCATAGCATCCATTTCTATTAAAGATATAATTATCAGCCTGTCATCTCACTCCCCTCTAAGCAATGTCCATTCTCATTACAATCTTCATCATTGTACATAATTAAAAAATGCAGAGAAAATCCTTTCAAAAGTCTGTATGGCAGTAGCCAGATTACAGCTCCCAATACACACTCGGTCTGAATAGACAATGAATCCAGTTTAATCTCTCTGATAGGGATAAAGCGGATTGAGGGCATGGGCCAAGTGGTCCAACTATAACATCATAACGCAAATCCCTCTAACCCCTCCAGCTCCATTCTCTGTACCCAACGCACTAGAAGACCAGTTCTTAAAGCCTTTAACCGTATCCTTATTCTACTCCTCCTCTGTTCCTCTGGTGATGTAGAGGTTAACCCAGGCCCTGTAGCCCCCAGTATCACTCCTGCTCCCCAGGCGCTGTCATTTGTTGACTTCTGTAATCGCAAAAGCCTTGGTTTCTTGCATGTTAACATCAGAAGCCTCCTCCCTAAGTTTGAGTTATTCACTGCGTTAGCACACTCAGCCAACCCTGATGTTCTAGCAGTGTCTGAATCCTGGTTTAGGAAGGCCACCAAAGATTCTGAAATGTCCATTCCCAACTACAACATTTTCCGTCTAGATAGAACTGCCAAAGGGGGTAGCCTGCAGAGCTCTATCATACTATCCAGGTCTGTGCCCAAACAGTTTGAGCTTCTACTTCTAAAAATCCACCTTTCCAGAAATAAGTCTCTCACTGTTGCCGCTTGCTACAGCCCCCCCTCAGCCCCCAGCTGTGCCCTGAACACCATATGTGAATTGATTGCCCCCCATCTATCCTCAGGTTCGTATTGCTTGTTGACCTAAACTGGGATATGCTTAACACCCCGGCCGTCCTACAATCTAAACTAGATGCCCTCAATCTCACACAAATTATCAAGGAACCTACCAGGTACAACCCTAAATCCGTTAACATGGGCACCCTCATAGATATCATCCTGACTAATTTACCCTCTTAATACACCTCCGCTGTCTTCAACCAGCATCTCAGCGATCACTGCCTCATTGCCTGCGTCCGTAATGGGTCCGCAGTCAAACGACCACCCCTCATCACTGTCAAACGCACCCTAAAACACTTCAGCGACCAGGCCTTTCTAATTGACCTGGCCCGGGTATCCTGGATGGATATTGACCTCATTCCGTCAGTAGAGGATGCCTGGTTGTTCTTTAAAAGTGCTTTCTTCTCCATCTTAAATAAGCATGCCCCATTAAAATTAGCATCGAACAGCCCCTGCGATATGCAACTTTCAGGGAAGTCAGGAACCAATATACACAATCAGTTAGGAAAGCAAAGGCTAACTTTTTCAAACAGAAATGTGCATCCTGTAGCACTAACTCCAAAAAGTATTGGGACACTGTAAAGTCACTGTCACTACCGATAATCGAACATTTCAACAAGCATTTTGCTACGGCTGGCCATGCTTTCCACCTGGCTACCCCTACCCTGGCCACCAGCTCTGCACCCTCCGCTGCAACTTGCCCATGCACCCCCCGCTTCTCCTTCATTCAAATTCAGATAGCTGATGTTCTGAAAGAGCTGCAAAATATGGACCCCTACAAATCAGCTGGGCTAGACAATCTGGACCCTTTCTTTCTAAATGAGCTGCCAAAATTGTCACAACCCCTATCACCAGCCTGTTCAACCTCTCTTTCGTATCGTCTGAGATCCCCAGAGATTGGAAAGCTGCCGCGCTCATCCCCCTCTTCAAAGGGGGTGACACTCTAGATCCAAACTGTTACAGACCTATATCCATCCTGCCCTGCCTTTTCGAAAGTATTTGAAAGCCAAGTTAACAAACAGATCACCGACCATTTAGAATCCCACCGTACCTTCTCCGCTATGCAATCTGGTTTCCGAGCTGGTCATGGGTGTACCTCAGCCATGCTCAAGGTCCTAAATGATATAATAACAACGATTGATAAAAGACAGTACTGTGCAGCCGTCTTCATTGACCTGGCCAAGGCTTTTGACTCTGTCAATCACCGCATTCTTAATGGCCTTGGTTTCTCAAATGACTGCCTCGCCTGGTTCACCAACTAGTTCTCAGATAGAGTTCAATGTGTCAAATCGGAGGGCCTGTTGTCTGGACCTCTGGCAGTCTCTATGGGGGTGCCACAGGGTTCAATTCTCGGGCCGACTCTATTCTCTGTGTATATCAATGATGTCGCTCTTGCTGCTGTTGACTCTCAGATCCACCTCTACGCAGACGACACCATTTTGTATACATCTGGCCCTTCATTGGACAATGCCATACAACACTCCTTCCGTGGCCTCCAACTGCTCTTAAACGCTAGTAAAACTAAATGCATGCTCTTCAATCGAACGCTGCTTGCACCCGCCTGCCCGACTAGAATCACTACTCTCGGCGGCTCTGACTTAGAATATGTGGACAACTACAAATACCTAGGTGTCTGGTTAGACTGTAAAGTCTCCTTACAGACTCCCATTAAGCCTCTCCAATCCAAAGTTAAATCTAGAATCGGCTTCCTATTTCGCAACAAAGCCTCCTTCACTCATGCTACTAAACATGTCCTCGTAAAACTGACTATCCTACCGATCCTTGACTTCGGTGATGTCATTTACAAAATAGCTTCCAACACTCTACTCAGCAAATTGGATGTAGTCTATCACAGTGCCATCCGTTTTGTCACCAAAGCTCCATAAACTACCCACCATTGTGACCTGTACGCTCTTGTTGGCTGGCCCTCACTACATATTCGTCGCCAAACCCACTGGCTCCAGGTCATCTATAAATCCCTTCTGGGCAAATCCCTGCCTTATCTTAGCTCATTTGTCACCATAGCAACACCCACCCGTAGTATGCGTTCCAGCAGGTATATCTCACTGGTCATCCCCAAAGCCAACACCTCCTTTGGTCTCCATTCCTTCCAGTTCTCTGCTGCAAATGTCTGGAACGAACTGCAAAAGTCTCTGAAGCTGGAGACACTTATCTCCCTCACTATCTTCAAGCATCAGTTGTCAGAGCAGCTTACCGATCACTGCACCTGTACACAGCCCATCTGTAATTAGCCCACCCAACTACCCCATCCCCATATTGTTATTTACATTGTTATTTATTTTGCTCATTTGCACCCCAGTATCTCTATTTGCACAACATCTTCTGCACATCTATTACTCCAGTGTTAATACTCAATTATAATGTAATTATTTTGCACTATGGCCTATTTATTGCCTTACCTCCATAACTTACTACATTTGTACACACTATATATAGATTTTCTATTGTGTTATTGACTGTACGTTTTGTTTATTCCATATGTAACTCTGTGTTGTTTTTTCCACACTGTTTTGCTTTATCTTGGCCAGGTCGCAGTTGTAAATGAGAACTTGTTCTCAACTGGCTTACCTGGTTAAATAAAGGTGAAATAAAAGATAAAATAAAAATACAGTGGGGGGTCCAGCTAATATCCTGTGAAATATGATACACACTACAGATGCCACTGTATAGCGGAGCATTTAGCTAACATGCTATCTGTAGAATAGGGGCTAATGTATGGTTCCTGTAGTGTTATGTCAGATAGGCTGGTGTTAGAGCCATTTTTATAAAAAAAACAAAAAAAGTGTTGAAATGTAATAATTGTATATAAAAAAAATATATAAGAATTGTATATAACATGTATAGAAAACATTTTTTGGGGAAAATAAATATGAGTATAAAAATCCTTTTTTGTTTGTTTTATTGTGGTTACTTGTATTTTACCAGCAGGTGTACAACGGTGGCAAAATTGGTTAGACTTTGGATAGCCTATCTGTGGGGCTACTTAGGGACTGTAAATAAATCACACAATGAAAATGGGACAATAATTTCATGTTGCACACCTTTTAGTTGTCTCATTAAATGCTTTCAATATTTGTATATGGATTTCTACAATTGATAGTTTGTTTGAGGTTAAGTCATTGAAATTTGGAGCTCTTGATATTTTAAAATATTGTCCCATGTACATTGTGTAATTTACTGATGGTCCCTAACTAGCCACAAAGGGATATCAAATGTCAAACAAACTGACAATGGGCATTACGATCAGATCAGGTCGCATGCAGCTGTATGTATGTATGATTAGTTGGGTGCTGCCTGTGGGCATGTGGATTGAAATATACCCAACCCAGGGAAAACTGTTGTATGATATACCATTTGTTCCTAATTATCTTGCAAATCTCTGTTTTGGACGAGACTGACTATATGACCAAAATGATCATATTTACACTTTGTAGTACATTTTGACACTAGAATAAATGTTTCTGACTCATATCGATGACACATAGGCCGTTTTCAAAAGAAGAAGTTGCTTATTACGTTCAGTTACTCTTTAAACAGAAGTATGGGTTGGAACATATTTTTGTGTATCTCCATTTAATATGATATTCTTGCTACAATATCCATTTAGTATGATATTGTAGATAGAGACACGGCGTGAAAGGCAAACACCCTACACATCGCGCCAATAGGGTTAACCCACTCAGACCTTCTTGGAGAAATGTATCTGGCATTGAACTTGGTAGTAGTAGTTGTGTGTATGTTTGAAGATAAGGATCCCATCTCCTGATTTCAGACATTTCATAACCTAGATTACAAGGGTTGGATTTGTACCAAAAAATGACATGTCAGCACAAGGCATGTACAAAATCTAGTATAATGGTTTGCCTCATATACATTGTCTAATGGTATCATTTTTAAATTGAGAACATATAGCTGAACAATATGTAAACAGTGTGTGCATTAAGCTATTCTCTGCTTCAGATGCACAATGTCAAGGGGTGTATTGCAAATGCCCATAAGGCTAATGCCATCATACTGTAAGCCAGTGGTTCCCAACGCCTGTCCTCGAGTTCCCCCCCAACAGTACAGTTTTATTGTAGCTGCAGACACACACACCTGATTCAACTTGTCAACTAATCATCAGGCCCTCAATGAGTTGACTCAAGTATGTTTGTCCAGGGCTACAACAAATGTGTGCTGTTGGGGATACTGGAGGACTGGAGTTGGGAACCACTGCTGTAGGCCTATGGCTGCATTGGCATTGCATGCCATTATCAGCTGCAAAATGGGTTCACATGGCTGATAACCTGAAAATATTGTGACAATCAAATAAAACTAATTGGAGAGCTTATAACTGAACAAAAACGTAATGTTCATTTGAGAATACAACACAGAAACACAGACAAATTAGAGACAGATTCCCTTCCCCTCTTTATTGCAGGATTGTGAGCTGTGATTAATCAACATCGACACTAGTTCATCTTGAATAATAGTTAATAATTAAAACAAGTTTAAAAGCTTAACGTCAAAGAATCAACACTTTCATATAATTTCAAAGTGTACAAGTAAGCTAACTCATATGTAAAGGTTAGACATTTTAGTCACAAGTAGGCTATTATTACTAAAACATAATTACCAGAGGTTGCCAACTTCACTCCACTGATCCCTGATCTACTGGGTGAACAGACTTCTGTTCCAGCCCAGCAATAGCACACTTGATTATTAACTAATTAGGTTTGATACATTTAATCAGTTGTGTTAGTGCTGGGCAAATAGGTTTATACATTGTGTGACTTTTAAACTGTATTTTGGTTCACAAAATTTGCTAACATATAATCCATGGTATACAAGGATGTTCCCTTATTCTCTTGGGACATTGATTGGGACCTCTTAATCTGCAGACGGGGTTTGATGGCTCTCTGTATCTGAGGACAGAAAACATCACAAAGAAACAGGCTGCATTATACTCAAGTTAGACAGCCCTGAATATTATGTTGCTATATCTCTCTGTCAGAGAATAGTTTCATAATGTCTTCCCACAAAGTTACCTGCCCTATCCAGACTAGCCTACTCTCCCTTCTCTGACAGCTGGAAGTGCTAGCTAATCCATTCACCCTCTTCCATGGCTGTTAGGTAGGTAGGTAGCTAGCTACAAATGCATTTGGAGTTACAACGATAAATATATAAAGATAGCTAACTAGTGTAGTATCTAAACAGTTTATGATTTTGCTGACGTTTGCAAATGGTGTGTTAGAGGAATTTGGCTCTGCTTGCGGAAACTTCTGGAAAACATTACTATAGGGGCCCCCTAAGACAGAGGAGATTCGGATGTGTAAAGGCCAGGGATTGGTCTATAAAAAACCACCCATATTATGTTACATATTATAAATACCATGGTTGGAACAAAGGACGGAGAGAATAACATATTAGAGATTGGGTCAGTTGTTCTCCAGATGTCTGCAGGAGTCTGTAAATTGATACTGTAATCTTTGATGTAATAAACCATTATAATCAAGGACAGTGTCAGCGGATTTCTTGTCATCACAGCATATCAGCATCGTTGTCTCGACACCACAGAATGGGACGAGGACCTTTGGGACGTGTTGCGTCTCTCCAGCGTTCCATTCATGAGCTACGAAGTGACTTCCGCTCAAGACGCCGGCAGTTAAGGTGAGATTTCTCACAATTTTAAGCGCTGGTCGGTTCGTGTGCTGTGTGTGTGCGTTGAGGAGATGTACCATTTAAAAACTTGTGTGTGCACCTTGCTCTTATTTGCTGTGTGATGAGAATCTGTTCTAAATTTCTAAATTTGTTTGCGTTGGGAACAACGCAAACAGGGGGGAGTGTCTATAGGAATTGATAACACTGGGCACAGGGATATTTGGCTTGAATAAAATTAAAGGGAAAAGGAATAGAATGAAGGAATAGAATAAGGAACTAAGGAAAAAAGTATACTTTTAGGACGTCGCTGATTTAAGGAAGCCCTCAAACGAGGCGATCATTAGGATGGGCCGAAAATCCTGAAATCTCACTAGGTTGATTTTTAAGGTCAGTTCTGGGAACTGGAGTTTGTGGTAGATACATTCCATTGTAAGTTACCTCTCGACATATAGTTGACGAGGTATGTGTTCGAAGTAACCTCTCATTGAATATCTGCAACTCGAGATAGCAGAAATTTAGGAAGGAACGATGAGAAATAAGGAGCGACGGTAGCATGCTTTAGAGGACCGTATGAATGGATGCATTCTTTTCATGTGTGTGTGTTAGGAAAGAGAGTGTGTGTGTGCGAAAAAAATTAATAAAGACGTCTCTGTTGTGTTTCAGCTGTGTGTCGACTCATGTTATGATAAGATTTATGTTAGATATATATATATATATATATATATATATATATGTTTTGGTTGAGAACAGGGGTTTTCGTTTTTTGTAAGGAAATATGTTAGTTAAGGTTAAAATCTTATGAGTCTCTATAAAAGAGAACGTTTAATAATTGTTAAAAAACTATGAGCCCCCTGGGAGGACGTTAAGGTTAAAACCTTGTATGAGTCTCTATAAAAGAGAACGTTTAATAATTGTTAAAAGACTATGAGCCCCCAGGGAGGACATTATGATTGTATAGAGATGATTTGTAATGGATAAGAAAATAACTATAAATCTGCAAATTAGGATAAGTGAAGTTAAGAAACTTCAAAGTAGGATTTGTGTTCTATGTTCTGTGTTGGTTTGTGAGTTTTGTTAAGTGTTACTGTTTGTCTGTGTTGGAAATAACGGAGGGACAGCTGGTCTGTCTGCTTTCTGTTGTTTCAGCTTGGAGAGAGCTGCTTGGGAGAGCTCCTCTCGCTTTGAAATCGCACTGGTGAATGAGCTGCGCATGCGTGTGATTTTATGAGTTTAGAGTTACGTAGAGCAAATATGCCACTCCCCTGCCTGCACTGAGCTGCTGTGACCAGAATTAGTGCTACAGACAGAGAAGAAAGGGGGAGATTTTGAATACACACGGATAAAGTATTCTGTTTGATAAGTGGCTGTTGCTTAACTATGAAACTATTTGATTGAGATCTATTGAATTTATAAATGAGAGATATGTTGACAGATTAAAAATAAAAATAATTAAATAAATAAAATAAAATGTTATTGCGCTATTTATAATATTCCTGAGTTAAGCTGTTTGCTTAATTCTTAGCGCGAATGTGAACATAGGTATGCATAAAATACTGAATTGTTGTCTGTTTCCTTTGTTCTCCTGTCATGTGAGAGACGAGAAGGAGGAGACAGAGAGAGAGAGGAGGTGCTGACCAGTGCGTCACGCGACAGTGTGTGATGCCCCGGATCCAGTCCAATCAAGGCCAGTACTGCTCTGTTCACAAACTTACTTTCCAATACAGAATATTGTGTTTGCCTAGCATATTTCATGTTGTGACAATTTGACAGGGACTTGGCAACAGACTGATCAATTGATGTAATTAAAAATTGCACATTGGAGTTTATTGTGCATGGGTTGGTTTGATTAGAGTTGTGTTGGAAATCCAGCACTGACATTATTCTGTAAAATTAAGGTAATTGGGTGATTATTAAGCAATTGGTTTGTGAGTGCTGTAGTGTTGCTGGATTACAGGTCTTTCTTTTTTGGATTGCTCTGAAGTTGACTAGTTTCCTTTACTTTTCCTGATCGGATGTGGTAAGATTGCCACTAATCAATATTTGGTCAAATAAAATAAAATAAAAATTAATTAATTAATAAATTAATACAAATAAATAGATATATTGATAAATTAATTAATTGATTAATTAATTATTTAACAAAAAAAATAAAAAAGGAGGGAAACATAAGCTACATAGTCTAAAGTATTTTTTGGTTTACAAATTAATTGGTTTAAAATAATAATAATAATAAAATAATTCACAATAAAGGAATATAAAAGAGTTGTTACAATGGGGAAAAAGGACATCAAAACTATGAAAGTAATTACTCCTGTTGATGTAGTACAAAATAGTAATCCTCTAGTTAATGGTATTGCAAGGTTATCTGGAAAATGGAATAAACGTTGGCCTGACATTGAACAACCATGGCCAGTGGAAGGGACTCTTAACCCAGACGTCATCAAGATAATGAAAGTGCTTGTGGCCACATATAAGGCAGATCAAAAGAAGGGGAAAAAAGGGGAACATCGTAAAGAAAAGAGACAAAGAGAGCTGGGTGTTCTTAAGCTGTTTGAAAATGAAGGACGAAAACTGATAAAAGATACAAAAGATAAAAGAGACAGAGGTATAGAGAAAATGGCAAAAGAGGTGAAGGTGACAGAAAAACTAATGGCAGAAGTCAATACACCTTTCTCACATACGGATTCAGCAAAAAGACCCCCATCTTACGAGGAAGAAGTAGAGTTTAAGGATGTCTATCCTCAGCTTCCAGTGATAATTCAGGAGGGTGATTATTGCATCAGAGATGAAGATGAACGAATAATAGAGAGAGGACAAGCAGAAACGACCATAAAGATGAATCCAAACTCCAAAAGTAAGAAGAAAACGAGATGTCTGGAAACTAAAGGGTGGAGTGAGGTTCAGGAGGATGGAACTTGAAGATGATGATGATCAGAGTGATTCAGAAGAGATCATGGGTGGATATGACCCTGTAATCAGACAGAGGTTGGCCAGAGCGGAAAGAAGTGGTGATGGAAGTTGGAAGGAGAAGAATACAAGAGATTCGAGTTCTGATGAAAGTGAAGATGAAGACAGCGATAAAGATTTGGAGATTAAAGGTGCTTCATATTCAAGATGATTTTATCCTACAATGACTAGCACAGAATAAATAGAAAAAGATATAGACCGATGCGTATCATGCCTGGATAAGGCCAATAATTTAGAAGAAGTAAGAGAACTGGAAGAACAACTCAAGAAGCTGAAGATACAGAAGAAAAAACTGCTGAAAAAAGGATCCCAAGAATTGGAGAAGAGGTATACATTGAGGCCAAGACAAGGGAGCACAAGTAAGAAGATGATTCCAGTGATAATTCGAGGACAGAACCTGGAGTATAAGCCTTTGCAGAATACCGATATGTCAGATATACTTGAGAAGCTGCCTACTCTTCAAGATGGAGCATATCCTTGGATTTCAAAATTGGAAGAAATTACAGTGGGAACACAGTCTGCCGTAGGAGACATTAAGAGACTTTTGGCTAATCTCCTTGGGATTCCAGGTATGTGAGAAATTTTTCAGAGAGCTGGACTTCATAGATATGTGGGGACTGCGGTGAATGATCCTGAATTGTTGGCTGCAAGTAGAAATTGGCTGTGGAGAGCACTGAAAGATACGTTTCCAACAAATGTGCATCCTGACAACATTCTGATTGACCCACTAGGACAACAAGAAAATCCGAGAGCCTATGTGTCAAGAGTTCATCAAGTGTGGAGAAATATTACCGGAAAGGATCCAGATGTGAGTCAAATTGAGCAGTCAATTTTGAGAGCTAAACTGCAGATGGGACTGCCCTCACCAGTAAGGAGCAAACTGGCAGAGGTGGTTGGACTTGGAAGCGTGACAAAAGGTGTCTATACAGATCATATAGCCCATCAAGTGGATCTGTACCGGAAAAAGGAACACAACCAGAAAGAACAGGACCAAGAAACTCTCAGAAAACTCTATCAAATACAACTGGTGGAGAATAAGAAGGAGAAGAAACAAGCTTTGGTTATGCAGAATCAGTGTGCACCAAATCAACAATCACTGCCACAGCTTCAACCGAACCAGTTCCAACCGCAATTGTACCAGCCACCAATAGCGGTACCAGTTGTTTCATATCCACAGCCAGTTTCTGGACAGACACAGAATTGGAGAGGAAGAGGACGAGAAGGCTTAGGAAGAGGAAGAGGAGGAAGATTTAAGCCATACTTCCAGCAATCTTCAGAAGTGTGTTATAATTGTGGACAGGTTGGTCACTTTGCTCGTGAGTGTAATGGGCCAGGAGGAAACACCAGAGGGAATTTCAGAGGAAGATGCAGGGGCCAGTCAAGATCATCTGGAGGACCGGTGAACCCTTATAGGGGCCCGGAGCAAGGATTCTAGGGGTGCCCAGAAGATCCGAAAGGGGGGTGTCAGCTGGTAGCATCAGGACCGGAAAAAGATCCAACAATTGAGGTGAAAGTAAACAACCGACCATTGGAAGTGATGGCGGATAGCGGAGCTGCTTTTACCTGTGTTCGACCTGAAGATGCTACACATCTCCCTATGTCCAATCAACTAATTAGGACAATCGGATTTGAGGGAGTGAAACAGCTGATTCCTCTTACGGAACCAATTGAGCTCTGCTATGAAAATCAGAAAATTACAATACCCATACTGGTATCAGAACATACACCTATTACATTGTTGGGAAGAGATGCATTGTGTAAATTGAACTGTACAATAAAATGTACACCAGACGGCTGTCTGGTAGAAGTGCCAAAGAAAAAGGTTTACCAATTGTTGATGACGTCAGAGATGGATTCTTCTTCAGTATTCTGGATTGGAAATCTCAGTGAAGATTTTTTGAAGCAGGCTAAGATATGGGAGAAATTCATTGTGGCAAAAATGCCAGATGCGAGGCTTCCGGAATATCCATTTCATTGTACGCCCAAGTATTTCAGGAATGCTGCCCAATCGAACTCAGAGGAATGGTTGAGTCATCAACCAAAGAAAGGACCACAAGGAGCAGCTATGAAGATAAACACAGACGATTGTCTGGATAAAGAATTTGAGATGGAGAAGAGTGTGCCACATGTGACCTTGTTGGTTTCTGAAGGCTATGAGCAGAAGCAAATAGGAGAAATGATGACAGAAGCAGAGAAAGCTGTTTTCGTACCGATGAAAGATAATTTGGCGATTTGGAGGAGTGAAGATCAGCGATTTCTCAAAATCATGATTTCGGCTCAAGGACAAGGAGAGCCACAAGCTGTACGGATGACACATGAATATATTTGCAGTGCGAAGATGGATTCAGACCCTATGAAAGAGGAGATGTTGAAACAAGTTCCAGAATGTTTGTGGTCTCAACACAGTACCGATATTGGACTTGTGAAATCAGCCCAACCGGTGAAAGTTGAACTTCGATCAGGAGCCAGACCTCCTTGGAAGAATCAGTATCCATTGAAAGATGAAGCAATCCAAGGGATCGAACCACAAATTGAAGGACTTTCGAAAGCAGGTGTTTTAAGGACAACAAAAAATCCTCAGAGTAACACACCTTTGTTGCCTGTGAAAAAACCAGATCAAACTTATCGTGTGGTTCATGATTTGAGAGCTGTGAATGAGGTAGTGACTGACTTTCCGGCAGAAGTGCCAGACCCTGCCAGACCTTGTTAGCCCAAATTCCTCCTGATGCGACACATTTTACGGTGTTAGACTTATGTGGTGCATTTTTTAGTGTTCCACATAGTGTAGAAAGTCAGGGTTTATTTGGGTTCACATATAAGGGACAGTTCTATGAGTACAGTCGTTTGCCACAGGGGTACAAGCATAGCCCCCACATTTTCAATAAAGTACTGAAGGATGATTTGGTAGGGATATATCAGATACTGCAAAGCACTGTCATTCAGTACGTAGATGCTATAATTATCTGCTCACAGAATAAGGAAACATGTCATAGAGACTCAATTAAATTGCTACAGGTATTGGCAGAAAAGGGGCATAAGGTTTCACAGAAAAAGTTGCAATATTGCCAGGAGAAGGTTGTTTATTTGGGTCAGAAAATAACGCATGGACACAGAATTCATTTCGGACAGTCAATTGGAAGCTATTCGTAAGGCTCCGAAGCCTAGAACTGTCAGAGAGATGATGAGATTTCTTGGTATTGCTGGTTATTCTTCAGCTTGGGTTGAGAGCTATACTAGTTTGACGGGACCTTTGAGAGCTATGGTTAAAGATACTGGGAGTGGTCAACTCCATAGCAATCTTTCCTGGACACAGGAAGGCCATGTGGCATTTGAAACGATCAAACAGAGGTTGCAGGAGGCACCTGCACTCACACTACCAGACTACTCTAAGAATTTTTTGCTATGTGTCTACTTCTACTGGAGGTAAATATGCATGTGCAGTTCTTTGTCAGCCGACAGGCACAGGAACGAATCCTCAGCCTATTTCCTACTACTCTACTGCCTATTCAGAAGTAGAACTAGGGCTAGAACTAGGGCATGTTCTCCGATACAACATCATGCGCAAATAATGAAACTGTTGCATGCTATGATGAAGCCTAAAGAGATAGCGATAGCTAAGTGTGCAGCTCATAAAACAGATGTGTCAAAAGTCACACAAGGGAACAAAGCTGCTGATGAAGCTGCAAAAGCCGTCACAGGAGCGGACAAATTGGGAAAAGTTTTTCTGGTCACTCATGGAGTGGACTTGGAAGACAAAATTACGCTTAAGGATGTGATTTTGATGCAGGAAGCTGCTTCTGCGATCGACAAACAGTTATGGCTAGACCGAGGTGCCGTCAAAGATGCTACTGGTCTTTGGAGAAACCATGAGGGGTTGATAGTAGCGCCTCTAGACCTATTAGGTCTGATGATTCAGGAAGCACATGGGTTAGCTCATGTTGAAAGGGGGGAGGTTAGGAGAAAGATCACAAAGGAGTATGGTTTTTGGGAACCATATTTGCTTGAACAGGTTGACTATGTCATAGGCAGGTGCACAATCTGTCTGAAAAATTATGTTCGCAGGGGTGTGACTGTTTTTCCTGGTTACATTAATACACCAAGAGGTGCATAAGATGTCCAACTAAGCTAAAAGATGCTCAGTCGGTTGCAAGGTTCTTGTGTAAAGAAGTCATAAGCAGGTGGGGACTTCCCGATCTAATATCCTCAGATAATGGGAAGGAATTTGTGGATAAATCAGTGAAATTGATGTTGCAAAAATTGGGAATTAAGCAACGTCTTGGAGCAGTTTATCACCCACAAAGTCAAGGGATTTGTGAAAAAATGAACAGTGTCTTGAAAAATCGCATTGTCAAAATTTGTCAGCATACGGGTCTAAACTGGATAGCGGCGCTTCCTTTAGCATTAATGGTGTGTCGCTCAAGTGAGTTGCGTGATCTACGTATGACACCCCATGAACTGGTCACAGGAAGAAGGATGCCTACGCCTTGTTTGCGAACAAGCGGAAAGGGTCCAGTTCATGGCTCTTTTGGAAGATGAAAGATGAGAGCGTACGTTACATGTATGGCCAATTTTCATAAAAAGTTGTCCACATATGTTTCTGACAGGCAAAGAAAAGAAGAGGTGCAAGAGAAGCTTTACGAGCAAAAAAGGAGTACAGTGCAACCTGGGGACAAGGTGTTCGTGAAGGTATTTAGAAGGAAGTGGTATAACGAATGTCGTGAAGGACCATTTGAAGTTGTTCGTAGTACTGGAACAGCTGTCCAGGTTAAAGGGTCTCCAACGTGGTATCATTTGTCACATTGTGTTAAAGCGCCTGGAGAAGAGGTGCCACGCGCAGAGAGACAGGATGTTGAAGGCTCAAGAGAGCAGGATGAAGATAGGGGAGAACAGGCAGAAGGAGAGATGCATGACAATATCCAGAGTAAAAACCCAGAAGGAGAGATTGTCCATGTTGTGGACAACGTTGATGATAATGTTTACACTTCTGATGATGCCAGAGATGACTCTGCAATGGATGGAAAGGAAAGGAGATTTGGGGACATTGATTTTCAATACGTCCCAGAAACAACAGGGAATATTTCAGTGGAATGTGAAACCGCGGAGATCACCAAGGGCAACTCTGTTACAGGAGAAGCTGGTGATTCGGTTAGACAAAGTAGGCCCAGACCAGTTAGGAGAAAAGTCAGACCAAAACGTTACGAAAACTAGGGTTGAAGTAACTCTAGGAAAGTCAGCTCAGCTTCCATGTCAATGCACGAGAGAGAACAGTGGTGAAGGGAAATTTAGAGTTCAGTGGGAAGATAGCTATGGCAGGAGTTTAGATCTGTTAGGAGCAGTTGCATTGAGAAAGTATGCATTGCTGAATGATAAGAGAAGACTGAAGATTGAGGGTGATTGTAGTCTCTTTGTGTACAATTCCCAGCAGGAGGATCAAGGTGATTATAAATGTATTTTTTATAATCCACAGTTTGAAAGTGAGGGATTAGAGTCGGGACTGAGAGTTAATGTAGTGACACTAGTGGTGATAGATGGAAATACAAGTAAAGAGCTCCAAGCTGTAGGGAAAATAGATGAATCAACAACAATGACATCAACACTTCAGCCTAATACAACAACAGTGTAGGATGGGTGGTACAGCTCATCTTCCTTGTAGATGTGAGAGACGGAGTGGGGGTGGTGACATTCCTCCCACGTGGAGAGATAATTATGGAGAATAAGTGTTGTTATCAGGACCAGAAGTAGAAGCTGTGCCACCTAGTCAAAGGAGGTATATTTTGTACAACGATATGAAGTGGAAGAGGGTTATGAGTGATTGCTCACTTATTTTGCGTAATGTTACATGGGAAGATCAGGGAGAATATACTTGTACTTATTTAGAGCCAGCGTTCAAATTTGTTCCGGTTAAGAATTATTGGTTAGAAGGCTATGTAACTCGTAAGGTGACGCTTATGATGGAAGATTTAAAGCCTGTTGAAGTTTCCACAGTCACCAAAGGAGTTCAGGAGCAGTATATTACAGTAGCCACTCCAACAGTAAATAATACACAGAGGACATCTGTCACTTTGCCACTGGAAATAATTAAGAGTGTTAATACATCAACTAAAGCCACTATTTTAACAGTAACTTTGAAAGAGATGAATGTTATGACGGCAATAACACATTTCGGAAATGTGACACAGACACCAACAACAACTTTTCTGAAACTAAAGGATGTAGTAAATGTGACTCAGAAGTCTATGATACAGATTGCTGTAAATGGTAGTAAGGATAGTGTTGAAATAGGAGAGCAGATGGTAGCAGAGAATGATGTAGATTCATCTGAAATGCAGAATACTATCCCGGAGGTACAGGATGAGTTCTTTTTGATGGAACACCAGAAGATATATCTGATCAATACTGCTCGTTAGGGAAGAAAGATACTAAATAGAAGGCATATGGATTTGATTCTTCTGTTTTGCAAATTAAAGATGGATGGGCAGGTAGGAATCTATGGTTCCAGCAGTTAACTCATTCTGTAAGATCAGTGAGGAATCTTGAGGGTCCATGTCTGTTGAGAATTCCAGCACCAGTTACATGGTGTTCAATCTTAGAGACGGTGGCTCAACCTCTATCAACTGCGTGTCAATCTTATGCTTTATCATGGCTGTTGTATCAGCAACAATCATTAACAGATATAATGATGTCGTTGTCGAAGCATTTGTTTAGGCCTAGGTTTAATTGTTCTTGGTTAAATGAATTACCCTATGTGAATTTGTTAGATCGGAAGGAAAATCAGTTAACAGCGATTCCTGAAGCATTGGAGGTGAAACCCGTGAGGGCTAAAAGCTGTTTTTGTTCAAATAAAACATATGATGGACCGGGTATGTTTATGGGAATATCAGATTGTGATGATTATATGATGACTTTGGGTAAGCATGAACGTAAGGTTAGTAATGAGAAATATAAAGTAACTTTTTATGTTCCATTTAGTAAGAAGAGCAGGACTTTGATGGTGAAAGATCAGCTTTTGCCTGGCAATGTGACTATTGGGAATCTTCGAGATATTTGGTGGGTTTGTGGTGATAAAGCCTATATATTCTTACCCTATGGATGGACAGGATGTTTTTACATGTCGACGTTGAAGCTTCCATATGAGGTTTTTACCATTCAGAGAGGGGAAGCACAGGACACAGCTCAATCTGATTCTAGGTCTGGAATAGGGTGAAAAGGGAAATGGCGCAATTTCATAGTCTGGAATCCTACCATTGGAGGATAAGTCTAGGAGAGAAGTGGGGACTTGGACTTTTTCCATGGTATGGTGTAACATTTTTGGCAGATCACATTGATAATATTACCTATACTTTGCAGGGTTTTGCAAATGAAACGATACGAGGGTTTAACCTCCTGTCAAATACTCAAAGAAGTCACAGACTGACGCTGTTAAAACATGACATGGCTCTTGACTATATTTTAGCCAAACAAGGTGGCTTATGTTTGGCTGAGAACTTGACGGGGAATGATTGTTATACTTTGATCCCCGATAGTTCCGATAATATCACTAGTGTTATAGATGCATTGAAGAACATAAGGGATGCGTTTGGTCGATCTGAAGGAGCTGGATGGTCAGCGAAGGCTTGGTTGCAAGATCAGTTAGGCCTAGTGGGAGCAGTGATAGTTCAGATTTTAGTAGCAGCTCTTGTAGCGCTGTGTGTGATGTTTTGCTTTTGTACTTTGTTATTGACTTTTGCGAAAGCTATGATATTGAGATGGGTTGGAGTTGTGATGCCTGGAGACAACACTCAGATGCTGTTGTTAACTGTTACTGATCTAGATGGAGATAAACAAGTGGGACTGGATGGAGTATTGATGGATAGATATCCATTTTGAATATCCGATCATTTTTCACGTCTTTACATATTATTGTGATATTTAGTATTTTCTTATGAATCAAAGGGGGGAAATGGAATGTGATTCATTTTATATTTCATTTTATACATGATTTTTTTATTATTGTTGATATTGATGTTTTAATTTGCATGTGATACTGGTTGGTGTTTTCTTTTCTTCCAGAAGCATATGGGGGAATGTGTAGAGGGGATTCAAATACTCAAACATGGACAATATGAATGGACTGGAGGAAGTGGAACAAGGAAGGTGTGGAAATGTTCAGATTCCATCATCGACGTTGCATTGAAAGTCGACACTGCTGAGGAGATGCAGTGTAGTGGACTACATTCCAGTGTCTGCAATGATATATACATATAGACATATTTGCATGTGTAATACATAATTTGTGTCATATTCTTTCTGTAAAAATTTTTGAAGAATGATGTTTTCTGTTGTTGGGTACATGTGGGGACCTAAGATGTTGTTGTTTTTTTCGTGGATGCTTAGGGATATTGGGTCTAGGCAGGGACAGAGAGAATCCACAGGAGGGTCCGATGGGTCGACCAGCCTGAATGTGGACATTTTTTTTGTATTTTGTTTTCTGTTTCATGTGTATTCAATTGCATCATAGTTTAAAATGCATTGATAAAGATGTATAAATTGATCTGGAGTACTTAGGTGGTCGCCTGGGGCAGAGGGGCCGTGAGATAATTTGACTGTCTTGATTGATTGATGGATATTTGGAAAGAAAGCTGCCAGACAGGTTTTTCGCTCTTACACTCCATAACGATTTGTTTACACTTCATAAAAATTTGTTCACACTACATACATTTTGTTTTATTGTTAAAGTTACACAAGATTTGTCATAATCCTATTCTTTTTGTTTTCGAGACTTAATTAGTCTCGAAGGGGGGAAATATGTAGTATCTAAACAGTTTATGATTTTGCTGACGTTTGCAAATGGTGTGTTAGAGGAATTTGGCTCTGCTTGCGGAAACATCTGGAAAACATTACTATAGGGGCCCCCTAAGACAGAGGAGATTCGGATGTGTAAAGGCCAGGGATTGGTCTATAAAAAAACACCCATATTATGTTACATATTATAAATACCATGGTTGGAACAAAGGACGGAGAGAATAACATATTAGCGATTGGGTCAGTTGTTCTCCAGATGTCTGCAGGAGTCTGTAAATTGATACTGTAATCTTTGATGTAATAAACCATTATAATCAAGGACAGTGTCAGCGGATTTCTTGTCATCACAGCATATCAGCATCGTTGTCTCGACACCACACTAGCTAATATGAAGTTAGCAAGCTGGTGATATTTAATTCACGTAACGTTAGCTATACAGTATGTAAAGTTAGCTAACTAGCGAACATTACGTTAGTACAGTAAGTAGCTAATTTGAGTTAGCCTGCACACTAAGTTTCTGTAGCAAGCTAGCTAATAACACATCGTTTGTTGATCACTTATATTTACTTACTTGAATAGGTTCTCCCACTGCTTCTGTTTTCTGGGTGCTTAGAAAAACTAAATAATGGGCAATCTTCCCGAAGATTGGAAAACTTTCAACAGACTGAGTTTGGTCTTCCAACGTGGAGCTTGGTGCGGTTGCAAGGTGATTTGTGTCGCAACTGCAAGCCCTCTACGGTGAGGGAAAAAAGTATTTCATCCCCTGCTGATTTTGTACGTTTGCCCACTGACAAAGACATGATTAGTCTATAATTTTAATGGTAGGTTTATTTGAACAGTGAGAGACAGAATAACAACAACAAAATCCAGAAAAACGCATGTCAAAAATGTTATAAATTGATTTGCATTTTAATGAGGGAAATAAGTATTTGACCCCTCTGCAAAACATGACTTAGTACTTGGTGGCAAAACCCTTGTTGGCAATCACAGAGGTCAGACGTTTCTTGTAGTTGGCCACCAGGTTTGCACACATCTCAGGAGGGATTTTGTTCCACTCCTCTTTGCAGATCTTCTCCAAGTCCTTAAGGTTTCGAGGCTGGTGTTTGGCAACTCGAACCTTCAGCTCCCTCCACAGATTTTCTAGGCCACTCCAGGCAGTGGCGGTTCTAGACCCATTTTACTAGGGGGGCCAAGGAGGGGCCAGTGTTTAATCAGGGGGGCACACATAAAAAAACTGGCAACACATGATATTCAAAGATTATAAACTTTATTTTACTTTAAAATCATATTACATTTATTATAACACGTATTTTGTACAAGAGTGCAGATGCAAGAGAGATAGTGCCATAAAAATGAAAAAATGAAAAAATAAAAATAAAATAAAAAGTACAGGGTACAAATACAGGGTTCATATTCAATGTGAACAAAACTCCAGGATACAACAAAGGGTACAACAATGTGCCATTTCCTATTTATGGAAGCCCCACTACTGTGGACAGTTGATTCCACATTTTGTTTTAAGAAAGAAAACTTTCTGAGTGATTTATAAACAAAACACACTACCCTGTATCCATTTAGGTGAAATAAACCAAATCAGAAAAGAAATTCAATTCAAAGAGGCTTTACTAGCATGACCATATTGACATACAGTATTGCTAAAGCACATAAACAGGGAAACGTGTTACACATTAACATCCAGTAGTCCAATAGGATGCAGACAATAAACATTAAGTTAACATTCGTTTAAAAGCAACAATCATGTCAACACAATGTAGCAATATGAACAACACTGATGGATATCAGCAACAACATGAAAACAAGAATATTACAGGTGTCTGTGTTTGTGTGTGTGTGTGTCTGTGTCTTTGTGTACTTCACTGTCAGTTGATGAGCAGGTGTACAAAAAAAGGCTTTACAACATATATGGGCAAGTCCATTTAGGACAGCACATTTCCACCATAGTTCACATTAGGAAAAAATGACAGCATGAATGCTCACTAAACAAACATATACTACATATACCTTTTTATACACATTTTTTTTCAGTAATTTTTTAAGAGTGAAAGGGAAGTAAGCAATCGCTCATCATAGGATCATACATATTTCAGTTACAATATTAGTTACAATATTAGTGTTAGTTAGATCATCATGTCAAAGCTGGACCTGCAAAGTCTGAACGACACAAGTGTGCAATGATTGGAGTGATTTTGTTTCTTTTTTTTCTTGCTTTGCTTGTTTTCAAAAGGAAAAATCATAGTTGGTAAAAAATAAAATAAACTTTCGTTGAAAGGTATCACACTGTATAATTTACAAATATCTAAAGAGGTTTAGTGGATGCCATAAAACATCTGTGGAGCTTGAAGATTTGTAGTACATAGATGTTTGGCAGAGATAATTCAAAAGAATAAAATCATAAACTCTATCTAACTTTTTTGTTTGCTGGGGCAAAAAATGACTTTATGTCCCTTCCTCGTTTCATGATAACTATTAGAAGAAGAAAAAACGTAGGGGCATGCATTACATTTTGTTACCTAACCATCCCTCCCTACTTAACACTGGCAGATAACCTGTTGATTACTTTACTAAAAATGTATTTGTTATCGCGATGCAACAGCCAAGACGGATGAAGTTACGTGGTTAACATCACAACATTGTGTAGACCTAGCAAGGATAGCCTACTAACATTTGGATATTTGCTTCTGCTTCGATGAGTTTGCTTAGATATGATTACATTTCTAAACAAATCGAGACCAGACATTTTAAAACTTGATTTGATTTATGTGTGAGGAACAAAAGGAACATGTA
This sequence comes from Coregonus lavaretus, assembly GCF_964263955.1. Taxonomy (NCBI): domain Eukaryota; kingdom Metazoa; phylum Chordata; class Actinopteri; order Salmoniformes; family Salmonidae; genus Coregonus; species Coregonus lavaretus. Next base: position 37,109,533 of record NC_140006.1, read on the forward strand.
GGCTATGTGCAAGAACAACAAGTCACTTATTATATTAAATCGTTTTGCTTACCTTCGACCTTCGGGTGCGCCACTCTAATTTACCCGTGTAGAACGTTGCCGTGTAGAGCGTTGCATTAGTTCCGCTTTTGGCGCTCGCGTGTAAAATAGTTATAAATTCATAATTTTTTATTTGGTCAGCACGGGGGGGCCACAGGGGTGGCCAGGGACATTTCCAGGGAGGCACGGGCCTCCCCCGGCCTCCGTGTAAAACCGCCACTGACTCCAGGACCTTAATGTGCTTCTTCTTGAACCACTCCTTTGTTGCCTTGGCCGTGTGTTTTGGGTCATTGTCATGCTGGAATACCCATCCACGACCCATTTTCAATGCCCTGGCTGAGGGAAGGAGGTTCTCACCCAAGATTTGACGGTACATGGCCCCGTCCCTTGTCCTTTTGATGCGGTGAAGTTGTCCTGTCCTTTCTTTTAGCAGAAAAACACCCCCAAAGCATAATGTTTCCACCTCCATGTTTGACGGTGGGGATGGTGTTCTTGGGGTCATAGGCAGCATTCCTCCTCCTATGAGGATGCCTAAGAGCTCGATTTTGGTCTCATCTGACCACAACACTTTCACCCAGTCATCCTCTGAATCATTCAGATGTTCATTGGCAAACTTCAGACGGCCCTGTATATGTGCTTTCTTGAGCAGGGGGAACTTGCGGGCGCTGCAGGATTTCAGTCCTTCACGGCGTAGTGTGTTACCAATTGTTTTCTTGGTGACTATGGTCCCAGCTGCCTTGAGATCATTGACAAGATCCTCCCGTGTAGTTCTGGGCTGATTCCTCACCGTTCTCATGATCATTGCAACTCCATGAAGTGAGATCTTGCATGGAGCCCCAGGCCGAGGGAGATTGACAGTTATTTTGTGTTTCTTCCATTTGCGAATAATCGCACCAACTGTTGTCACCTTCTCACCAAGCTGCTTGGCGATGGTCTTGTAGCCCATTCCAGCCTTGTGTAGGTCTACAATCTTGTCTCTGTCATCCTTGGAGAGCTCTTTGGTCTTGGCCATGGTGGAGAGTTTGGAATCTGATTGATTGATTGCTTCTGTGGACAGGTGTCTTTTATACAGGTAACAAGCTGTGATTAGGAGCACTCCCTTTCAGAGTGTGCTCCTAATCTCAGCTCATTACCTGTATAAAAGACACCTGGGAGCCAGAAATATTTCTGATTGAGAGGGGGTCAATACAAAAACATGCGTTTTTCTGGATTTTGTTGTTGTTATTCTGTCTCTTACTGTTCAAATAAACCTACCATTAAAATTATAGACTGATAATTTCTTTGTCAGTGGGCAAACGTACAAAATCAGCAGGGGATCAAATACTTTTTTCCCTCACTGTATACTAAAGGGAGGAATCGAGGGTTACGTATGTAACCATGGTTATGTGAGCTATATGGATCACTCCAATATATTGGTATCACTCCGCGGCAGAGGGATACATCCGATGTGAGGATTTACAGAGTTACTCCCATGTACACCTGTGTCACGGCTGGGGTCTGCCCCTATATGTAGACCCCATGACCCTGACACAAGTTCTCTACATCATTTTTGAGGCGCCTCTAGCACCATAGAGGATTGGAGAGATCCATATATGTACCTGGCGCCGACGAGGATGGCGGCCTCGCGACTAGGTCTTAGGAAACTTTGCGGCATTTTGTTTGTTTCGTATTATTTTTTACATTATTAGCTCAGAAAGTGTTTTGTATCATTACATACAGCCGGGAAAAACTATTGCCTATCAGAGCGGCGGTAACTCACCAGCATTACGACCAGGAATACGACTTTCCTGAAGCAGATCCTTTGTTTGCTCTCCCCAGGGCAAATGAACTGATTCCAGCGGCTGATCCAAAACATCGCCGGTGGAGGAGAGGCACTCGGAGCGGCCTGCTGGTTCGACTTAGTAGGCGCGCACACCACCCACCGCTTCCAAGTATACTACTCGCTAATGTTCAGTCTCTGGTTAACAAGCTCGACCAGCTCCGGGCAAGGATTTCTTTCCAGAGAGACATCAAGGCCTGTAACATACTTTGTTTCACAGAAACATGGCTCTCTGGGGATATTCTGTCGAAATCGGTCCAGCCAGATGGGTTCTCAGTTCATCGCGCAGACAGGAATAAATATCTCTCCGGGAAGCAGAAGGGCAGAGGTGTGTGTTTCATGATTAACGACTCATGGTGTAATTGTAGTAACATACAGGAACTCAAGTCCTTCTGTTCACCCGACCTAGAATACCTCACAATCAAATGCCGACCGTATTATCTCCCAAGATAATTGTATTCGGTTATAGTCACGGCCGTGTATATCCCCCCTCAAGCCGAAACCACGACGGCCCTCAAAGAACTTCACTGGACTTTATGCAAACTGGAAACCACATATCCTGAGACTGCATTTATTGTAGCCGGGGATTTTAACAAAGCAAATTTGAGGACTAAGCTGCCGAAGTTCTATCAACATATCGACTGTTGTACTCGCGCTGCTAAAATCCTCGACCATTGCTATTCGAACTTCCGGGATGGTTACAAGGCCCTCCCCCACCCTCCTTTTGGCAAATCTGACCATGACTCCATTTTGCTCCTCCCTTCCTATAGGCAGAAACTAAAACAGGAAGTACCTGTGCTAAGGACTATTCAACGCTGGTCTGACCAATTGGAATCCACACTTCAAGATTGTTTTGATCACGCGGACTGGGATATGTTCCGGGTAGCATGCGAAAATTATTTAGACGAATACACTGAAACGGTGACTGAGTTTATCAGGAAGTGTATACAGTGGGGAGAACAAGTATTTGACACACTGCCGATTTTGCAGGTTTTCCTACTTACAAAGCATGTAGAGCTCAGTAATTTGATCATAGGTACACTTCAACTGTGAGAGACGGAATCTAAAACAAAAATCCATCAAATCACATTGAATGATTTTTAAGTAATTAATTTGCATTTTATTGCATGACATAAGTATTTGATACATCAGAAAAGCAGAACTTAATATTTGGTACAGAAACCTTTGTTTGCAATTACAGAGATCATACGTTTCCTGTAGGTCTTGACCAGGTTTGCACACACTGCAGCAGGGATTTTGGCCCACTCCTCCATACAGACCTTCTCCAGATCCTTCAGGTTTCAGGGCTGTCGCTGGGCAATACGGACTTTCAGCTCCCTCCAAATATGTTCTATTGGGTTCAGGTCTGGAGACTGGCTAGGCCACTCCAGGACCTTGAGATGCTTCTTACGGAGCCACTCCTTAGTTGCCCTGGCTGTGTGTTTTGGGTCGTTATCATGCTGGAAGACCCAGCCACGACCCATCTTCAATGCTCTTACTGAGGGAAGGAGGTTGTTGGCCAAGATCTCGCGATACACACTGCACACTGCCCTATCCCATCTGGACAAGAGGAATACCTACAGTTGAAGTTGGAAGTTTGCATACACCTTAGCCAAATACATTTAAACTCAGTTTTTCACAATTCCTGACATTTAATCCTAGTAAAAATTCCCTGTCTTAGGTCAGTTAGGATCACCACTTTATTTTAAGAATGTGAAATGTCAGAATAATAGTAGAGAGAATGATTTATTTCAGCTTTTATTTCTTTCATCACATTCCCAGTGGGTCAGAAGTTTACATACACTCAATTAGTATTTAGTAGCATTGCCTTTAAATTGTTTAACTTGGGTCAATCGTTTTGGGTAGCCTTCCACAAGCTTCCCACAATTAGATGGGTGCATTTTGGCCCATTCCTCCTGACAGAGCTGGTGTAACTGAGTCAGGTTTGTAGGCCTCCTTGCTCGCACATGCTTTTTTAGTTCTGCCCACACATTTTCTATAGGATTGAGGTCAGGTCTTTGCGATGGCCATTCCAATACCTTGACTTTGTTGTCCTTAAGCCATTTTACCACAACTTTGGAAGTATGCTTGGGGTCATTGTCCATTTGGAAGACCTATTTGCGACCAAGCTTTAACTTCCTGACTGATGTCTTGAGATGTTGCTTGAATATATCCACATAATTTTCCTTCCTCATGATTCCATCTATTTTGTGAAGTGCACCAGTCCCTCCTGCAGCAAACCACCCCCACAGCATGATGCTGCCACCCCCGTGCTTCACGGTTGGGATGGTGTTCTTTGGCTTGCAAGTTACTCCCTTTTTCCTCCAAACATAATGATGGTCATTATGACAGAACAGTTCTATTTTTGTTTCATCAGACCAGAGGACATTTGTCCAAAAAGTACGATCTTTGTCCCCATGTGCAGTTGCAAACCATAGTCTGGCTTTTTTATGGCGGTTTTGGAGCAGTGGCTTCTTCCTTGCTAAGCGGCCTTTCAGGTTACTTTTGTACCTGTTTCATTCGGCATCTTCACAAGGTCCTTTGCTGTTGTTCTGGGATTGATTTGCACTTTTCGCACCAAACATCCTCAGCATCTCCACCCCACCTGAGAGAATGGAGCGACAGCGCCACCTCAACAATGCCCTGAGGCACTGTGCGGTCACCTGCAGCTGGCGGTGGCACTTCGGGTGCAGCCGGTGGGAGTTGAACCACTGTTGAAGAGGCCGGAGATGGAGCAGGCTCAGGGGAATCAGCAATGAGGCCGCCGTCAGCAAGCCCAACAAGCGTTGGTAGGTCAGGGCCTATACAACCCGCCTCTGCCGAAAGTGGTCGAGGCAAGATAAGATCGCCTGAACCCTTCTGGTGGGCAGGCATGCGCTCATGAGGACTGAGTCCAGTTCCATGCCAATGGAACCCTGAGCTCCTGGGTCCCCCAGGCACGTCCCTATCGCGGTGATGGTTGACACCATCACACCTGTCACAAAGAGAAGCCTTAAGCTCAGCCAAGCCATCAAGGCCACGGAGCAGGGGTCCGACGCCCTGGGAGAGCATGTCGTGACCCGCTTAGAGGAATAGGAACCCGGTGAGGGATAAATTACCCAGTACCTTTGCGAAAACCGTGTGGGAACAACAGCTGGCAGATGGGATTGTGCCTGCCAGAGATGGCACCGGGAGGTAACCACCTATGCCATGGCCCGTCCATTGGCACGGGCCACATCCCTCTGGAGCAGGGAACGCAGGTGAGACACCTCCATCACTTCCCGGAGGAGCTCCTCTGTACCCTCCTGCAGCTGGGGAACAGAGTCTGCAGCAGCATGGCCGCATTGGTAAGGCGGCCAAGAGAGCAGAGGGACCTATATGTTGCTTTCAAGTCCGTATCAAAGACTCTGGGGGGGGTCCCGGCTTCAGTCGCAGGTTCCGCCCTATAATCCACTGGTCCGGGAGGACATTTTTACATTTTAGTCATTTAGCAGACGCTCTTATCCAGAGCATACATTTGTATTAACTTTTTTATACTGGCCCCCCGTGGGAATCGAACCCACATCCCTGGCGTTGCAAACGCCATGCTCTATCAACTGAGCTACATCCCTGCCGGCCATTCCCTCCCCTACCCTGGACGACGCTGGGCCAATTGTGCGCCGCCCATGAGTCTCCCGGTCACGGCCGGCTGCGACAGAGCCTGGATTCGAACCAGGATCTCTAGTGGCACAGTTAGCACTGCGATGCAGTGCCTTAGACCACTGCGCCACTCAGGAGTTCATGGCAGCGATCATGGTGTCCATGGTCGGGTACTCCCGGAGGCCGATTGACTCCGCGCCCGCAACATAACTCCATGGTCCAGTCTGTGTGTCTGAAGCGCCCCCTGGCAGAGGCCAAGCTCTCCTGCAAGGCCTCGTGGAACTCAGCAGAGATGGGGACAGATGGTGAGTCATCACTGTCCACCAGTTTGATGTCCAGTGCAGTGGCTACCCAAGTGAGTAGGCTCCTCATAGCCTCATAGCTGGGGGGCGATGAAGCCCCCGCTGCTGGCTTCTGATGGCCTGTCAGCCTGGTAGCCCCGCTCACTGTGGTGAACAGTGCCAGAATCGTCCCCTTGGAACAGCCTATCACTGGCCAACAGGGAACAGCTGTCGTCGCCATCAAAGCTATCAACCTCCTGATGCAGGACATGCGCCCTCCGTTCAAGGTGGTCCCAGCGGTCCGACTCATGCCTCCGTCCAGGACTGGCAGCAGATGGGCTCTGCCTGTGATGGCTCTGGCCACGCTTCCTGGGAGGGGTACTGGGCCCAATAGAGGGACTAACAGCTCGCTGGCGCACCTGTGATGGGTGATTTGAAGGAGTCAGGCGCAGGAGGGTAAATCACAAAATAACAGAATTTATTCCGGAATACAGAGTTACACAGCAATGCGTCAAAACAGTCCAGTGCGCAAAACAGGCGCACTGGAACCAACAATGCACACAGGGAAAATAACCCGGCAATAGAAAATACAAGGAGCTCAACCGAGCTTCACTCTCATCACAATAAACAATCACACACAAAGACAAGGAGGCAGAGGGAACATTTATACAGATACTGATGAGGGGATATGAACCAGGTGTGTGTAATAAACAAGACAAAACAAATGGACTGATGAGATGAGGAGCGGCAGTGGCTAGAAGGCCGGTGACGACGAATGCCAAAGCCTGCCCGAACCAGGAGATGAGGCAGCTTCGGAGGAAGTCATGACAGCACCACTCCTGAGGGAGGGAGCTCGTCCCCAGCCTGAGCCCGAGCCTGGCCGACCCACTGGCGCATGGCCTCCAATCGCGCCAGGCGCAGGTGTTCTGAGAACACCACACAAAACAGGCATTCAATAGGGTGCTCCTCCCAGGCAGTGCATACACAAGGTATGCGGATCCCCAGGGGGATGCCACCATCACACCTGTCACAAAGGGTAGCCAAAGGCTCAGCCAAGCCAACAAGGCCACGGCGCAGGGGTCCGACGCCCTGGGAGAGCTTATGTCGTGACCGCTTGCAGGAATAGGAACCCGGTGAGGGATAAATTACCTACTACCTCTGCAAACACCGGAGAAGAACCCTATGGGAAAAGCAGGCAGACAAAAAAAAAAACAGCAACCAGGTAATGGATTTGATTTATTAGTTTTTTTGTTTTACGCCATCTGCAATATTACCTATTTTAATATCCAAGCAGTAAAAACTGCACCATATGATGGAGTAACTCTGTTAAGGAACTCCAAAGTTAATGTCTCAACGTAGTGGAAGCCGACCACGATACTCTTACACTCGGGGGAAAGAACAAGAAGAAACCCTGCAGGATAATGTTAAAGCAATTCACAACACACACATAGAACAAGCCAGTCGACAAGTTGTGTAAGGTAAATTACAGTTTGTGGCAGCAAGAGCCACCATACTAATGGAGGCACACGGAGTCGTAGTGTAAAACAGTACGACAAACCACGGGCGGAAGATACAGATCAACCGTGCGCAGCGAGTGGAGCACTCAAGAGGAGGGGCTGGCCATGTGGCCAGCTGATCCAGGCTGCAAACAGCCAGTGAGTATACTTCCACGCAAGATATTACACATACCAGTGACTTAACAAGCGAACTTAAGAAAGTTTGTACCTCAAACCATACGGACGTCCGCCGAGAAAATGAAAGAGAACATGTGTTGCGGTCATGAGGTCTATATACAGTGGGGGAAAAAAGTATTTAGTCAGCCACCAATTGTGCAAGTTCTCCCACTTAAAAAGATGAGAGAGGCCTGTAATTTTCATCATAGGTACACGTCAACTATGACAGACAAATTGAGGAAAAAAAATCCAGAAAATCACATTGTAGGATTTTTAATGAATTTATTTCCAAATTATGGTGGAAAATAAGTATTTGGTCACCTACAAACAAGCAAGATTTCTGGCTCTCACAGACCTGTAACTTCTTCTTTAAGAGGCTCCTCTGTCCTCCACTCGTTACCTGTATTAATGGCACCTGTTTGAACTTGTTATCAGTATAAAAGACACCTGTCCACAACCTCAAACAGTCACACTCCAAACTCCACTATGGCCAAGACCAAAGAGCTGTCAAAGGACACCAGAAACAAAATTGTAGACCTGCACCAGGCTGGGAAGACTGAATCTGCAATAGGTAAGCAGCTTGGTTTGAAGAAATCAACTGTGGGAGCAATTATTAGGAAATGGAAGAGAAGACCACTGATAATCTCCCTCGATCTGGGGCTCCACGCAAGATCTCACCCCGTGGGGTCAAAATGATCACAAGAACGGTGAGCAAAAATCCCAGAACCACTCCTAGTGAATGACCTGCAGAGAGCTGGGACCAAAGTAACAAAGCCTACCATCAGTAACACACTACGCCGCCAGGGACTCAAATCCTGCAGTGCCAGACGTGTCCCCCTGCTTAAGCCAGTACATGTCCAGGCCCGTCTTAAGTTTGCTAGAGTGCATTTGGATGATCCAGAAGAGGATTGGGAGAATGTCACATGGTCAGATGAAACCAAAATATAACTTTTTGGTAAAAACTCAACTCGTCGTGTTTGGAGGACAAAGAATGCTGAGTTGCATCCGAAGAACACCATACCTACTGTGAAGCATGGGGGTGGAAACATCATGCTTTGGGGCTGTTTTTCTGCAAAGGGACCAGAACGACTGATCCGTGTAAAGGAAAGAATGAATGGGGCCATGTATCGTGAGATTTTGATTGAAAACCTCCTTCCATCAGCAAGGGCATTGAAGATAAAACGTGGCTGGGTCTTTCAGCATGACAATGATCCCAAACACACCGCCCGGGCAACGAAGGAGTGGCTTCGTAAGAAGCATTTCAAGGTCCTGGAGTGGCCTAGCCAGTCTCCAGATCTCAACCCCATAGAAAATCTTTGGAGGGAGTTGAAAGTCCGTGTTGCCCAGCGACAGCCCCAAAACATCACTGCTCTAGAGGAGATCTGCATGGAGGAATGGGCCAAAATACCAGCAACAGTGTGTGAAAACCTTGTGAAGACTTACAGAAAACGTTTGACCTGTGTCATTGCCAACAAAGGGTATATAACAAAGTATTGAGAAACTTTTGTTATTGACCAAATACTTATTTTCCACCATAATTTGCAAATAAATTCATTAAAAATCCTACAATGTGATTTTCTGGATTTTTTTTCCTCATTTTGTCTGTCATAGTTGACGTGTACCTATGATGAAAATTACAGGCCTCTCTCATATTTTTTAGTGGGAGAACTTGCACAATTGGTGGCTGACTAAATACTTTTTTCCCCCACTGTATAGGGGCGGACCCCAGCCGTGACACAGTGAAACAGAAACATATTTACCTCCCAAGTCCTACGAATTGCCCTGAGGCCAGGTTGAACTGTGTGACAAAGAACCAGACTGTGTGAGTAATAAATGTCATAATCAAGAAATCTTCCAAGTTGTTTTATTGGATCAATTGGATTCATGGGAAACGAGTTGGAACCTACCTGTATTTTGGTGTCCTTGGCTATGTTCACACAGGCAGCCCAATTCTGATATTTTTCCACTAACTGTTCTTTTGACCAATCAAGTCAGATATTTTTCAGAGCTGATCTGATTGGTCAAAAGACCAATTAGTGAAAAAAAGATCAGAATTGGGCTGCCTGTCTAAACGCAGCCTAATAGAAACTGCTACATGGAAAAGTACAGTTTGTTGTTTCCTGGCTTAAAACCAGGTGATAGTTGTTAAAATGTCAAATTTGATTTTCACCTCCCCATAGTAGGTTATTTATTCACTGAATGTATTCATCCAATCAGCCTAATATAAAATGATCACTGTTCACAATGATTGCACACAGTTTTGGTTCAAATTGCACATAGACTTTTGAAAGTTTCCTTTAACATCAATTGTGGGATGAACCAACATTTTATAGGGGTGCACATGTTTATATTTCAACACTTATGGGGGTGACTCTGGGGAGTAACCAGCACGTCTGCCATTTGAACCCTATCCATATTAGGCAATTTCCTGCAAGCCTGATACAATTATTATTGGAAAAAGACAAAGCTAATTTTCCAATTATTTTAGAATTTCTTGTTGAATTCACCACAGCCATCCCTGTTTGTTGACAGGCAACTTTGCGAGGCAAGGACTTTTTCAGTGTGTTTTATCCACCACCAGAGGGCATCAGATATCTGCATTTCACCATGACAGTTTTCCAATTGACCAAATAGTGACTGAGAACCACTGGTTATTTGTCAGATATTGAGCTCATTCTGTCAGTTCTAATTTCGATCTACAGTATTTCCTTGTCTATAGTTTGTTTCTACAACCCATATAACTGCAATTTACCTGCAGTGCAGCTACTTGATCTCTTCCTGATAAAACTGTGTTTGGAGGCGGGTAGGATTGGCATTCCTGAAGCATTGTTTTGTTGAAGTGTGGTTTTATCTTGGAGAGGTTGGGCTGATTGATTGCACCCAAATTGGCCATTTTAATTTTAAAAAGATCATAAGCAGTATAACCAGTAAATAATTATTCATATTGAAAACCAGATGAAATTGCTTTTGATAGCTGTTAGGCTGCTTTGAAAGACTCTACCTCTTTCTGCTTTAACTGTTGCCAGAGAGAGACCAAATCTGATAAACTTGATAACATTAATTAATCAAAAGTCTAAAACACAATCATAGTTTTAGAGAGGATGAAGGCTGCATTAGAGAATTGCACATTCTCCTAGTGCCCACAGCCTATGGCACACACACACACACACACACACACACACACACACACACACACATACACACACACACAGCCAGTAGAGTACGGACTTGTGGGTGCGAATTTGCATGTAAATTAAATGGCTCACAGGGCTCCTGTTTCCAACAGTAAAAGTGTCAAGGTTGGAAATGTTAGATAGCGTGTGTGTGTGTGCACGTGTATGGATGTGTGTGTGTATACATGAACAGTATGTGCACGCATGTTGGTATGCATGGAGGTGTGCATGCATTCATGTACAGGTACTCCTGAGTGGCGCAGTGGTCTAAGGCACTGCATCGCAGTGCTAACTGTGCCACTAGAGATCCTGGTTCGAATCCAGGCTCTGTCGCAGCCGGCCGTGACCGGGAGACTCATGGACGGCGCACAATTGGCCCAGCGTCGTCCAGGGTAGGGGAGGGAATGGCCGGCAGGGATGTAGCTCAGTTGATAGAGCATGGCGTTTGCAACGCCAGGGTTGTGGGTTCGTTTCCCACCGGGGGCCAGTATAAAAAAATAAAAATGTATTCACTAACTGTAAGTCGCTCTGGATAAGAGCGTCTGCTAAATGACTAAAATGTAAAATGTACTAAATCCATCTCTCTTCTCTGGAGCTGGGCTCTGTGCACTGTGGTAACTGTTAGAAGACAAGACCAGTGACAGCTGCAGCAGAAACGTCATGTGATCATGAGGTACAGAACAGTAGAGTGGGACCGTTTTACTTGCAGTCCTGTCTCAGGCTGTTTTGATACGTTCCTGACTGGAGGTGATACTGCCATAGCATCTGCTCACCTGATATACACTGCAAGTTGAAAACGTCCTTGGCTCACACATATCATCCTAATGGCTTATATCAGGATAACATCGGGTTCGTCTTGCAAGAGATGTAAAGAGATAAAACACATGACATACAATAGAACAGGGGTACTCAACTCTTACCCTACGAGCTCCGGAGCCTGCTGGTTTTCTGTTTTACCTGATAATTAATTGCACACACCTGGTGTCCCAGGTCTAAATCAGTCCCTGATTAGAGGGGAACAATGAAAATAATTCAGTGGAACTGGCTTCGAGGTCCAGAGTTGAGTTTGAGGGCTAATATTATGACAGCCTTGGTCTCAGAAGTACTTGGTGTCATGCAAGACCAGTATCTTAGAATAGGAAGGAAGTGACAATGATATTATCAAGTGGACGACAGTGCCCACTACAGATGTAGGATCTTAATTTGAGCTCCCTGTTGCAGGAGAACTTTCCTGCAATGCAGGAAATGTTAAACTTTTAGTGTATTTGAGGTTTAAAAAGTTTGTAATTTCCACTTTGAAATGTCAGACTTGATTTTCCCTTACGAAAAATGTATCAACCCCTACATTAATTATAATCCACATAATACTTCACATTTTCTGCTGATGCAGGATTATTTTCCTACTGTAGCAAACTGGCTCACATTAAGATCCTACATCTGTAGTTTACAGTATGGTCCCTGGTGAGTGATGGTGTGCTGTGGCTGCTAGTGACACACTGTCACGACTTCCGCCGAGGCTGCCTCCCCTCCTTGTTCAGGCAGGTTTCGGCGTTCGTCGTCACCGGCTTACTAGCTACTGCCGATCCCATTCTCATCACTCCACTTGTCATGTCTTGTCTTGTCAATCACACA
>NC_140006.1:37126767-37194307 GCF_964263955.1 Coregonus lavaretus
GAAAAGGATACAAAGTAGTGGTCGGAGACATGGAGGGGAGTTGCAGTGAGATTAGTAGAAGAACAGCATCTAGTAAAGATGAGGTCAAGCGTATTGCCTGCCTTGTGAGTAGGGGGGGACGGTGAGAGGGTGAGGTCAAAAGAGGAGAGGAGTGGAAAGAAGGAGGCAGAGAGAAATGAGTCAAATGTAGACGTAGGGAGGTTGAAATCCCCCAAAACTGTGAGGGGTGAGCCATCCTCAGGAAAGGAGCTTATCAAGGCGTCAAGCTTATTGATGAACTCTCCAAGGGAACCTGGAGGGCGATAGATGACAAGGATATTAAGCTTAAATGGGCTAGTGACTGTGACAGCATGGAATTCAAATGAGGAGATAGACAGATGGGTTAGGGGAAAAATTTAGAATGTCCACTTGGGAGAGATGAGGATTCCTGTGCCACCACCCCGCTGACCAGATGCTCTCGGGGTATGCGAGAACACATGGTCAGACGAGGAGAGAGCAGTAGGAGTAGCAGTGTTTTCAGTGGTAATCCATGTTTCCGTCAGCGCCAAGAAGTCGAGGGTGGAGGGTAGCATAGGCTGGGATGAAGTCTGCCTTGTTGGCAGCAGAACGGCAGTTCCAGAGGCTGCCTGAGACCTGGAACTCCAGGTGTGTGGTGCGTGCAGGGACCACCAGGTTAGAGAGGCAGCAGCCACGCGGTGTGAGGCGTTTGTGTAGCCTGTGCGGAGAGGAGAGAACAGGGATAGGCAGAGGCATAGTTGACAGGCTGCAGCAAATGGCTACAATAATGCAGAGGAGATCGGAATGAAATGAACTAAACATCTGGGAAAGGAGAGAGCGGGGCCTCCCTCACCAAAACTCCCAAATATAACTCTCCCAACTTCCACCTCAGAAACTATAATTGTTTCACTGAAACACCCGAATATAACTCTCCCAACTTCCACTTTAGAAATTAGAATTGTTGTAAACTACAGCGGTTCAATGTTTCTAGGAATAGACTCTAACTTACTTTATTCAGCTAGCTAACTAGGTACAGTATTCTTCCATGAAAAACCGCCCAGGGCACCGTATCCTATGACGCCATAGCTAACTAGCGTGCTAGCATCCAATAACACACGGTTTAGCACCAATACTTGGTTACAACAAACTACCAATAGTGTGTTAACACACTAAACAGATAATTCGTGTCCGTGTCTAGTTCCTTTCATAACGCAGCAATAATTAAACGCTGGCTAGCTAGCACAAAGTCAGTCATGCTAGCTACACAAGTGGACTACACATCTCGAATGTTCAGAAAGGGAAGCTTTATGTTGCAAAATTCTCATTGACTAAAATTATATTGTATTTAGCTGCTACAGTACTGCTAGCTGGTAGTGTTGGCTAGCTAGCAATGGCTGCTGTGTTGACTTTGTTTGAAAAACGGCGTTGCTGCGAACGAATGTAGCTGGCTAAAATTGTATTGTATTTAGTTGCTACAGTACTGCTAGCTGGTAGCGTTGGCTAGCTAGCAATGGCTGCGGTGATGACTTTGTTTGAAAAACGGTGTCGCTGCGAACGAATGTAGCTGGCTAAAAGGATATTGTATTTAGTTGCTACAGTACTGCTAGCTGGTAGCGTTGGCTAGCTAGCAATGGCTGCGGTGATGGCTTTGTTTGAAAAACGGCGTCGCTGCGAACGAATGTAGATGGCTAAAAGGATATTGTATTTAGTTGCTACAGTACTGCTAGCTGGTAGTGTTGGCTAGCTAGCAATGGCTGCGGTGTTGACTTTGTTTGAAAAACGGTGTCGCTGCGAACGAATGTAGCTGGCTAAAATTGTATTGTATTTAGTTGCTACAGTACTGCTAGCTGGTAGCGTTGGCTAGCTAGCAATGGCTGCGGTGATGACTTTGTTTGAAAAACGGCGTCGCTGCGAACGAATGTAGCTGGCTAAAAGGATATTGTATTTAGTTGCTACAGTACTGCTAGCTGGTAGCGTTGGCTAGCTAGCAATGGCTGCGGTGATGGCTTTGTTTGAAAAACGGCGTCGCTGCGAACGAATGTAGCTGGCTAAAAGGATATTGTATTTAGTTGCTACAGTACTGCTAGCTGGTAGTGTTGGCTAGCTAGCAATGGCTGCGGTGTTGACTTTGTTTGAAAAACGGTGTCGCTGCGAACGAATGTAGCTGGCTAGCTAACCTCGATAGTTTCTCTATACTACACCTTTATCTTTGATACAAATACAACTATGTAGCTAGCTAACATTACACTAATCAAATCGTTCCATTGTAATGTAATGTGTCATATTACCTGCGGAGCGAAGTACAGCATGACTACTCACCTCGCCTGCCTGTCTTGTCCGATTACTACAATTAATTGAACACTTACGACATCAGACACTTATCGTATCGATACAAATATTCAGTGCCATATTTCACGTTAATAAACCAACACATATTGGCAATATTCACCCAAATGGTGTGAGACGGAGCCGTAGATATTCTCTCTATATACAGTGGGGAAAAAAAGTATTTAGTCAGCCACCAATTGTGCAAGTTCTCCCACTTAAAAAGATGAGAGAGGCCTGTAATTTTCATCATAGGTACACGTCAACTATGACAGACAAAATGAAAAAAAAAAATCCAGAAAATCACATTGTAGGATTTTTAATGAATTTATTTGCAAATTATGGTGGAAAATAAGTATTTGGTCAATAACAAAAGTTTGTCAATACTTTGTTATATACCCTTTGTTGGCAATGACACAGGTCAAACGTTTTCTGTAAGTCTTCACAAGGTTTTCACACACTGTTGCTGGTATTTTGGCCCATTCCTCCATGCAGATCTCCTCTAGAGCAGTGATGTTTTGGGGCTGTCGCTGGGCAACACGGACTTTCAACTCCCTCCAAAGATTTTCTATGGGGTTGAGATCTGGAGACTGGCTAGGCCACTCCAGGACCTTGAAATGCTTCTTACGAAGCCACTCCTTCGTTTGCCCGGGCAGTGTGTTTGGGATCATTGTCATGCTGAAAGACCCAGCCACGTTTCATCTTCAATGCCCTTGCTGATGGAAGGAGGTTTTCACTCAAAATCTCACGATACATGGCCCCATTCATTCTTTCCTTTACACGGATCAGTCGTTCTGGTCCCTTTGCAGAAAAACAGCCCCAAAGCATGATGTTTCCACCCCCATGCTTCACAGTAGGTATGATGTTCTTTGGATGCAACTCAGCATTCTTTGTCCTCCAAACACGACGAGTTGAGTTTTTACCAAAAAGTTCTATTTTGGTTTCATCTGACCATGTGACATTCTCCCAATCCTCTTCTGGATCATCCAAATGCACTCTAGCAAACTTAAGACGGGCCTGGACATGTACTGGCTTAAGCAGGGGGACACGTCTGGCACTGCAGGATTTGAGTCCCTGGCGGCGTAGTGTGTTACTGATGGTAGGCTTTGTTACTTTGGTCCCAGCTCTCTGCAGGTCATTCACTAGGTCTCCCCGTGTGGTTCTGGGATTTTTGCTCACCGTTCTTGTGATCATTTTGACCCCATGGGAGGAGTTCTTGCGTGGAGCCCCAGATCGAGGGAGATTATCAGTGGTCTTGTATGTCTTCCATTTCCTAATAATTGCTCCCACAGTTGATTTCTTCAAACCAAGCTGCTTACCTATTGCAGATTCAGTCTTCCCAGCCAGGTGCAGGTCTACAATTTTGTTTCTGGTGTCCTTTGACAGCTCTTTGGTCTTGGCCATAGTGGAGTTTGGAATGTGACTGTTTGAGGTTGTGGACAGGTGTCTTTTATACTGATAACAAGTTCAAACAGGTGCATTAATACAGGTAACGAGTGGAGGACAGAGGAGCCTCTTAAAGAAGAAGTTACAGGTCTGTGAGAGCCAGAAATCTTGCTTGTTTGTAGGTGACCAAATACTTATTTTCCACCATAATTTGGAAATAAATTCATTAAAAATCCTACAATGTGATTTTCTGGATTTTTTCTCTCTCAATTTGTCTGTCATAGTTGACGTGTACCTATGATGAAAATTACAGGCCTCTCTCATCTTTTTAAGTGGGAGAACTTGCACAATTGGTGGCTGACTAAATACTTTTTTCCCCCACTGTATAGCCACATACACTCACCGGCCAGTTTATTAGGTACACTCATCTAGTACCGAGTTGGACCCCTCTTTGCCTCCAGAACAGCCTGAATTATTCAAGTCATTCTACATGGTGACGGAAACGGTCCACAGGGATGTTGGTTCATGCTGACACGATGGCATCACACAGTTGCTGCAGATTGGACGGTGGTACATTAATGCTACGAACAGCTAGTTCTGTCTCATCCCAAAGATGCTCTATTGGGTTGAGGTCTGGGGACTGTGCAGGCCACTCAAGTAAACTGAACTCACTGTCATGTTCCAGGCAATCTTTTTCCACTCCTCAGTTGTCCAGTGTTGGTGATCGCATGCCCATCTTGTTTCTAGCTGATAGGAGTGGAACCCGGTGTGGTCGTCTGCTGCAATAGCCCATCTGTGACAAGGATAGAAGAGTTGCCGTTCTGCACACCACTGTTGTACTGCTCCGTTATTTGTCTGTTCGTTGCCCGCCTGTTAGCTTGCACGATTCTTGCCATTCTCCTTCGACCTTTCATCAACAAGCTGTTTTTGCCCACAGGACTGCCGCTGACTGGATGTTTTTTGTTTGTCGCATCATTCTCTGTAAACCCTAGACACTGTCGTGTGTGAAAAGCCCAGGAGGGTGGCCGTTTCTGAGATATTGGAATCGCTGCACCTGGCACCGACGATCATACCACGCTCAAAGACACTTAGGTCACTCATTTTGCCCATTCTAACGTTCAATCGAACAATAACTGAATGCCTTAATGCCTGTCTGCCTGCTTAATATAGCAAGCCATGGCCATGTGACTCACCATCTGTAGGAACTATGCTTTTTTGTGAACCAGGTGATGTACCTAATAAACTGTCCAGTGAGTGTATATTCTCGATATATGGCCACACCCAGTATAATCTCTATATATGGCCACATTCAATTAGTTATCTATATATGGCCACATCCAGTATATTTTCTATATATGAAAAAACCTCCAGTATATTCTCTATATATGGCCATATCCAATGTATTATCTATATATGGCCACATCCAGTATATTTTCTATATATGGCCACATCCAGTATATTTTCTATATATGGCCACAGCCAGCATATTCTCTATGTATGGCCACACCCAGAATATTCTCTATATATGGCCACATTCAGTATATTCTCTATATATGGCCACATCCAGTATATTATCTATATATGGCCACATTATCTATATATGGCCACATCCAGTATAATCTCTATGTATGGCCACATTCAATATGTTATTTATATATGGCCACATCCAGTGTATTTTCTATATATGAAAACACATCCAGTATATTTTCTATATATGGCCACATCCAATGTATTATCTATATATGGCCACATCCAGCATATTATCTATATATGAACACACCCAGTATCTTATCACTATATGGCCACATCCAGTATATTTTCTATATATGGCCACATCCAGCATATTCTCTATGTATGGCCACACCCAGAATATTCTCTATATATGGCCACATCCAGCATATTATCTATATATGAACACACCCAGTATATTATCAATATATGGCCACACCCAGAATATTATCTATATATGGCCACATCCAGTATATTATCTATATATGAACACACCCAGTATATTATCAATATATGGCCACACCCAGAATATTCTCTATATATGGCCACATCCAGTATATTATCTATATATGGCCAAATTATCTATACATGGCCACACCCAGAATATTCTCTATATATGGCCACATCCAGTATATTCTCTATATATATGGCCACATCCAATATATTCTATATATGGCCACATCCAGTATATTTTCTATATATGGCCACATCCAGTATATTCTCTATATATGGCCACACCCAGCATATTTTCTATATATGGCCACATCCCGTATATTCTCTATATATGGCCACACCCAGAATATTCTCTATATATGGCCACATCCAGTATATTATCTATATATGGCCACATCCAGTATATTATCTATATATGGCCACATCCAGTATATTATCTATATATGGCCACATCCAGCATATTCTCTATATATGGCCACACCCAGTATATTCTCTATATATGGCCACATTCAGTACATTCTCTATATATGGCCACATCCAGTATATTCTCTATATATGGCCACATCCAATATATTCCATATATGGCAACATCCAGTATATTCTCTATATATGGCCATATCCAGTATATTCTCTATATATGGCCATATCCAGTATATTTTCTATATATGGCCACATCCAGCATATTATTAATATATGGCCACACCCAGTATATTCTCTATATATGGCCACACCCAGTATATTCTCTATATATGGCCACATCCAGTATATTTTCTATATATGGCCACATCCAGTATATTATCTATATATGGCCACATCCAGCATATTCTCTATATATGGCCACACCCAGTATATTCTCTATATATGGCCACATCCAGTATATTATCTATATATGGCCACATTCAATATATTTTCTATATATGATCACCCAGAATATTCTCTATATATGGCCACATCCAGTATATTCTCTATATATGGCCACATTCTGTATATTATCTATATATGATCACCCAGAATATTCTCTATATATGGCCACATCCAATATATTCTCTATATATGGCCACATCCAGTATATTCTCTATATATGGCCACATTCTGTATATTATCTATATATGATCACCCAGAATATTCTCTATATATGGCCACATCCAGTATATTCTCTATATATGGCCACATCCAATATATTCTCTATATATGGCCACATCCAGTATATTCTCTATATATGGCCACATCCAACATATTCTCTATATATGGCCACATCCAGTATATTCTCTATATATGGCCACATCCAATATATTCTCTATATATGGCCACATCCAGTATATTCTCTATATATGGCCACATCAAGCGTATTCTCTATATATGGCCACATCCAATATATTCTATATATGGCCACATCCAGCATATTATTAATATATGGCCACACCCAGTATATTCTCTATATATGGCCACACCCAGTATATTCTCTATATATGGCCACATCCAGTATATTTTCTATATATGGCCACATCCAGTATATTATCTATATATGGCCACATCCAGCATATTCTCTATATATGGCCACACCCAGTATATTCTCTATATATGGCCACATTCAGTACATTCTCTATATATGGCCACATCCAGTATATTCTCTATATATGGCCACATCCAATATATTCCATATATGGCCACATCCGGTATATTCTCTATATATGGCCATATCCAGTATATTCTCAATATATGGCCACATCCAGTATATTTTCTATATATGGCCACATCCAGCATATTATTAATATATGGCCACACCCAGTATATTCTCTATATATGGCCACACCCAGTATATTCTCTATATATGGCCACATCCAGTATATTTTCTATATATGGCCACATCCAGTATATTATCTATATATGGCCACATCCAGCATATTCTCTATATATGGCCACACCCAGTATATTCTCTATATATGGCCACATCCAGTATATTATCTATATATGGCCACATTCAATATATTTTCTATATATGATCACCCAGAATATTCTCTATATATGGCCACATCCAGTATATTCTCTATATATGGCCACATTCTGTATATTATCTATATATGATCACCCAGAATATTCTCTATATATGGCCACATTCAATATATTATCTATATATGGCCACATCCAGTATATTCTCTATATATGGCCACATTCTGTATATTATCTATATATGATCACCCAGAATATTCTCTATATATGGCCACATCCAGTATATTCTCTATATATGGCCACATCCAATATATTCTCTATATATGGCCACATCCAGTATATTCTCTATATATGGCCACATCCAACATATTCTCTATATATGGCCACATCCAGTATATTCTCTATATATGGCCACATCCAATATATTCTCTATATATGGCCACATCCAGTATATTCTCTATATATGGCCACATTCTGTATATTATCTATATATGGCCACATTCAGTATATTATCTATATATGGCCATACCCAGAATATTCTCTATATATGGCCACATCCAGTATATTTTCTATATATGGCCACATCAAGCGTATTCTCTATATATGGCCACATCCAATATATTCTATATATGGCCACATCCAGTATATTTTCTATATATGGCCACATCCAATATATTATTTACATATGGCCACATCCAATATATTTTCTATATATGGCCACATCCAGTATATTCTCTATATATGGCCACACACAGCATATTCTCTATATATGGCCACATCCAATATATTCTATATATGGCCACATCCAGTATATTTTCTATATATGGCCACATCCAATATATTATCTATATATGGCCACATCCAATATATTTTCTATATATGGCCACATCCAGTATATTCTCTATATATGGCCACACCCAGTATATTATCTATATATGGCCACATCCAGCATATTATCTATATATGAACACACCCAGTATCTTATCACTATATGGCCACATCCAGTATATTTTCTAAATATGGCCACATCCAGCATATTCTCTATGTATGGCCACACCCAGAATATTCTCTATATATGGCCACATCCAGCATATTATCTATATATGGCCACACCCAGTATATTATCAATATATGGCCACACCCAGAATATTATCTATATATGGCCACATCCAGTATATTATCTATATATGAACACACCCAGTATATTATCAATATATGGCCACACCCAGAATATTATCTATATATGGCCACATCCAGTATATTCTCTATATATATGGCCACATCCAATATATTCTATATATGGCCACATCCAGTATATTTTCTATATATGGCCACATCCAGTATATTCTCTATATATGGCCACACCCAGCATATTTTCTATATATGGCCACATCCCGTATATTCTCTGTATATGGCCATACCCAGAATATTCTCTATATATGGCCACATCCAGTATATTATCTATATATGGCCACATCCAGTATATTATCTATATATGTCCACATTCAGTATATTATCGATATATGGCCACACCCAGAATATTCTCTATATATGGCCACATTCAGTATATTCTCTATATATGGCCACATCCAGTATATTCTCTATATATGGCCACATCCAATATATTCCATATATGGCCACATCCTGTATATTCTCTATGTATGGCCATATCCAGTATATTCTCTATATATTGCCACATCCAGTATATTTTCTATATATGGCCACATCCAGCATATTATTAATATATGGCCACACCCAGTATATTCTCTATATATGGCCACACCCAGTATATTCTCTATATATGGCCACATCCAGTATATTTTCTATATATGGCCACATCCAGTATATTATCTATATATGGCCACATCCAGCATATTCTCTATATATGGCCACACCCAGTATATTCTCTATATATGGCCACATTCAGTACATTCTCTATATATGGCCACATCCAGTATATTCTCTATATATGGCCACATCCAATATATTCCATATATGGCCACATCCGGTATATTCTCTATACAGTGGAGAGAACAAGTATTTGATACACTGCCGATTTTGCAGGTTTTCCTACTTACAAAGCATGTAGAGGTCTGTAATTTTTATCATAGGTACACTTCAACTGTATGAGACGGAATCTAAAACAAAAATCCAGAAAATCACATTGTATGATTTTTAAGTAATTAATTTGCATTTTATTGCATGACATAAGTATTTGATCACCTACCAACCAATAAGAATTCCGTCTCTCACAGACCTGTTCGTTTTTCTTTAAGAAGCCCTCCTGTTCTCCACTCATTACCTGTATTAACTGCACCTGTTTGAACTCGTTACCTGTATAAAAGACACCTGTCCACACACTCAATCAAATAGACTCCAACCTCTCCACAATGGCCAAGACCAGAGAGCTGTGTAAGGACATCAGGGATAAAATTGTAGACCTGCACAAGGCTGGGATGGGCTACAGGACAATAGGCAAGCAGCTTGGTGAGAAGGCAACAACTGTTGGCGCAATTATTCGAAAATGGAAGAAGTTCAAGATGACGGTCAATCACCCTCGATCTGGGGCTCCATGCAAGATCTCACCTCGTGGGGCATCAATGATCATGAGGAAGGTGAGGGATCAGCCCAGAACTACACGGCAGGACCTGGTCAATGACCTGAAGAGAGCTGGGACCACAGTCTCAAAGAAAACCATTAGTAACACACTACGCCGTCATGGATTAAAATCCTGCAGATCACGCAAGGTCCCCCTGCTCAAGCCAGCGCATGTCCAGGCCCGTCTGAAGTTTGCCAATGACCATCTGGATGATCCAGAGGAGGAATGGGAGAGGGTAATGTGGTCTGATGAGACAAAAATAGAGCTTTTTGGTCGTAACTCCACTCGCCGTGTTTGGAGGAAGAAGAAGGATGAGTACAACCCCAAGAACACCATCCCAACCATGAAGCATGGAGGTGGAAACATCATTCTTTGGGGATGCTTTTCTGCAAAGGGGACAGGAAGACTGCACCGTATTGAGGGGAGGATGGATGGGGCCATGTATCGCGAGATCTTGGCCAACAACCTCCTTCCCTCAGTAAGAGCATTGAAGATGGGTCGTGGCTGGGTCTTCCAGCATGACAACGACCCGAAACACACAGCCAGAGCAACTAAGGAGTGGCTCCGTAAGAAGCATCTCAAGGTCCTGGAGTGGCCTAGCCAGTCTCCAGACCTGAACCCAATAGAACATCTTTGGAGGGAGCTGAAAGTCCGTATTGCCCAGCGACAGCCCCGAAACCTGAAGGATCTGGAGAAGGTCTGTATGGAGGAGTGGGCCAAAATCCCTGCTGCAGTGTGTGCAAACCTGGTCAAGACCTACAGGAAACGTATGATCTCTGTAATTGCAAACAAAGGTTTCTGTACCAAATATTAAGTTCTGCTTTTCTGATGTATCAAATACTTATGTCATGCAATAAAATGCAAATTAATTACTTAAAAATCATACAATGTGATTTTCTGGATTTTTGTTTTAGATTCCGTCTCTCACAGTTGAAGTGTACCTATGATAAAAATTACAAACCTCTACATGCTTTGTAAGTAGGAAAACCTGCAAAATCGGCAGTGTATCAAATACTTGTTCTCCACACTGTATATGGCCATATCCAGTATATTCTCTATATATGGCCACATCCAGTATATTTTCTATATATGGCCACATCCAGCATATTATCTATATATGAACACACCCAGTATATTATCAATATATGGCCACACCCAGAATATTCTCTATATATGGCCACATCCAGTATATTATCTATATATGGCCAAATTATCTATACATTGCCACACCCAGAATATTCTCTATATATGGCCACATCCAGTATATTCTCTATATATATGGCCACATCCAATATATTCTATATATGGCCACATCCAGTATATTTTCTATATATGGCCACATCCAGTATATTCTCTATATATGGCCACACCCAGCATATTTTCTATATATGGCCACATCCCGTATATTCTCTATATATGGCCACACCCAGAATATTCTCTATATATGGCCACATCCAGTATATTATCTATATATGGCCACATCCAGTATATTATCTATATAGGTCCACATTCAATATATTATCGATATATGGCCACACCCAGAATATTCTCTGTATATGGCCACATTCAGTACATTCTCTATATATGGCCACATCCAGTATATTCTCTATATATGGCCACATCCAATATATTCCATATATGGCCACATCCGGTATATTCTCTTTGTATGGCCATATCCAGTATATTCTCTATATATGGCCACATCCAGTATATTTTCTATATATGGCCACATCCAGCATATTATTAATATATGGCCACACCCAGTATATTCTCTATATATGGCCACACCCAGTATATTCTCCAAATATGGCCACATCCAGTATATTTTCTATATATGGCCACATCCAGTATATTATCTATATATGGCCACATCCAGCATATTCTCTATATATGGCCACACCCAGTATATTCTCTATATATGGCCACATTCAGTACATTCTCTATATATGGCCACATCCAGTATATTCTCTATATATGGCCACATCCAATATATTCCATATATGGCCACATCCGGTATATTCTCTATATATGGCCATATCCAGTATATTCTCTATATATGGCCACATCCAGTATATTTTCTATACATGGCCACATCCAGCATATTATTAATATATGGCCACACCCAGTATATTCTCTATATATGGCCACACCCAGTATATTCTCTATATATGGCCACATCCAGTATATTTTCTATATATGGCCACATCCAGTATATTATCTATATATGGCCACATCCAGCATATTCTCTATATATGGCCACACCCAGTATATTCTCTATATATGGCCACATTCAGTACATTCTCTATATATGGCCACATCCAGTATATTCTCTATATATGGCCACATCCAATATATTCCATATATGGCCACATCCGGTATATTCTCTATATATGGCCATATCCAGTATATTCTCTATATATGGCCACATCCAGTATATTTTCTATACATGGCCACATCCAGCATATTATTAATATATGGCCACACCCAGTATATTCTCTATATATGGCCACACCCAGTATATTCTCTATATATGGCCACATCCAGTATATTTTCTATATATGGCCACATCCAGTATATTATCTATATATGGCCACATCCAGCATATTCTCTATATATGGCCACACCCAGTATATTCTCTATGTATGGCCACATCCAGTATATTATCTATATATGGCCACATTCAATATATTTTCTATATATGATCACCCAGAATATTCTCTATATATGGCCACATCCAGTATATTCTCTATATATGGCCACATTCTGTATATTATCTATATATGATCACCCAGAATATTCTCTATATATGGCCACATCCAATATATTATCTATATATGGCCACATCCAGTATATTCTCTATATATGGCCACATTCTGTATATTATCTATATATGATCACCCAGAATATTCTCTATATATGGCCACATCCAGTATATTCTCTATATATGGCCACATCCAATATATTCTCTATATATGGCCACATCCAGTATATTCTCTATATATGGCCACATCCAATATATTCTCTATATATGGCCACATCCAGTATATTCTCTATATATGGCCACATCCAATATATTTTCTATATATGATCACCCAGAATATTCTCTATATATGGCCACATCCAGTATATTCTCTATATATGGCCACATTCTGTATATTATCTATATATGATCACCTAGAATATTCTCTATATATGGCCACATCCAATATATTATCTATATATGGCCACATCCAGTATATTCTCTATATATGGCCACATTCTGTATATTATCTATATATGATCACCCAGAATATTCTCTATATATGGCCACATCCAGTATATTCTCTATATATGGCCACATCCAATATATTCTCTATATATGGCCACATCCAGTATATTCTCTATATATGGCCACATCCAATATATTCTCTATATATGGCCACATCCAGTATATTCTCTATATATGGCCACATCCAATATATTCTCTATATATGGCCACATCCAATATATTCTCTATATATGGCCACATTCTGTACATTATCTATATATGGCCACATTCAGTATATTATCTATATATGGCCATACCCAGAATATTCTCTATATATGGCCACATCCAGTATATTTTCTATATATGGCCACATCCAATATATTATCTACATATGGCCACATCCAATATATTTTCTATATATGGCCACATCCAGTATATTCTCTATATATGGCCACACCCAGCATATTCTCTATATATGGCCACATCCAATATATTCTATATATGGCCACATCCAGTATATTTTCTATATATGGCCACATCCAATATATTATCTATATATGGCCACATCCAATATATTTTCTATATATGGCCACATCCAGTATATTCTCTATATTTGGCCACACCCAGTATATTATCTATATATGGCCACACCCAGAATATTCTCTATATATGGCCACATCCAGTATATTATCTATATATGGCCACACCCAGTATATTATCTATATATGGCCACATTCAGTATATTATCTATATATGATCACCCAGAATATTCTCTATATATGGCCACATCCAGTATATTCTCTATATATGGCCACATTCAGTATATTCTCTATATATGGCCACATCCAGTATATTCTCTATATATGGCCACATCCAGTATATTATCTATATATGGCCACATCCAGGATATTCTCTATATATGGCCACATTCAGTATATTATCTATATATGGCCACACCCAGAATATTCTCTATATATGGCCACATTCAGTACATTCTCTATATATGGCCACATCCAGTATATTATCTATATATGTTCACATTCAGTATATTATCTATATATGGCCACACCCAGAATATTCTCTATATATGGCCACATCCAGTATATTCTCTATATATGGCCACATCCATTATATTCTCTATATATGGCCACATCCAATATATTCCATATATGGCCACATCCGGTATATTCTCTATATATGGCCATATCCAGTATATTCTCTATATATGGCCACATCCAGTATATTTTATATATATGGCCACATCCAGCATATTATCAATATATGGCCACACCCAGTATATTCTCTATATATGGCCACACCCAGCATATTCTCTATATATGGCCACACCCAGTATGTTCTCTATATATGGCCACATCCAGTATATTATCTATATATGGCCACATCTAGTATATTCTCTATATATGGCCACATCCAGCATATTATCAATATATGGCCACACCCAGTATTATCTCTATATATGGCCACATCCAGTATAGTATCTATATATGGCCACATCCAGCATATTCTCTATATATGGCCACACCCAGAATATTCTCTATATATGGCCACATCCAATGTATTATCTATATATGGCCACACCCAGAATATTCTCTATATATGGCCACATCCAGTATATTCTCTATATATGGCCACATCCATTATATTCTCTATATATGGCAACATCCAATATATTCCATATATGGCCACATCCGGTATATTCTCTATATATGGCCATATCCAATATATTCTCTATATATGGCCACATCCAGTATATTCTCTATATATGGCCACATCCAACATATTCTCTATATATGGCCACATCCAGTATATTCTCTATATATGGCCACATCCAATATATTCTCTATATATGGCCACATCCAGTATATTCTCTATATATGGCCACATTCTGTACATTATCTATATATGGCCACATTCAGTATATTATCTATATATGGCCATACCCAGAATATTCTCTATAAATGGCCACATCCAGTATATTTTCTATATATGGCCACATCAAGCGTATTCTCTATATATGGCCACATCCAATATATTCTATATATGGCCACATCCAGTATATTTTCTATATATGGCCACATCCAATATATTATCTACATATGGCCACATCCAATATATTTTCTATATATGGCCACATCCAGTATATTCTCTATATATGGCCACACCCAGCATATTCTCTATATATGGCCATATCCAATATATTCTATATATGGCCACATCCAGTATATTTTCTATATATGGCCACATCCAATATATTATCTATATATGGCCACATCCAATATATTTTCTATATATGGCCACATCCAGTATATTCTCTATATATGGCCACACCCAGTATATTATCTATATATGGCCACACCCAGAATATTCTCTATATATGGCCACATCCAGTATATTATCTATATATGGCCACACCCAGTATATTATCTATATATGGCCACATTCAGTATATTATCTATATATGATCACCCAGAATATTCTCTATATATGGCCACATCCAGTATATTCTCTATATATGGCCACATTCAGTATATTCTCTATATATGGCCACATCCAGTATATTCTCTATATATGGCCACATCCAGTATATTATCTATATATGGCCACATCCAGGATATTCTCTATATATGGCCACATTCAGTATATTATCTATATATGGCCACACCCAGAATATTCTCTATATATGGCCACATTCAGTACATTCTCTATATATCGCCACATCCAGTATATTATCTATATATGTTCACATTCAGTATATTATCTATATATGGCCACACCCAGAATATTCTCTATATATGGCCACATCCAGTATATTCTCTATATATGGCCACATCCATTATATTCTCTATATATGGCCACATCCAATATATTCCATATATGGCCACATCCGGTATATTCTCTATATATGGCCATATCCAGTATATTCTCTATATATGGCCACATCCAGTATATTTTATATATATGGCCACATCCAGCATATTATCAATATATGGCCACACCCAGTATATTCTCTATATATGGCCACACCCAGCATATTCTCTATATATGGCCACACCCAGTATATTCTCTATATATGGCCACATCCAGTATATTATCTATATATGGCCACATCCAGTATATTCTCTATATATGGCCACATCCAGCATATTATCAATATATGGCCACACCCAGTATTATCTCTATATATGGCCACATCCAGTATATTATCTATATATGGCCACATCCAGCATATTCTCTATATATGGCCACACCCAGAATATTCTCTATATATGGCCACATCCAATGTATTATCTATATATGGCCACACCCAGAATATTCTCTATATATGGCCACATCCAGTATATTCTCTATATATGGCCACATCCATTATATTCTCTATATATGGCCACATCCAATATATTCCATATATGGCCACATCCGGTATATTCTCTATATATGGCCATATCCAGTATATTCTCTATATATGGCCACATCCAGTATATTTTCTATATATGGCCACATCCAGCATATTATCAATATATGGCCACACCCAGTATATTCTCTATATATGGCCACACCCAGCATATTCTCTATATATGGCCACACCCAGTATATTCTCTATATATGGCCATATCCAGTATATTCTCTATATATGGCCACATCCAGTATATTTTCTATATATGGCCACATCCAGCATAT
This sequence comes from Coregonus lavaretus, assembly GCF_964263955.1. Classification (NCBI taxonomy): domain Eukaryota; kingdom Metazoa; phylum Chordata; class Actinopteri; order Salmoniformes; family Salmonidae; genus Coregonus; species Coregonus lavaretus. Next base: position 37,143,930 of record NC_140006.1, read on the forward strand.
TATCAATATATGGCCACACCCAGTATATTCTCTATATATGGCCACACCCAGCATATTCTCTATATATGGCCACACCCAGTATATTCTCTATATATGGCCACATCCAGTATATTATCTATATATGGCCACATCCAGTATATTATCTATATATGGCCACATCCAGAATATTCTCTATTCAGCAGGAGCCTTTATAACATGAGCAGTCCATTCAATACCCCCCGTTAGAGATTGTTTTAGGCTCAACCTCATGGGATCCGACATTAAAGGGATAGTGCCCCCCAAATTCGAAATGTGTCTGATATTTTCATAGATCAAAGGGGCCTTTACAGACAATATGAGTTAGTGTTTTACGCCATCTGTTATTTAGATGAGGGGGCCTGGACACAACCTCTCACCCCCCTTCCACTTCTTATCGTGCTCCTGCCCCCATACCTCCCCTCTGCCCCCTCATCCTCCTGCATGTGTGGGTGCTCTCCTCTCTCTCTTGCTCGCTCGCTCCGGCTGCTGTGAATAATTAAGACTTCAGTGGAGGTGCCCTCTCTACCTCTTTCTCAATTCAATTTCAATTCAATTCAATTCAATTTAAGAGCTTTATTGGCATGGGAACCATATGTTTACATTGCCAAAGCAAGTGAAATAGATAAAACAAAAGTGAAATAAACAAAAAATTAACAGTAAACAATACACTCACAAATGTTCCAAAAGAATAAAGACATTTCAAATGTCATATTATGTGCAAATAGTTAAAGTACAAAAGGGAAAATAAATAAACATAAATATGGTTTGTATTTACAATGGTGTTTGTTCTTCACTGGTTGCCCTTTTCTTGTGGCGACAGGTCACACATCTTGCTGCTGTTCTCTCTCTCTCTGCAGTGGTGGTGGTTGCCCATAGAGAATATACTGTATGTGGCCATATCTCTCTCTCTCTCTCTTTCTGCAGTGGTGGTGGTTGCCGACGAGCGAGTGAGAAGCTGTAGGATCTCTCCTCTCCCAGGCCTTGATAGTAGAGACAGGCTTGCCTTGTTAAGTGAGCCCGTTAATATGTTAAATCACACCCCCTGATACCACGGGGGGCTCTGGTTTCACTTAACACTGTCACCTTATTCAGCCCCGCTCATCAATACACAATGCAGGAGGAGCTGCTGCTGTGGCATCGTAGCAGGAGCCTGGGTCTGGGTCTTTGTCAGGGGCCTGACACCATGCTAATGCAGGCCTGCAGATGATGAGTGGCCCATATAGCAGAGGCAGGCTAGCGCAGCAAGGCCCAGCTTATCAGCTAATGCATTTCCCGCCTCTCTCAGCCAGCCAATTACCAGAAGCAGGTAATCTAATTAGCCAGCTGTCAGATCAAGGTAGTTAGTTTCAAATTCCATTGATTTACTAGCTTCCCCTTTTAGCTTTGTGGGAATATCATACTGGTTTCTTTACAATACAGTATGACTGTAAGAATGATATATAATAAACCCTTATCCCTATTCACTGAGAAACTCTTAACATTGGTTCTGGTCATGCCTTGTTTATGTCCTACTACGTGAAGCTATCATATGAACATCAATGGTATATTAAAGGGATAGCTATGGTGCATTCAAGTGATAGTTTTGGAGCATTAAAGGGATAGTTCGCCACCAAATCAAAGTTTGTCAGAGGCTTCCATACCTTCACTGTCGTCTATGTGCAAGCTGAGACCATACTCTGTGCCATCTGTTGTGTAGATTCTGCAAGCCGGCATTATGCTAATTAGATGGTGCCAATCTTCCCATTGTTTGGAAATGAGGACTGCAAATTTCTCCCTGTGCGTTTAGCGGAATCTACACAACAGATGGTGTGGAATATGGACTCAGCTGGACTTTTTAGGTACAGAAACGTCTGAAAAACTCTGTTTCTACAGGGCGAATCCCTGTAATAATAATGCAATACTATAGAGAGACATAGTGGAGATTAATACATTTCCCTGCGACAAAGCGTTGCGCTCTTCTCTCATGGGGCAGAATGCTAACTTGAGTTAAATGTGCATGACTCACATTTTCACACAAATCTCCCACTGACATCATGATTTATGCCTAAATTGGAGTTACCCACGCTGTGCTGAAATTAGGATTCTGCCCATGAAGACAAAACCTAAGGAATGGGAACACCCCACACAAGGCTTTTGCTCCCTTTTCTACATTTCTATTAAAGGTCTGGCTTACCTGAGAGACACTATTTGAGCACTTGCATGTCAAACATATGCTCAGCGTTTCTCCCCGTCCTCTTTTAGACACACACACACACACTCAGAATCTCTGATGCACAGCTTCCTTCTCTCTTCTCACAGAAGTACAATTTTAAGCCCTGAAATCCCTCTTTACAGTCAAGACTTTGCAATACAATCCTGCACAGTTCATGATGAGAAGGCAATTGCTGTTAAATCCAATGGGAGGTTTCATGGAGATACAGATGAATACATCTCTCTTTCAGCCACATGACATCCACCCACAATTATATCATGCAACACACGGCGAGGGAATACTTAACTGGCGGGGAATCTCTCTGTGGGCAGCGCTTCACTGCTGAGTGTGCAACACCACCTGCCTTACTGAGGAGCCTCCCTCGGTTGAGGCTTTATCCGCTTCCTATCTAATATTTATTAGCTGCTGGGATATTCCTGACAACAAATCAATTTGATAGGCTAACAATGCTCTGGGGATGGTTTGTGTGTATCTGACTGTGTGTGTGCATGCTTGGGTCTGGGCATGTGGCCGTTTTGATTTAAATGTGTTTTTATTTGCATAAATGGCATGTAATAAATATCCCTCATCTTTAGGATTTACGCACAACGGGCATAATGTTGCTGATACCTTGAGCAGAACACTGAATACCTGTATTGCTGTAAGTAACATACAGGCATACCATGAACCACAGTATAGTGCCATACCATGAACCACAGTATAGTGCCATACCATGAACCACAGTATAGTGCCATACCATGAACCACAGTATAGTGCCATACCATGAACCACAGTATAGTGCCATACCATGAACCACAGTATGGTGCCATACCATGAACCACAGTATAGTGCCATACCATGAACCACAGTATAGTGCCATACCATGAACCACAGTATGGTGCCATACCATGAACCACAGTATAGTGCCATACCATGAACCACAGTATAGTGCCATACCATGAACCACAGTATAGTGCCATACCATGAACCACAGTATAGTGCCATACCATGAACCACAGTATAGTGCCATACCATGAACCACAGTATAGTGCCATACCATGAACCACAGTATAGTGCCATACCATGAACCACAGTATAGTGCCATACCATGAACCACAGTATAGTGCCATACCATGAACCACAGTATGGTGCCATACCATGAACCTTCAGTGTCATTGCATGAACAGTATGGGAGCTTCTTTCCTAGAGACACAGCGATAGTGTGAGCGGGCATTTCATAACACCTCAGTGTGTGTGTGTGTGTAATGTGTGTATTTGAGAGACAGAGAAAGTGTGTGTGTGTGTGAAAGAGAGAGAGTGTGTGTGTGAGAGAGAGAGTATGATAGAGTGAGAGAGAGTGAGAGAGAGTGAGAGAGAGAGAGAGAGAGAGAGAGAGAGAGAGAGAGAGAGAGAGAGAGAGAGAGAGAGGCGACAGAGATGCTGGCAACCAGCGTGAATCGACAGGGGACTCCTTTTCTCACTCACATTCCCACAGTCTGTCATCCACACACAATGAGAAAACTCCATCCCTCTCTCCATCTCCCTCTCCCCCTCTCGCATCCATCACCGTCCATGCGGAATGGATAGTGAAACAAATTTCTCTCACATACATTACGATTAAGAAAAGACTGGGGAACGTGTTTTATACCGGGTTCGATTTGTATGTGGTGTTTCGTGGTCGTCCGTCATCGCACCCTTGTGCAGCACCCTTGTGCAGCGTGACCCCTGATGAGAGGTTGTCATGGTGTGCCATCAATCAACCATCAGTCCGGCAACACCACCGAACTCTCATGCCTTGCCCGATACGCCATGGTGGGCATAGGCTGGATTCCCTTCGTCCCACCCCTTTACCTCCACAGACGTGATGCAGACGTAAACTGCCATCCGTCATTTGAATGGTATTGTATAAGTGTTGTCTCTTTTCCTGTTGGAAGTTGATTGTCCCACATGCCCAAGGTGTGACATCAGAGGGGTTGAGAGATAATTGGTCTCCGGCTGTCAGGTGGAAGGAAACGCTTTGTGTATAGTGATGTGCAGTTCGCAAACAAGTCGTTATTTTTGAACAACAATTTTTACTGACTCGAGAGTCATGACTCGTTTTTTCAGAGTGACTGATTCATTTTAGTCGTTCGTTTGACCTGCTGACCACAATTAATTCTACAGTAGGATTAATACGCGCTCCTCCGGGTCAGTGGCTCCGAAGATGTGCTCCGACCAACAACTGTCTATGGCAAATAGAAATCCAAAATGGATGGTGTTAAGAGATAGATGGGTGGTGTTGAATGGAGTTGAAGGATGGGACTAATAACAACTAACAACAACTAATAACAACAAGATAACTAATAATGTAAGCATTCTGTGTCCATAATAAGTATATAGGTTATAGGTTGAGAGCTTTTGTGAAAGAGCACAGTTAGAAAGATATGGCATATAGAAGCAAACCGGATGGACATGAAAATGATCGGAGAGGTTGAGGGTAGAGGAAGTTCAGGAGTAAAAACAAACAAAATATAATTATTGTAAAATTGACTGTCCATAAAATGTATATAGTATGTATAAGCTGGAAGTAGAGGCCTGGGCATTGTTGTTCACTGGTTTGCTCCAATTAGGGAAGGGGTGGTTGGGTTGGTTAGTAAGAAAGGAAATATATTTTTTTTAAGGATATGTATATGTATGTGTATACAGTGAGGGAAAAAAGTATTTGATCCCCTGCTGATTTTGTACGTTTGCCCACTGACAAAGACATGATCAGTCTATAATTTTAATGGTAGGTTTATTTGAACAGTGAGAGACAGAATAACAACAACAAAATCCAGAAAAACGCATGTCAAAAATGTTATAAATTGATTTGCATTTTAATGAGGGAAATAAGTATTTGACCCCTCTGCAAAACATGACTTAGTACTTGGTGCTAAAACCGGTTCATAAGAACAAGGTCAAGCAGCAGACATTGGGGACAACAAAGCTACAGACCGGCAGAGGGCGAAAACGACTCTCTACTGACCGGGATGACCGCCAACTCATTCGAATGTCACTCAACAACCGTAGGATGACATCAAGTGACCTACAAAAAGAATGGCAAACGGCAGCTGGGGTGAAGTGCACGGCGAGGAAGGTTCGAAACAGGCTCCTAGGGGCAGGGCTGAAGTCGTACAAGGCTAGAAAAAAGCCCTTCATCAATGAGAAGCAAAGAAGAGCCAGGCTGAGGTTTGCAAAATACCATAAGGATTGGACCGTAGAGGACTGGAGTAAGGTCATCTTTTCTGATGAGTCCAATTTTCAGCTTTGCCCAACACCTGGTCGTCTAATGGTTAGACGGAGACCTGGAGAGGCCTACAAGCCACAGTGTCTCGCACCCACAGTGAAATTTGGTGGAGGATCGGTGATGATCTGGGGGTGCTTCAGCAAGGCTGGAATCGGGCAGATTTGTCTTTGTGAAGGACGCATGAATCAAGCCACGTACAAGGTTGTCCTGGAAGAAAACTTGCTTCATTTTGCTCTGACATTGTTCCCCAACTCTGAGGATTGGTTTTTCCAGCAGGACAATGCGCCATGCAACACAGCCAGGTCAATCAAGGTGTGGATGGAGGACCACCAGATCAAGACCCTATCATGGCCAGCCCAATCTCCAGACCTGAACCCCATTGAAAACTTCTGGAATGTGATCAAGAGGAAGATGGATGGTCACAAGCCATCAAACAAAGCCGAGCTGCTTTAATTTTTGCGCCAGGAGTGGCATAAAGTCACCCAACATCAATGTGAAAGACGGAGAGCATGCCAAGACCCACCAAATAACACCAAATATTGATTTCTGAACTCTTCCTAAGTTAAACATGAGTATTGTGTTGTTTAAAAATGAACATGAACTTATTTTCTTTGCATTATTCGAGGTCTGACAACACTGCATCTTTTTTGTTATTTTGACCAGTTGTCATTTTCTGCAAATAAATGCTCTAAATGACAATATTTTTATTTGGAATTTGGGAGAAATGTTGTCAGTAGTTTATAGAATAAAAACAAAATGTTAATTTTACCCAAACACATACCTATAAATAGTAAAACCGGAGGAACTGATAATTTTGCAGTGGTCTCTTAATTTTTTCCAGAGCTGTATATATATACACTGCTCAAAAAAAGAAAGGGAACACTAAAATAACACATCCTAGATCTGAATGAATGAAATAATCTTATTAAATACTTTTTTCTTTACATAGTTGAATGTGCTGACAACAAAATCACACAAAAATTATCAATGGAAATCAAATGTATCAACCCATGGAGGTCTGGATTTGGAGTCACCCTCAAAATTAAAGTGGAAAACCACACTACAGGCTGATCCAACTTTGATGTAATGTCCTTAAAACAAGTCAAAATGAGGCTCAGTAGTGTGTGTGGCCTCCACGTGCCTGTATGACCTCCCTACAATGCCTGGGCATGCTCCTGATGAGGTGGCGGATGGTCTCCTGAGGGATCTCCTCCCAGACCTGGACTAAAGCATCCGCCAACTCCTGGACAGTCTGTGGTGCAACGTGGCGTTGGTGGATGGAGCGAGACATGATGTCCCAGATGTGCTCAATTGGATTCAGGTCTGGGGAACGGGCGGGCCAGTCCATAGCATCAATGCCTTCCTCTTGCAGGAACTGCTGACACACTCCAGCCACATGAGGTCTAGCATTGTCTTGCATTAGGAGGAACCCAGGGCCAACCACACCAGCATATGGTCTCACAAGGGGTCTGAGGATCTCATCTCGGTACCTAATGGCAGTCAGGCTACCTCTGGCGAGCACATGGAGGGCTGTGCGGCCCCCCAAAGAAATGCCACCTCACACCATGACTGACCCACCGCCAAACCGGTCATGCTGGAGGATGTTGCAGGCAGCAGAACGTTCTCCACGGCGTCTCCATACTCTGTCACGTCTGTCACATGTGCTCAGTGTGAACCTGCTTTCATCTGTGAAGAGCACAGGGCGCCAGTGGTGAATTTTCCAATCTTGGTGTTCTCTGGCAAATGCCAAACGTCCTGCATGGTGTTGGGCTGTAAGCACAACCCCCACCTGTGGACGTCGGGCCCTCATACCACCCTCATGGAGTCCGTTTCTGACCGTTTGAGCAGACACATGCACATGCACATGCACATGGAGGTCATTTTGCAGGGCTCTGGCAGTGCTCCTCCTGCTCCTCCTTGCACAAAGGTGGAGGTAGCAGTCCTGCTGCTGGGTTGTTGCCCTCCTACGGCCTCCTCCACGTCTCCTGATGTACTGGCCTGTCTCCTGGTAGCGCCTCCATGCTCTGGACACTACGCTGACAGACACAGCAAACCTTCTTGCCACAGCTCGCATTGATGTGCCATCCTGGATGAGCTGCACTACCTGAGCCACTTGTGTGGGTTGTAGAATCCGTCTCATGCTACCACTAGAATGAAAGCACCGCCAGCATTCAAAAGTGACCAAAACATCAGCCAGGAAGCATAGGAACTGAGAAGTGGTCTGTGGTCACCACCTGCAAAACCAGTCCTTTATTGGGGGTGTCTTGCTAATTGCCTATAATTTCCACCTGTTGTCTATTCCATTTGCACAACAGCATATGAAATGTATTGTCAATCAGTGTTGCTTCCTAAGTGGACAGTTTGATTTCACAGAAGTGTGATTGACTTGGAGTTACATTGTGTTGTTTAAGTGTTCCCTTTATTTTTTTGAGCAGTGTATATATATACAGTGGGGAGAACAAGTATTTGATATACTGTCGATTTTGCAGGTTTTCCTACTTAAAAAGCATGTAGAGGTCTGTAATTTTTATCATAGGTACACTTCAACTGTGAGAGACGGAATCTAAAACAAAAATCCAGAAAATCACATTGTATGATTTTTAAGCAATTAATTTGTATTTTATTGCATGACATAAGTATTTGATCACCTACCAACCAGTAAGAATTCTGGCTCTCACAGACCTGTTAGTTTTTCTTTAAGAAGCCCTCCTGTTCTCCACTCATTACCTGTATTAACTGCACCTGTTTGAACTCATTACCTGTATAAAAGACACTTGTCCACACACTCAATCAAACAGACTCCAACCTCTCCACAATGGCCAAGACCAGAGAGCTGTGTAAGGACATCAGGGATAAAATTGTAGACCTGCACAAGGCTGGGATGGGCTACAGGACAATAGGCAAGCAGCTTGGTGATAAGGCAACAACTGTTGGCGCAATTATTAGAAAATGGAAGAAGTTCAAGATGACGGTCAATCACCCTCGGTCTGGGGCTCCATGCAAGATCTCACCTCGTGGGGCATCAATGATCATGAGGAAGGTGAGGGATCAGCCCAGAACTACACGGCAGGACCTGGTCAATGACCTGAAGAGAGCTGGGACTACAGTCTCAAAGAAAACCATTAGTAACACACTACGCCGTCATGGATTAAAATCCTGCAGCGCACGCAAGGTCCCCCCTGCTCAAGCCAGTGCATGTCCAGGCCCGTCTGAAGTTTGCCAATGACCATCTGGATGATCCAGAGGAGGAATGGGAGAAGGTCATGTGGTCTGATGAGACAGAAATAGAGCTTTTTGGTCTAAACTCCACTCGCCATGTTTGGAGGAAGAAGAAGGGTGAGTACAACCCCAAGAACACCATCCCAACCGTGAAGCATGGAAGTGGAAACATCATTCTTTGGGGATGCTTTTCTGCAAAGGGGACAGGATGACTGCACCGTATTGAGGGGAGGATGGATGGGGCCATGTATCACGAGATCTTGGCCAACAACCTCCTTCCCTCAGTAAGAGCATTGAAGATGGGTCGTGGCTGGGTCTTCCAGCATGACAACGACCCGAAACACACAGCCAGGGCAACTAAGCAGTGGCTCCGTAAAAAGCATCTCAAGGTCCTGGAGTGGCCTAGCCAGTCTCCAGACCTGAACCCAATAGAAAATCTTTGGAGGGAGCTGAAAGTCTGTATTGCCCAGCAACAGCCCCGAAACCTGAAGGATCTGGAGAAGGTCTGTATGGAGGAGTGGGACAAAATCCCTGCTGCAGTGTGTGCAAACCTGGTCAAGACCTACAGGAAACGTATGATCTCTGTAATTGCAAACAAAGGTTTCTGTACCAAATATTAACTTCTGCTTTTCTGATGTATCAAATACTTATGTCATGCAATAAAATGCAAATTAATTACTTAAAAATCATACAATGTGATTTTCTGTATTTTTGTTTTAGATTCCGTCTCTCACAGTTGAAGTGTACCTATGATAGAAATTACAGACCTATACGTGCTTTGTAAGTAGGAAAACCTGCAAAATCGGCAGTGTATCAAATACTTGTTCTCCCCACTGTATATATATATATATATTTGCGAGAGAAAAAAACATATGGGGGATTGGAAGTGATGCAGACAATTACATTGATGGAAGTTACAATCTATCTGCAATATTAAAGCTGATCTACCCCCTAAAAAACAAACAAAAAAACAACAACTGTCTATCAGGTGCATGAGGGGAAATAGATAATGCTGCACATAGAGAAGAAAAAGGCATGTTTAGAACTGATAATTGATCGCATGGTGCAATAATGAATGCAATTAATTGATTATTAAGTGTTATGATGGACACAGCTTTGTAGAATCAAAACATACACAGCCTCTGCTCAACAAACTAGAACTCGAGAATGAATCGTTTGAGGGGCTGCAGTTTGCGAACGATATGGTGCATATCACTCTCACCGCAGTCAAGCAATGCATTCCGTCAAGAGTCGTTCACAATCTAGTCCGGTTGCATTCACAACTAAATCTCGTTTCAAATCAAATGTATCAAGAAATAATCATATTTGTTTGCCTAGCAATCAACAAATGTACATTGTTTAAAGCACACTTTTACAAGTCTCAGTCACAAAAGACTGTGATTTAGAACGTATGAATGAGATGCTTGTAGAATCATGACTCTTTCGAGTTTTCAGTTCATCGTTCGCTGGTAGGGGGTCCTGCGTGCTCTGGACATTACTGATTCAAGTTAACAAAATGAGTAAAACGATTTGTTCTTTTGACTGAACGACTCAAAAAGATCTGAGTAAAAAGATCAGTAAAAATAACCAAACTTCGCATCACTATTTGTGTAAGGCTGGCTGGTCTTGTCTTCACTCACCACTCCAATGACACTTGGGTCAGAGCCATTAAGAAAACATGGGGTCACCTCTATGATATGGTATGAGTAAACCCCTACCATATACAACAGGGGGCACCATGCCATTTGGTCCCATTCAAAGGAGATGATACCAAATTGTATTATACGGTACAGTACAGTCTCTTTGCCATATGGACATGTATTTTCGGCCACAAAGACAGAGGATATCGAAAGCTTATTTTACGAAACACTATTGATGCTTGAATATAATCTTTCAGAGTCTAAATCTAAGTAGAAATAGGGTTAAAGGGATACTTCTGGACTTTGGTAGTTTCGCGAGCCAATGCTAACTAGCGTTAGCACAATGACTGGAAGTCTATGGATATCTGCTAGCATGCTAGCATGCTAGCAGATACCCATAGACTTTCAGTCATTGCTCTAACGCTAGTTAGCAATTGCGCTAGCACTAGTTAGCAACTTCCTTCAAACCGCTCGTAGAGACATCCGACTCTGGGGAAATAGATAAAGGGCCTCACTGCCAAAATCTAGAAGTATCCCTTTAAACAGACACAAGAGGCAGTGGGAGCCTGTGTATGGTCGCTCAGGGTAGCACTCGACTAATCCTTTTTCTGCAGAAGTCAGGGGGATTATGAGAAACACTCCCTTTTCCCTTCACACTCTTAGGGAAAGTCACCAACATCCACAATTAGGCCAGATCAACAACCCTCCCACAGATCCCATCCACTTAATATCCTGTGAAATCATATTTGACTCCTCAGAGGAAAAGGGAGAAACAATAAAATGAAGCCTTCTAAAGAGAAACAGGGCAGTGAAGGGATAGAGAGCAGATAGAGATGCTGTGGGTTGAGAGACAGCTGGACGCTACATTTCTGTTGGCCCTCTTGGTTTTTCCAATCCCATACAGTTTAAGTGTGATGTGATCATTAGCATCACATCACTTATCATTTACTGTTCCATTATCTCTTATAGACTAATGTAACTGCTATAGTGAAAGCTGTAGTGTGTTTGACAGTCCTGTATACGTGATTGATCAACCATAATGACATCTCCGGCAAGAATGCAAATAATGCCTCAGATGCTGTCAATCACTAGCCTGGCGTGACAAAGACCATAGGAGTTGACAAGACAACACAAATAGATTGTCCAGGCTAGTCAATCACCAATTTATATAACAAATGAGTCCTTCGGTGTGACAAGACACATTTTCTACTAGAAAGTGCCTGCTTATCAGTTCAGAAAGTTCTGTAATCAGATTATCAGACGATGTCAAAGCTTTATTTTTCCCAAACCCCCAATCGCTAATTACCACACCACCCTTTCGTCTTTAAAAGCAGAAAATATAACTGTAAACCTGTGGACAAAACAGCAAGCACCTCTAATTGCAGTGCTGTGGGGTAAGGACTGAAGCGCAGAGGAGCCCAGTCAGTTTCTCAGGCGAACAGGAGACTAAGAAGACTAAGGCGGAGAGTTAGCTAATCCTCCACTGTGATTACTCAGCCAACCCATTCAGGAGGAGCACACAACAGACCTACACTCTCTGCTACCACGGGGAGATGATAAAAGCATCCAGGGGCCAGATAGGATCTGGGGGTTTTCATTAGGATGTAAGGCAGCATTATCGGCCACAACATCTGAATTTACCCCCCTCCTTTTCCACTTTCTATCGCTCTCCTCCCTCGTTTCTAATACAATCTGTTTTTCGCCCCTCCCTCTTCAATATCAGGCTACCTCCTGTTTTTTATCCCTTACCTCATTAGACCTGTTCTTTCCCTCCATTTTCTTCTCTCCAAAAGTGTTTAATTGGAATTTTGAGCCTCAGTTCTGCTTATGACACAGTGGTCCTGAAACATGAACTTAATACACTAAGGTCTCCTATCGAGAGGTTGTTAAAAAATTACATTTGTTTAATTTGCATTAAGGTGTCCCTTTCACATTCAAGATACGTTATCATTACTGATCGTTCGTCGTCACTGGCCTTCTAGCCACTGCTGCTCCTCATCTCATCATTCCATTTGTTTTGTCTTGTTTATTATACACACCTGGTTTCAATTCCCCTCACCAGTACCTGTATAAGTGTTTCCTCTGCCCCCTTGTCTTTGTGTGTGATTGTTTATTGTGGAGGTTACATGAGCTCGGTGGAGCTCCTTGTTCTTTGTATCGACATATACGGAATAAACCTTTATTCTGTGATTTACCCTCCAGCGCCTGACTCCGTCCAAATCACACGCAACAGAATTACACACCCGCCATGGAGTGAGCAGGAGAAGAGCCCATGCCTGGAGTTGTGGCACGGGTCCACAAGCATTCCAGGATGCTAGCCAGCTTGGGAGAAGCGATGGCTCGGGTTCTCCAGGTCGTCCAACGCCTGGAGAGGAGAGGACCTGACCCGTCGGGACCAGCTGAGCGACTGGATCCGGCCACCCACACTCCAGCACCCCGAGGGATTAATCTATCCCGACTGAGGGAGTTTGACGGGACGGCTGCCCGCTGCCAGGGATTCCTCCTGCAGCTGGACCTCTACTTCGTGAACATCAGCCCGGCTCCATCGGAGCGGGAGAAGGTGTCCGCCCTCATCTCCTGCCTCTCTGGGAAAGCCCTGGAGTGGGCCAACGCGGTCTGGAGAGAAGGAGGAACCGTGTTGGACAACTACGGGGAGTTCGCTCGCATCTTCTGGGCAGTCTTCGACCACCAGCCCGAAGGACGAGAGGCGGGCGAGCGTCTGGTCCAACTGAGGCAGGGGACAAGGACCGCGCTGGACTTCGCCCTGGAGTTTTGGATCCTAGCGGCTGGGTCCGGGTGGAACGAGCGGGCCCTCATCGACAGCTTCCGGTATAGCCTGCGAGAGGACGTCCGAAGGGAGCTAGCCTGCCAGGATGCCATGTTAACCTTCGACGAGCTGGTGGACCTGGCCATCCGGATGGACAACCTGCTGGCTGCTAGAGGACGTCCAGAGAGTGGCCTGCCCGTTTCACCCCCCACCAACTCGGAGTCCATTCCGATGGAGCTGGGTGGGGCAGCGATCCGGGAGACCAGAGGAGGACAGCTTCAGTGTCACTCTTGTGGTCTGGAGGCGGCAGGCAGGGCACTCTCGCATCACCCCAGGTAAAATGACCTTTATGCCAAAGCAGAGAAGTGTCTGTTTTTCCAGCAGTCTGTCTCCTTCCTCGGATACCGCATTATCACCTCAGCTGTGGACATGGAGGGAGATCACATTTCAGCTGTGCGTAATTGGCCGACTCCAACCACGGTAAAGGAGGTGCAGCGCTTTATTAGCTTTGCCAACTACTATCGGAGGTTTATCCGGGGCTTTGGCAAGGTCGCAGCTCCCATCACATCTCTGTTGAAGGGTGGGCCATCCCGGCTCCGCTGGTCTGCTGAGGCTGACAGGGCCTTCAGTAACCTGAGGGTTCTGTTCACCTCAGCCCCGGTACTGGCCCATCCCGATCCATCACTACCGTTCGTAGTGGAAGTGGATGCGTCCGAGGCAGGGATAGGCGCTGTCCTGTCTCAACGCTCGGGCACGCCATCCAAGCTCCGCCCCTGTGCCTTCTTCTCCAAGAAGCTCAGCCCGGCGGAGCAGAACTCCGACGTTGGTGATCGGGAGCTGTTGGCTGTAGTCAGAGCACTGACAGTGTGGAGGCACTGGCTTGAGGGGGAGAAACACCCTTTCCTCGTCTGGACGGACCACCGTGACCTGGAGTACATCCTGGCAGCGAGGAGGCTGAACCCTCGCCAGGCCAGGTGGGTCCTATTCTTCACCCGGTTTGAGTTTACTCTGTCATACATCCTGGGTACGAAGAACGTGAAGGCAGACGCGCTGTCACAGCTGTACGACACAGAGGAGAGGCCCATAGACAACAACCCCATACTCCCGGCCTCCTGCATTGTGGCACCGGTAGTATGGGCGATTTTTTTATTTTTTATTTTTTATTTCACCTTTATTTAACCAGGTAAGCCAGTTGAGAACAAGTTCTCATTTACAACTGCGACCTGGCCAAGATAAAGCAAAGCAGTGCAATAAAAACAACAAACACAGAGTTACATTTGGAATAAACAAAACGTACAGTCAATAACACAATAGAAAATCTATATACAGTGTCTGCGCATGTAGTAAGTTATGGAGGTAAGGCAATAAATAGGCCATAGTGCAAAATAATTCAATTTAGTATTAACACTGGAGTGATAGATGTGCAGAAGATGATGTGCAAATAGAGATACTGGGGTGCAAATGAGCAAAATAAATAACAATGTAAATAACAATATGGGGATGAGGTAGTTGGGTGGGCTAATTACAGATGGGCTGTGTACAGGTGCAGTGATCGGTAAGCTGCTCTGACAACTGATGCTTAAAGATAGTGAGGGAGATAAGTGAGATTTTTGCAGTTCGTTCCAGTCATTTGCAGCAGAGAACTGGAAGGAATGGCGACCAAAGGAGGTGTTGGCTTTGGGGATGACCAGTGAGATATACCTGCTGGAACGCATACTACGGGTGGGTGTTGCTATGGTGACCAATGAGCTAAGATAAGGCGGGGATTTGCCTAGAAGGGATTTATAGATGACCTGGAGCCAGTGGGTTTGGCGACTAATATGTAGTGAGGGCCAGCCAACGAGAGCGTACAGGTCACAATGGTGGGTAGTATATGGGGCTTTGGTGACAAAACGGATGGCACTGTGATAGACTACATCCAATTTGCTGAGTAGAGTGTTGGAAGCTATTTTGTAAATGACATCACCGAAGTCAAGGATCGGTAGGATAGTCAGTTTTACGAGGGCATGTTTAGCAGCATGAGTGAAGGAGGCTTTGTTGCGAAATAGGAAGCTGATTCTAGATTTTACTTTGGATTGGAGATGCTTAATGTGAGTCTGGAAGGAGAGTTTACGGTCTAACCAGACACCTAGGTATTTGTAGTTGTCCACATATTCTAAGTCAGACCCACCTAGAGAAGTGATTCTAGTCGGGCGGGCGGGTGCAAGCAGTGTTCGATTGAAGAGCATGCATTTAGTTTTACTAGCGTTTAAGAGCAGTTGGAGGCAACGGAAGGAGTGTTGACCAGCTCGGAAACCAGATTGCATAGCGGAGAAGGTACGGTGGGATTCAAAATGGTCGGTGATCTGTTTGTTAACTTGGCTTTCAAATACTTTCGAAAGGCAGGGCAGGATGGATATAGGTCTGTAACAGTTTGGATCTACATTTACATTTTTACATTTACATTTACATTTACATTTTAGTCATTTACCAGACGCTCTTAACCAGAGCGACTTACAGGAGCAATTAGGGTTAAGTGCCTTGCTCAAGGGCACATTAACGTCATTTAGCAGACGCTCTTAGCCAGAGCGACTCACAAATTGGTGCGTTCACCCTATAGCCAGTGGGATAACCACTTTACAATTGGGGGGGGGGGGGGGGGGGGTTAGAAGGAATACTTTATCCTACTGGCTATCTAGAGTGTCACCCCCTTTGAAGAGGGGGATGACCGCAGCAGCTTTCCAATCTCTGGGGATCTCAGAAGATACAAAAGAGAGGTTGAACAGGCTAGTAATAGGGGTTGCAACAATTTTGGCGGCTCATTTTAGAAAGAAAGGGTCCAGATTGTCTAGCCCAGCTGATTTGTAGGGGTCCAGATTTTGAAGCTCTTTCAGGACATCAGCTATCTGAATTTGGGTGAAGGAGAAGCAGGGGGGGGGCATGGGCAAGTAGCAGCGAGGGTGCAGAGCTGGTGGCCGGGGTAGGGGTAGCCAGGTGGAAAGCATGGCCAGCCGTAGCAAAATGCTTATTGAAATTCTCGATTATCTTAGATTTATCGGTGGTGACAGTGTTTTTCTAGCCTCAGTGCAGTGGGTAGCTGGGAGGTGGTGCTCTTATTCTCCATGGACTTTATAGTGTCCCAAAACTTTTTGGAGTTAGTGCTACAGGATGCAAATTTCTGTTTGAAAAAGCTAGCCTTTGCTTTCTTAACTGATGGACGCGGACATAGAGTGGGCGGTACGCACAGAGCCATTGTGGTCCTCTGTAGCTCAGCTGGTAGAGCACGGCGCTTGTAACGCCAAGGTAGTGGGTTCGATCCCCGGGACCACCCGTACACAAAAATGTATGCACGCACGACTGTAAGTCGCTTTGGATAAAAGCGTCTGCTAAATGGCATATTATATTATTATATTATATATTATTATCTCCACCTCAGTGTCCAGCTGGGCTGCAGTACGTGCCTGCTCTTGTCCGTGACAGATGACGCAGATGCTAAGCTACAGGACTGTTTTGCTAGCACAGACTGGAATATGTTCTGGGATTCTTCAGATAGCATTTAGGAGTACACCACGTCAGTCACTGGCTTCATCAATAAGTGCATCGATGACGTTGTCCCCACAGTGACCGTACGTACATACGCACTGAGCTAAAGGGTAGAGCTGCCGCTTTCAAGGAGCGGGACTCTACACCGGAAGCTTATAAGAAATCCCGCTATGCCCTCCGACGAACCATCAAACAGGCAAAGAGTCAATACAGGACTAAGATTGAATTGTACTACACCCGCTCTGACGCTCGTCGGATGTGGCAGGGCTTGAAAACTATTACAGAGTACAAAGGGAAGCACAGCCACGAACTGCCCAGTGACACAAGCCTACCAGATGAGTTAAATAACTTCTATGCTCGATTCGAGGCAAGCAACACTGAAGCATGCATGAGAGCATCAGCTGTGATCATGCTCTCCGTAGCCGATGTGAGTAAGACTTTTAAGCAGGTCAACATTCACAAGGCCACAGGGCCAGACGGATTACCAGGACGTGTACTCTGAGCATGTGCTGACCAGCTGGCAAGTGTCTTCACTGACATTTTCAACATGTCCTTGACTGAGTCTGTAATACCAACATGTTTCAAGCAGACCACCATAGTCCCTGTGCCCAAGGACACTAAGATAACCTGCCTAAATGACTACCGACCCGTAGCACTCACGTCTGTAGCCATGAAGTGCTTTGAAAGGCTGGTCATGGCTCACATCAACACCATTATCCCAGAAACCCTAGACCCACTCCAATTTGCATACCGCCCCAACAGATCCACAGATGATGCAATCTCTATTGCACTCCACACTACCCTTTCCCACCTGGACAAGAGGAACACCTACGTGAGAATGCTATTCATTGACTACAGCTCAGTGTTCAACACTATAGTGCCCTCAAAGCTCATCACTAAGCTAAGGATCCTGGGACTAAACACCTCCCTCTGCAACTGGATCCTGGACTTCCTGATGGGCCACCCCCAGGTGGTAAGGGTAGGTAACAACACGTCTGCCATGCTGATCCTCAACACAGGGGCCTCTCAGGGGTGTGTTCTCAGTCCCCTCCTGTACTCCCTGTTCACCCATGACTGCATGGCCAGGCACGACTCCAACACCATCATTAAGTTTAATTAAGTTTTCCGACGACACAACAGTGGTAGGCCTGATCACCGACAACGATGAGACAGCCTATAGGGAGGAGGTCAGAGACCTGGCCGTGTGGTGCCAGGATAACAACCTCTCCCTCAACGTGATCAAGACAAAGGAGATGATTGTGGACTACAGGAAAAAAAAGAGGACTGAGCACGCCCCCATTCTCATCGACGGGGCTGTAGTGGAACAGGTTGAGAGCTCCAAGTCCAAACACACCAAAACAGTCGTGAAGAGGGCACGACAAAACCTATTCCCCATCAGGAAACTGAAAAGATTTCGCATGGGTCCTCAGATCCTCAAATAGTTCTACAGCTGCACCATCGAGAGCATCCTGACTGGTTGCATCACCGCCTGGTATGGCAACTGCTCGGCCTCTGACCGCAAGGCACTACAGAGGGTAGTGCGTACGGCCCAGTACATCACTGGGGCTAAGCTTCCTGCCATCCAGGACCTCTATACCAGACGGTGTCAGAGGAAGGCCATAAAAATTGTCAAAGACTCAAGCCACCCTAGTCATAGACTGTTCTCTCTGCTACCGCACGGCAAGCGGTACCGGAGCGCCAAGTCTAGGTCCAAAAGGCTTCTCAACAATTTCTACCCCCAAGCCATGAGACTCCTGAACAGCTAATCATGGCTACCCGGACTATTTGCACTGCCCCCCCACCCCACCCCATCCTCCTCTTTTACGCTGCTGCTACTCTGTTTATTATTTATGCATAGTCACTTTAACTCTACCCACATGTGCATATTACCTCAATTACCTCGACTAGCTGGTGCCCCCGCACATTGACTCTGTACCGGTACCCCCCTGTATATAGCCTCCCTACTGTTATTTTATTTTACTGCTGCTCTTTAGTTATTTGCTTTTATTTTTATTTATATTTAATTAACACTTTTTTTCTTTTACATTTTTTCTTTTAAAAAACTGCATTGTTGGTTAAGGGCTTGTAAGTAAGCATTTCACTGTAATGTCTACACCTGTTGTATTCGGCGCATGTGGCAAATAAAATTGCATTTGATTTGATATATGGACGCCATCATTTTGTTTTCTTCGTACCGCTGTTGTCTTGTCACGCACAATGAGTTCCCTAAAGCTGTCATTTGCTTGAGTTACTTCCTGGTAATTTGGCACACTTCCGATTATGTGCCTGATTTATGATGTTCCGGGGTGTCCCCCAGGGTCCTGACCCGCAGGTGACAGGGAAACCTGCGATGATGAGTCTGCTCTGAAAGCTTTGCTTCCATCACAGAAGCTGAGCTAAAAATAATCTGCTGGTGAGATCACCTCTCCATAAACCCTTCTCATTGTCTCTCTCACACAGACAGTAGTGCAGTTGTTGTTTTTTACCTCAGGTGTAATTGGCAATGAAGCGAGAGTAAATCCTATCTAGTGCAGTTTAGTTGGTGAGGATTTTGAATAAGTATTTGTGCACTGGTCTGGTGTAGTGTTTGTTTTTGTCTGTTTTCTATTCCCCATGGCCATCTTTCAAGACAGACCTGAGGTGTGTGGAGTTTTGTTTAGCAGTGCACACAAACTTGGGAAGGAATAGTGTGAGGGGTGATGCACTGCCATGGTTTATTCAGATTTACAGTAGCCTAAATCAAATACAATTTATCTCGAGTAAGGACCTAAAAAAAACAATTTAATTCCGTTATATTCCGTTTTAATTCTATTTTAGGCTACCCTCACTACTAGTTTAGGCTAAGGTAATATCAATCTTCCTTCTACAATTCATATGCCATTGACTTTCAATCTGGTATTTTACTGTATTGCGAAATAGAGGCATAGACTATGCAACAACAATAAAATGGACAGCTATTATCAAAATACTGTCTAGGCTTAAATTGCATGCATTCCGACATTTCAATGATGACCATATTTCAGAATTGTATCAAATGAATATCAGCAAAATGGCAACAATGTCTGCAGCCAAAAGAGGCAAAAGCTCTCTGTGGAGAAAATTCCACTGCGCCCTTTTCTGTTTTTCAATTCTGATCCAGTTGCCTGGTCACGATTCAAAGCCTCACCGTGGAGAGCCTTGTGTTTGTACTGCAGTTGGAGTCTGCCTGCATGGGAACCCCCGCGCCCCCTCCTCCCTTCTCCACCCCGCCACTGCACTGCTCTCCACTGCCAAGACCTAAAAATAGAACCAGGAATCCCCACATCAATTTAGAAGAGAAACGTCACAAGATCATAAAACCCTCGCCTCTCCCACTGGGCAAAAACTGGTTGAATCAACGTTGTTTCCAGGTCATCAACAAAAAACTCGATGTGATGACATTGAATCAGCGTGAAAAACGGATTGGATTTTCAAAAAATCATCAGCATAAAGGAATTTCGTATGTTTTTCACCAAACAATTCACCTAAATCTAATGACATTGTGACATATTTTGTTAATTTCACGTTTAATTCACATTAGTTGACAACTCAGCCAAATGTAAATCGAAACTAGACGTTGAAGTATTAATCTATCACCGCAACTGTCATAATTTTATATCAGCATGGATTGGTAAAATCAAAATTACACCGACCTTGTCAATCACTCTGAACGCCCTATGTCATGAATTTCATGTCAGGATGGTGTAAGTAAGCTTTTATAACGGACACACGCAAGCCCCACAATTAGGCAAAAAAAAAAAACGTGTTTATGCTCTGGAAGCCTGTCCTTATCAAAGCACAAACATCCCACTGGACACAGACATAATTTCAATTTCTAGTTGAGATTTTTGGTTGAGTTATCAAATAACGTGAATTCACCATAATAAAATAAAAAGTTGGGTGAAGTAAATACGAAATTCCCTTACATTGAGGACTAGCAAATCCAATTAGTTTTCTACGTTGATTCAACTTCACCACATTGCTTTTTTTTTTTTTTATGACATGGAAACAACGTTGATTCAACCAGTTTTTGCCCAGTGGAATGCACCAATGCGCAAAAATATAAAACAAATTAACAACCATGGTCGGAATAATTAGACATAATAACGCTGCACTTCCAATGTCAAAGTGAAACATGCTTGGCAACACTATTTAACCGGGTTCTTTCCCCAGAGCTCATTAGCACAGGCGACAAGAGACTGTCAGTGGGAGAGCCTATTCACCCAAAGTATCTAGCTGGGTAAGAGTATTGATTTTCTTCCTGTCGTTTATAAGCTCCGTTGATGTGTCTTCCTCCAGGAAAAGCCTGCACAACCCACAGACGAATCAGGTAGGATTTTTCTCTCACATTCTATTGAGAGAAATTCTATTGTCTTTTTACTAGAGTAACAGTAAAGTGGTATGAAGAAAATGCATGATAAAATGATGCTGAATAGAGGAGAAACGGTGTGATAGCAGTTACAAAGTACATTTTTAGCCCTTAAGGCTTGGCATATGATTTTGCATTAAGGGACTAAATGTGTAGCACTTAAGGCAGGAAGGCTGTTGTTTACTTTCAATGGCCAAGCTGATTATATGGTTCCATGGTTGTAAGTGCTTGCTTGCTGTGGTCAGTTCCCTCCTTTGTGTGTTGCTATTGCTGCTGTGGCTCTGAAGGGATGAGAGGCTCGGGGTAAGTCTTTGAACCTCGCATGAATTATGAGTTTCTCTTCTACCTCTCATCCCCATATTTCGCCCAGATAGTCTCTATCGCACACAGACCTCTCCACCCACACATACTCTCCACCAATACACACTTTAAAAGCAGTGTTGTGTACAGAGCTTGGTCATGGCCATCTCTGAAATCACAAGCCTTGGACCCCCTTCAGAGTGGCCTTCTCTTTCATTGTCCTTGTCCCATTTAACGTCTCCACTCTCCTGTCATTGACCGCTCCTCCAATCTGCTTCCTCTGGGATCACAATTGGCTCAGTGGAGGGAATCTGATGATTCAGCCCAGTGGGGGGAAATCAAATTATAAGCAATGAGCATCAGGGAGCTTCTTCCTTTGTCGTTCACTGTACAGTTAGAGTACTGTACATTCTGCTTTGTCGACAGGAATCCCACTTCATATCTTTATAACTATAATCCGCCCCTCATCCTCCATCCATCCATCCATTCATTCAAAACCTCATACCTCATATCAGCACCGGGCACACCTACCCCGCACCCCGTCCCTAACGAGAAGACATGATCACGATCAGGCAGCGTAGTGGCAAGGATGCGATTTTATTTTATTTCATTTGATCCCTCGCCACGGCGACTAATTGGTTATTGGTTCCTTATGCCGCGTTCAAGAGAACTCGGAACTCAGAAACTCAGACATATTTGACTTGGAAACTCGTTGTAGAAAGATGAGTTTCCCACTTGGTATTAGAATCAACCAATAGAAAGATCTACGCAAAAAAAGGAACATTAATTTGTGACGTCATCCGCGTCACTTACAGGAACAGGCTTCCTCTCTCAGAGGAGCTGTCACATGTACCTGCCTCACCCTGAAGGATGGCGAGATGCTTAGTTATTTGAGTAGCCTTAGCAAATCTAACTGATGATCTAGCTGTCGGAGATAAATTATATCCAACCATTGGGTGGTCGACTGCCAGTGCTGCTGCCTGCCGATATCTGCCTGGTTGACGAGGCCTATGCCTGTCTCTCTCTCTCTCTCTCTCTCTCTCTCTCTCTCTCTCTCTCTCTCTCTCTCTCTCTCTCTCTCTCTCTAGCTCTCTCTCTCTAGAGGTGTGGTGTGTGATGGGCAGGGCTGTTTGAGTCACTGTCTCTTATTTCAGAGTCCAGGGGTCATTCATCATGCTATTGGCACCAATGCTCTACAAATACATTACTTACATTGGATGTCACCTCGTCTGTGTCATAAAATTGTACCAAGGACCGTCACCCCCTCACTGCTCGTAATAATTACCATTATTAGTCATCGCACTCAAGTGAAGTCGTACAAATGGACCGAAGTTTATTTGAATCAGCAGAGAGCAATCCAAGATGGCCATCACTCCTGTCCATAACATGATCGTTAGTGCTACAGCCCCATCGATGTGAATGGGGGTGTGCTGTAGACCACAATCATCTTGACTGACATCTTGAGAGCATCTTGACTGTCTTGCTGACATTAAGGGAGAGATTGTTACATTTTAGTCATTTATCAGACACTCTTATCCAGAGCGACTTACAGTTAGTGAATGCATACATTTTTTATTTTTTTATTTTTCATACTGGCCCCCCGTGGGAATCAAACCCACAACCCTGGCGTTGCAAACGCCATGCTCTACCAACTGAGCTACATCCCTGCCGGCCATTCCCTCCCCTACCCTGGGCCAATTGTGCGCCACCCCATGGGTCTCCCGGTCACGGCCGGCTACGACAGAGCCTGGATTCGAACCAGGATCTCTAGTGGCACAGCTAGCACTGCGATGCAGTGCCTTAGACCACTGCGCCACTCGGCACCACACTGCCAGGTCTCTGACCTCCTCCCTATAGGCTGTCTCATCGTAGTCGGTGATCAGGCCTACCACCGATGTGTTGTTGCCTACGCTCACCACCTGGGGGTGCCCCGTCAGGAAGTCCAGGATCCAGTTGCAGAGGGAGGTGTTCAGTCCCAGGGTCCTTAGCTTAGTGATGATCTTGGAGGGCACTATTGTGTTGAACGCTGAGCTGTTGTCAATTAACAGCATTCTCACGTAGGTGTTCCTCTTGTCCAGGTGGGAGAGGGCAGTGTGGAGTGTAATAGAGATTGTGTCATCTGTGGATCTATTGGGGCGGTATGCGAATTGGAGTGGGTCCAGGGTCCCTGGGATGATGATGTTGATGTGAGCCTTGACCAGCATTTCAAAGCATTTCATGGCTACAAATATAAGGGCTACGAGGCGATAGTAATTTAGACAGGTTACTTTGGTGTTCTTGGGCACAGGGACTATAGTGGTTTGCTTGAAACATGCAGGTATTACAGACTCGGTCAGGGAGAGTTTGAAAGCTGGTCAGCTCATGCTCTGAGTACGTGTCCTGGTAATCTGTCTGGCCCTGCAGCCTTGTGAATGTTAACCTGTTTAGAGGTCTTACTCACATCGGCTAGGCAGAGTGTGATCACACAGTCATCTGGAACAGCTGATGCTCTCATGCATGGTTCAGTGTTGCTTGCATAGAAAGCATTTAGCTCGTCTGGTAGGCTCACATCACTGGGCAGCTCGAGGCTGGGTTTCCCTTTGTAATCCGTGATAGTTTGCAAGCCCTGCCACAACCGATGAGCGTCAGAGCCGGTGTAGTAGGATTCAATCTTAGTCCTGTATTGACGCTTTGCCTGTTTGATGGCTCATGCGGATGTTGCCTGTAATCCATGGCATCTGGTTGGGATATGTGCATACGGTCACTGTGGGGACGATGTCGTCGATACACTTATTAATGAAGTCGGAGACTGATGTGGTAAACTCCTCAATGCCATCGGATGAATCCCTGAACATATTCCAGTCTGTGCTAGCCAAACAGTCCTGTAGCTTAGCATCTTCTTCATCGGACCACTTCCGTATTGAGCGTGTCACTGGTACTTCCTGTTTGAGTTTTTGCTTGCAAGCAGGAATCAGGAGGATAGAGTTATCGTCAGATTTGTCAAATGGAGTGTGAGGAAGAGCTTTGTATGGGTCTCTGTGTGTGGAGTAAAGGTGATCTACAGGGATTAGAGCCTGGTCCGGGATGAGCAGTATGTCCTGCGCCACCGACTCGTTGAAATACAAATCTTAATCCAAATCGAGGCTAGTGATCGCTGTTCTGATGTCCAGAACGTATTTTCGGTCATAGGAAAGGATGGCAGAAACATTATGTACAAAAAAAGTTACAACAATGGGCTGTAGTGGAGCGGTCAAGAGCTTCAGGTTCCTCGGTGTCCCCACCACTAAGGATATATCATGGTCCACACACAACAACACAGTCGTGAAGAGGGCACGACAACACCTCTTCCCCCTCAGGAGGCTGAAAAGATTTGGCATAGGCTCTCAGATCCTCAAAAAGTTATACAGCTGCACAATTGAGAGCATCTTGACTGGCATCTTGACTGGCTGCATCACTGCTTGGTGTGGCAACTGCTTGGCATTCGACCGCAAGGTGCTACAGAGGGTAGTGTGTACGGACCAGAACATCACTGGTTCCAAGCTCCCTGCCATCCAGGCCCTACCCTAAACCCTAACCCTCACCCCTACCCTTACCCTAACCATAACCCCTTACCTAACCCTAACCCTAACCCTAACCTTAACCCTTACCTTAACCATTTGAAATGTAAAGTTCAATGGCGTAGGGATGTCCCAAGGTTCCCGAACAGCAAGGACCAAAACATGATGGTGAAACCTTGAAAGAGAACTCCCTTCCATATAAGGCAGAGGAGCAGAGATATATTTTAAACCTGACGTCTCTTTAAAACCTCTAAAAGTCTAAGCTGTTATTTGATTTGGAATTTTAGGACCTTTAGGTATACCCCATAGAAACACATTGAATAACACATTCATAAATGGCAAAAAAGACAGTCAAAAAATACATCATAAGGAATAAGGTTTCAGGAATTTAACCCCTTATTTTTGTTGGCACAAAACTATACCTCCATACTTCCATTCATTTGTATGGGTTACCTTCAGACGAGTCCCATGACTCGTCTGGGGACTGTAGAGATTTTTTAAAACACTATCATGTTCATGAGTGTCTCCAATTTCCACAGTGGGGTCATATTAGTTTGTAGCCCAAACGGTTCGGATGCTACAGACAGATGTTGGCACATCAGAGTTACCGACTTCAGATGAGTCCCGTGGGGCTTGTGGGGGTCGTAGAGCAAAACGGAGAACCGGTCGGACAATACAGACGTTTTCGGGAGAAGACTGATTTTCGGGATGTCTCATGGTCTGACAAACACTGCTGTAGCTCGGACACCTTCCACCACAGATGCAGAAGGCCGACATAGGCGGATACGGTGGATTGAGACGCAGCCCATGGAAAAGAGCTCTACCTTAAACTGACAGATTTTGATGGGGATTTTTTTATTATGTTACTTAGATTGACACACGGGTGCATCAATAGACTTTTAAGGATTATTTAAATGTAAAAACCACAGCCTCCAAGCACAGCCCCTAATCTCTCTCCTTCTTTCCTGTTTCCACAACAGCTGTCGGCTCCACCGTCTCACAGTGAGCACAAAGAGAATACGAGGGAGAGGGCATCTCTCATTACACATGGATAGATTCACACAGAGCCTGTTGGACTCAGAGAACAGACAGGCACAGCTTGTGCACTGTTTAACAGAATCATGTCATGATGCTACGCTCTTAGAAAACAAGGTTCCAAAAGGGTTCTGCGGCTGTCCCCATAGGAGAACCCTTTTTGGTTCCAGGTAGAACTCTTGGGTTCCATGTAGAACTCTCTGTGGAAATGGTTCTACATGGAACCCAAAAGGGTTCTACCTGGAACCAAAATGAATTATTCAAAGGGTTCTCCTATGGGGGCAGCCAAACAACCCTTTTTTGGTTCTAGATAGCACCTTTTTTTTCTAAGAGTGTACACATGCATAGGTGTTGAGTCTGACGCGACATGGTGGGTTGGGGTTGGGGTTGGGGTTGGGGGCGGGGGGCACACCTTTCACCTTCTTAAGCCCAGGTGATTTCTCCTCAACTCATATTGATTGTGAGATCTAGGCAGTGGATTTACATACAAAGTCAGAAGTGTTTAGCTTTACCACATGATTTGTTATTACACCCTTGTTCATGTGTAATTACATGTATTAGAGATTGTACTACTCTCCTAGTGCTTGTTGTTCTTTTAACCTCTTAAGGCTTTTAATAGAGATCTTACATGGGCAGGAGTACAAGTCTTAAGAGCACTCTGATCTCAAATGCAACATTTATTACACAATGCAGTGGCATACCTACAGGTTATACACATATATGATGTTGAGAATTGATAGATCAATACAACATTACTATTTCCTCTGTATCCTCACAATTGTAGTTTTATCCTACACCTTACATCATGTAGTGCTTCATTTTGTTGTCTTCTTTGATCACATCACAACATATTTTCTATCTCCCTTCTGTTCGATATAATATTTTTTTGGTTCCTCTAACCTGCACCTGCTCTTATTACATACAACATCATCACTCTCTCACAGAGACATTTTCGTGGCTGCTTTGCACTTTCTTCTTCTTTCACTGTAATTACAGTCTTATTATCTGCTTCCTGTGTTACGTGTAACTCCTTCCCTTCCCCTCATCCATGTTCTCTACACTGCCATTTATGTGTCCTTGGGCTTCCGAAGTATTTCTTACGGATGTCACACAATATACTTCCTAACGCAAATGGCCAAGCTAAGAGGGATGGGTACCGGTATGTGGGCTCAATCCAAGAGGAATTAAATAGACATGCCAACCTTTTTTTTTTTTGCTAGAGAAAGAGAGGATGGGAGGAGTGGAGTGTGTGAGTGAGTGAGATAGAGAGTGAGTGTATGTGTGTTTGGGTATGCACACGCTTCTGCTTGTGTGTGTGTGTGTGTGTGTGTGTGTGTACGCTCATGTTCGTGGACGTTTGTGTTTGTGTAAGAGTTGTAAAGTTTGATTTCATTATTTATGTGGCAGCAGTGACATTGATTCCCAAACCAGCAAATGAAACTCCATCTTGCCATGGAACCCACACAGGTCAAGGCGACCAATTACTTAATGAGAATGATCAGGTTTCTAATGTGCCTCTGGCCAGGGCTACTCCGAATTCCTGCAGTCTTTCACAGGACCTATAAAACAGTGTACCCAAGCCTTCCCTCAACTATTGAAGGAAAGAGTCAACATCTGCAGTCTGAGCACCATCAAAACTCCAAATGGCTGAGCCAGCTTTGGAAAGTATTACTTATTAAGAAGTACTCCTAATGTATGATAAAAAAAGAGTTGGCTCCCTCTCTCTTGCCCAACCACTCCAGCTTCTACATAAACTGTCAAAATGTCATTTTTGAGTGTTATGAAAAGTTAGGCCTATAGGCTATGATCAGTTTTATTTTGAAATGTGTTTTTCCCCTTCGAAATAGATAGTGAACCACAACCCCATCCTTTTCTGTCATAACACTGGTCATTCACATATCATTTTGGGTTGCAACCTCACCTCCCTTTTCACTCTCCTTGAATGCTGTCCTTCAGTTAGTTGACAATGTCTATTTTTGTCGCTCGCTCATAGCTAACTCTCAGGACCCTGGACAGCACTCCCCCTGTCTCTGCCCCGCCTCTCTCTCCCTCGCTCTCGCTCTTTCCCTCCCTCGGATCTGTCAGCAGGTTGTCTCATAATGGCATACACAACACATCCTACCATATTGCCAGACAACAACATGCTTTTATATCAGTATGCTTTGTGTGTAACGCAATACGACAGCATCTACAGTGTTTTATATAGGCGTTGTGACCACCTCTGGTTACACATTTTGTTGTGCTCGACTATGCAGGCTGTGCGTGCTAGATCATGCCGAATTTTTCTGCCTGGTAATCCAAAACCATGTCTAGTCTTGATTAAATAGTAACCACTGACCTGCAAGTCTCAAGAATTATAACAAAGGAGGATTTTTGACGATTATTTAAAACAATTTCTCGAATGGACGATATGGACCAAGTGTGAATAAAGATAATGGTGCGTAAAGTCGGGTTAGGTGTCATAGGTTTTATTATAGGCTATTATTTTTCAATTAGGCCTTTCATTTCATGCTTATGTTGAATGGTTGAATGTAAGGGTTGATATAAAACTCGTATTATAGACCTATAAACTATCGTAGTGATACAACTGAGTAAGTAGTAATGGTACGATATTTAAGGGGCACATTTGGTAGAGACTGCAAAAGCAGATTCAGTTGGAGAGGAAGTGATATTCTGCATGGTTGTTGTGGCAACAGTGGAAAGTCGATAGTCAAGATCCATTGCGTTTATAAATTATTGGCCTTATACTGTGTAGATCCCTTTAATCCCTATTTGGTAATCACATCAAATATGAGAAATCCATTGCGCGCATTGTTTTCGTTAAGAATATCCACTAACATGTGTGCATATGGTTACCAATATTCTAACGAAGGCAGTGGTTTGTCCGTAAGGTGGCGTTTTAAGGCAGGTCCTGGTCAAACCTACCAATGAGACGAGTCGGCTCTATTCTGCTGGGACTGATCGCAATGAACGGGTGTCGGAGCTATACAAGGCAAACGAGCAACCACAGCAAGACTCGGCTTTTAAGGGGATGCGGCATCGATACGCGGGAGCTGTCTATCAGCACCAAATCCCGGACGAAGAGCAAGGCAGCGCGCAGAGCCGAGACCCAAACCCAGTCTCTCCAGTTTTCAGTCTGCCGCCCCCTCCTCCGTCTTTCAGAGAGCGTTCAACTACCACCTCACACTACCAGAACCACCACGAACTGCCTTGTCTGAGCCAGCCCTCTCCGAGAGGTATCCATGCCTGTCAGCCGCAGCACCGCGAACCCCCACCTCTGACAAGCTACGACATCGCCCAACGACCGTCAAACCGGGTCTGTGAACCCGAAGGGCAGCCAGTGCACCTGAAGCAGAACCTTTGGGCCGCAGTCGGCTCGCAGCCGCAGTCAGAACAGCCTGTTATTCAGAGCTGCCACTGCAGTTTTTCCGAGAAGGCGAACCTTTCTCACCAGCGCCAGCCCCTCACTCACCCGCCGCAGCCCTCCCCATCTTTGCCGCCGCCGCCAACGTCGTCCTCTTTGCTGTTTTTGCAGGAATCTAATCGCGGGGAACATTTACAAAGCAGTGCCAATTACCAACAGGCGAGCATCGTGGAACACTGCAGGGGAGGAGGAGGACGGCTCCGAGACCAGAAGCAGTTGTTGCAGCAACACAGTCAAAGACTCCGACACAGGGACCCCTCCCCTGAAACAATCCGAGCAAACTCGCAGAAAGGGCGCACTGTAAATGTATGTGAGTCAATCGAGGCTAATCAGCGAGCATACGAATCCCAGACTCAGGACCTGCAGCAGCTACAGCAACTCCCACTATTGCGAGCTCAACAACAGCTACTGGTGGGGAGCAGCTTGCCTATCAACTACTGCGCCAACGGCTCAGGAGAGCTATGTAGGAATAACCAGGCATCACTGCTGCAACAGCATCAGCAGCAGCAAGACGCACTGGGGCTATGTCCCCAGCGTCCGCAGCACTGTGACCAAGACTGCAATAAGCCGGGGAGGACGAACCAAGCCAACCTGCCGCAGCACCATTGCTGTGACTCCCGTGTAAGCCCACCAACGCAGCCGTACGGGGAGAACTCGTCTGCGACTGGCAGCAGCAGCAAGAGCAGCCCTAACTACGGCTCCAGCTATCACCTGTGGCCCGAGAGCCCGCATAAGGGAGAAGAGCGGATACTAATCGAGCATCATCAGGTACATTTCTAATTTGCTCATGCACCGTTGAGATGTAATAATTAGGGTCTGAGAAAGCTGTAACCTGTAAATTGACTTTAGCCTATAACGTTTCTATTCCATGGCCACGCCTGCCACATGTTTATTTTAGTTTATATAACAGCGCTGTATGTGGGTTATTTGTATGGATGGATACAGTAGGTATGTGTTTCACAGGTAAGGTTGGTAAGGATCTATGTAACTGTTCTACTGCTTCTTCACAAATCCCTCATATAACCTATGACACCCCCGCACGAACAACGCAAGCACACACACACACACGCGCACACACACACACACACACACACACACACACACACACACACACACACACACACACACACACACACACACACACACACACACACACACACACACACACACACACACACACACACACACACACATATATACACACACACACACACACCTGTTCCATGTTGCAGGAACAGCGAGTCTTTTTTTTTGCGTGTTGAAAAAATGTAATCTGTTATCCAGCAGCTGGAGAGAACTGTCTGTTGCATCTTCACAGTAGGCTTCTCTCTCTGGTTACACGGTTTGGCATAGTGCCAAAGTTATGACAACACGTTTTGTGTTTAAGCACCTTATCATAGTCCCGTTTTTCATTGGATGCTTTGTACTGCAATGTACAAACTAATGAAAGGTTTGGATACACATACTGTGCAAAAGCCAACCCATGACATAACAGACATGTAGCCTAACAGTAAATTCAGGGGGGAAAATAAATGCTGAAATATATTTGCATCAGAGATTGTGCTATTGTAAGTAATATAATTGTTTTATTTAATCTATGTCCTTAAATCATAAAAAAGGTCCTTCTTGTGAATTTATATAGCTTTTACATTAAACTATAAACTATGCATTTTCATATTATGCATGCACCCTCGCTCATCACAAAATGACCAGAACCAAAATGATTTTAACAATCTTTGAATTACCTACATTATACAATCATATTAAAAGCTTGTATAGTCTATCAGACGTGAACAACTACTGCAAGTATTCTGATAGACTCATATACTTATCTATTCATGTTTCCCTCAAGCTTCCTGCTTCTATCTTATTGACTTGCCCTTAATGAGGCTGGCTCCCCCGTTTTGAAATCCCTTAAACAAAACAATTGTGACAGCGCGAGACTGATAAAGTGTATACAATTACAGTATCCTGTAACTCAATAGCTGCTCCATATTGATGGCAGTCTGATATTGTGTCCAGCCTCAATAACATTGGTGTTTTGAAAGGTACCTTGCTGGTCCCATTGTGAGCCTCATGTAAGCACTCTTTAATTATTTCCACTTACTGGTATAGAGGTGTGCCCTTGGACAGGACAGTGGCTCCGGCTGCCGACTGGCTCATGTTGCAAGCCTATATACCTCTAAAGGGAAGATGGGGTCACGTGTGTCATCAGCAGGATGGATGGAGAGACGGAGGAGAAAGCTGTTACAGTAAAGCCTTTGTACTTCTCCTGCCAAACTGTAGTAGGACACAATCATAATCACCCCATATGAGCTTTAAGAGGTCAATACGGTATATATCACTGTGCCACTGCCATCTACCTGATACTGTGTGACATAATGCTTGGATTTATATTGAGGCTGTGTTGCTGTGTTTGCACCTTCTGTTGGCCTTTTTGCTCAGTTTTTTTATGTGTTATTTTCTAAATAACAGAGGCTTATCAAGACTGGTTGTTTTCCAAGAGTAGTCTAATCAAGTCTATCACTATTAGTGCGGTATTTATGTTGGGTATGTGATTAGACTTAGGTTAATGCAATGGTGTGAGTCAAGAGCCTGCGATGTCGACAGATCCCCTGTTTTGTTATGATTAGTGGTGCTGTTAAGGCTCCAACCTTTGCTAGAAGAAACGTATTTGTTGATTTCACTTTCTCTATCGTTCACCATCAGGCCTCTTGTACAAGGCCCTTTGTTTTAGCTCCATTAGGCGTGCAGTGTTGTGCATGTTTCCACTGGTTATCTTCCCGTCCTCAAGCTCAGTGCAGCCAACACCTTGAAAGTAAACACACACCAATGAACGAGCGTCACCCCCATTCATTAACAGGGGTGGAACCCGGCCACATCCTGTATGCTGGGAGTGAATGGCACGATCTCTGATAACACATTCACATTGTATTGGGGAGGTGTATGGGAAACCATTTTCCTGTGTGTCCGGCATGAAGGAGGGAGTGAGTACTAACCTAAAGGCCTTCAATAATTTATTGGGGTTTTTCCCATTTTTTTGTTCTGCATTTAAGTGCTGCTACTCTACGCTCGCTCACTGAAATAGATTTGTGTTTCCATGTTTGTTGCTATGGTGAGGAAAACCTGGCATTGTATATCTAGACCTCTCTAAGGCATTGCCTGCGTACAGAGAATGAAGGGAAAAATGCCCTCCAAGGTTTGACATACATTGTACACACATTGTACACTCATATTGCACACACACACACACACTGGGCGGCTGCTACGGTCCTAATAGGAGATGGCTTCCTATCCTCTCCACTTGAACAGTTCACAGCTCTGTTGCGTTTCATCTGAGTGATTTTGCACAAGGAGAGGTGTATTGAATTACGTGCAGAGTCCAGTTAGATACAAAGAGTGGGGGGTTTCGTCAATAGCCCAGAGCAGTACTGCCGTAGGCCGCCATCGCTCTATATGCAAAATGTTTTTGCTCTGGTTATCCAAGTGCAATTTGTCTCATGTATATTTGACCTCTGCTGCTTGTCCCATGTATATTTGACCTCTGCTGCTTGTCTCGTGTATATTTGACCTCTGCTGCTTGTCTCGTGTATATTTGACCTCTGCTGCTTGTCTCGTGTATATTTGACCTCTGATTCTTGTTTCCTGTTTTTAATGCATGTTGTAACCTGACATTATTCTTTAGTTTAGTTTCTATTTTGTATTTACATTTTTTACTGTGTCCACACAATCGCCATAGCACATTGCGTAACAAATGACCCAGGTTCATTTATATGGTAATTTTTGTGCAATCGTAGCCAAGTTAAGTCAACCACATAATGTATCACAGCCATGCATATGCTTGGTGTCTAATTATGTAATTGATCTTGCCTACGTCCTGTGTTAGGGCCATGATCAGAGGACAGGAACCTGGAGAGTATGAATAATGGCA
Source organism: Coregonus lavaretus (assembly GCF_964263955.1). Classification (NCBI taxonomy): domain Eukaryota; kingdom Metazoa; phylum Chordata; class Actinopteri; order Salmoniformes; family Salmonidae; genus Coregonus; species Coregonus lavaretus. The sequence continues at coordinate 37,177,165 of NC_140006.1, forward strand.
CTGCAATTTGATATTGATCATTCATCATGAGATAGAGACTGGAAAAACTTGTTATCAGTGGGATGTGTTTCATTACATCTGCCATAATGGAACCATACCAGTTGGCAGGTGTTTCTGAAAAATTATTGTAACACTAGTTCATATTACAGCAAATTGCAATTCCCTGTAATGCATGTAATACACTATAAGATTGAATGAGATAGCCCTTACAGCAGAGATAGGATACTGTATGTCTCATTTCATACTACTGTGCCTCTTACACTAAATCAACTCACGGTTCCCTGACTGCACTAAAATATGCGTGTCTGAAAGCATCTCTCACCATTGTGAATTACATTTAGCCCAGTTAGTGCATGTGTACTGTAGCGTGTTGCCATTGTGAATTACATTTAGCCCAGTTAGTGCATGTGTACTGTAGCGTGTTGCCATTGTGAATTACATTTAGCCCAGTTAGTGCATGTGTACTGTAGCGTGTTGCCATTGTGAATTACATTTAGCCCAGTTAGTGCATGTGTACTGTAGCGTGTTGCCATTGTGAATTACATTTAGCCCAGTTAGTGCATGTGTACTGTAGCGTGTTGCCATTGTGTGGTTACCCAGGCACTGTATTCCACCCCTTTAGTTTGAAGTCTTAACCCCGGCTAAGGTCCTGGTGCCCTACGGTTTGGATTTGACTGGAGACCACTTAATTGTCTTCTGTATCAAACATAACGCTGCTGTTGTAAACCTCACCAAAAACCCTTGGGCAGATGAATACATATTTCGTGCAAAACAAAAGGTGCAGTCGAGCCGAAAGAGGAGTTTTCATGTTCAGAAACCGCCTTGAACCACTGTTTACAAAGGACACGAATATGAGTTTGTTACATTTCCACAGAGATGTGTGACAGTGTGTCACGATCGTTATGAAAAGCGGACCAAGGCGCAGCGTGATATGCGTACATACTTTATTAAATGTACAACACGAACCAAAACAACAAAACAAACGATACATGAAGTCCTGGGTTGAACACAAACCTTCCGGAACAAGATCCCACAAAATAACAGTGCCAAACAGGCTGCCTAAGTATGGTCCCAAATCAGAGACAACAAGCTACAGCTGCCTCTAATTGGGAACCACCCTGGCCAACATAGATATACACAAACTAGAACACAAACCTAGAAAACTAAACAATGAAACCTACACACCCTGGCTCAACATATAATAGTCCCCAGAGCCAGGGCGTGACACAGTGGGAGGATATCCAGTCTCTGTGGCTGAATTTAAACCCTTTTCACACCGAAATATTTCTATTAGCTGTTTCTACCATAGACTTATGGACTTAGTTATTATACAGACTGGACATGGTGTGGCATTTATTTGAATTTATAAAAAGCAAGGAGAAGTATTCAGAATAGTTACATATTTGTGTAGCCATCATAGGACAAATGTACAATACATGCCATTGTAATGAGTATCACCAGTGTTTGCATAGTGTTGAAACTGTTGTTCTTACTTGCACATCATTTGAATTGGACTCTGTTGATCCACAGTCTCAGTTGATTGAAGCATTGCAGTACAGTTTGATCTCACTGCCTTAGTGCCTGTATCTGTTTAGGATAACTCTCATTGAATTGGATAGAGCATGGCTTTTGCAATGCCAGGATAGTGGGTTCGATTATCGGGACCACCCATATGTAAACAATGGATGCACGCATTACTTTAAGTCGCTTTGGATAAAAGCGTCTGCTAAATGGCATATGCTATGTGTATAATTGTGTTTGAATGCATCTGTGTGTGCGTGTGTGCATGCGAGATATAGAAATACAGAGAGAGTGTGTAGGCTACTTATGTGTGTGTGAGTGAGTGAGTGAGTGAGTGAGTGAGTGAGTGAGTGAGTGAGTGGGAGGGTGTTAGCAGATTTGTCCTGTTTTTTTATTGAATTAATTACTGAACTTCATTTTTAAGCCCACTTTTTATCATCATGATTTATAAAAAGATCTGAGCTGTATTTTGCGGAATGGGCACATTGACTGGACCAGGCAAAGTGTACCCACCCCTATTCTCCCTAGTAAGTGGTTCCTTCCAAGGTGCACCACAGAGCAAAGATATGCTAGGTAGGACACTAGATACTCTAGTGCGCGCAGACGGTATCGTCAAAGATAGAACGATGAGACAGATATTTCACATGACGTATAAATGTGAAGCATCCGCTTGGCGTTTCCACTCACTACCAAATATGGTAGTGAGAGGAAGCCCAGTGGCCGGCAGTGAGAGAAGATGGAACGAGATGGATTTTGCCCGACATTCTGCAAATGTTCTCATCAATGAAACATTTGATCTCAATACAGTTTTCTGTTCCCAAAACTAGAATTTGTTACGAGTGGACAAAGTTTTGTAGGCTTTACCCTTTGCTAAAGTTGTAAAAAATAGTGGACAAAGTTTTGTAGGCTTTACCCTTTGCTAAAGTTGTAAAAAATTGCATTGCAAAAGGCGAATTGAGTTATTGCACACGCGCACTTCACAGAGTAGGTGTTCCCTAACGGAAATATGCATATGTATGCTAGAACGCGCCAATAGGATCTCGCTAGCTCGTGCTTGGCTCTGCCTACCTACTTGCTTGTTCTGCCCACTATGACTAATTTGCTCCCATTGGAAACGACAGGCTGTGGTCTATCTTAGTTATAAAAATCTTTGGTATCATCAGTGGAGGAGGGAGAAAGTGTTGAGTTACACACAGCGTTTGATTTGATTTTAGCTGTCGGTGATGGGCAGGACTCACAGAAGGTATGTTAGTAAATGAATTTGATCAAAGCTATGTAGCCTATTGATTCCTTCTTGATGAATAAATAAAACACTTAGCAATTTTATGAAGTTGGCTTTAGCTAGCCAGCTAAATAGGTTCCCAACCTCATAACTAGCGACCAAGCATATTCAGGTTATCAATCAATTTAGAGTAGCTTGTTTAACTATCTTAGCTGGCATGCCTACTGGCAAAGTTGCTAGACTTTAGAAAATACTAATTTGCTTTAATTCTTGGGTTATGATACTATATACCAGTGTGTCAGTTGTACTAAACTCCTAAGGCATAAAAGTTCTTAAAGAACCAATGTGCACCATCAATTAAAATTACAATTGAACAGGTAAAGAGGTATGCATAGATAAACTACGCAGAAAAAATATACATATTTTTGACATAGAATTAGGCATAATGATTATGGCTCTAGATTGCAGGAAAAGCTGTTTCCATCCTCACATACTTCGTGCCCCCTCTAACATAATGGGTGTATGATGCCCCTGGGTGTTAGCATACTAGTACAATCTCCATGCCACGATCTTCCCTTAAAAGCGTAAAGGGCATATGGACTCAATTGCTCCCCACAGTCTGTTGAAACACCTGTTTCCTCCACAATGATACTGGGATGCATTTCATTTGTCTTTGGGAAGATTCTCCCTCCGAGTCTTAACAACAACCTCCATATGCATCTCTGGGCATGATGTCACAAAGAGGAGGGATATCCAACATGATTCCTCATGGTGATATTCATAGCTATGTGGTTTGATATATGTTGTTATTGTGAACACACACACACACACACACACACACATACACACACAATGTTCATAGCTATGTAGTTCGATATGTTGGTTTGAACACACATGATGATAATGATGATGTTCATCGCTAAGTGGTCGCTATGTAGTTTGATTATCATTGTGAGCAGTCAGTGTGGCTATAGACCTTTCCATTGCTAAGGCCTTGTTGTGTTGTGCAACACTAAAACAAATATAGATGAAAATAATATGGAACCTCGCTCTCTGTGTTTCTAGCGAAAGCCCCATTGTGGTTCCATCCTGTGGCTCTGTGGTACATCTCACTGCGCACAGACGTCAATTCAACGTCTATTCCACGTTGGTTCAACGTGATTTAGTTGAAATGGCGTGGAAACAACGTTGATTCAACCAGTGTGTGCCCAGTGGGATACAACTGCGCACAGCCCTCCATTACGGCCGTCTGATACTTAACCCCTTTAATGGACTCCCTCACTAGTCCTTTTGTCACTGTGCCAGCTTCTTTTTAACCCGTTCATGGCCAGTTCCGGGGGTGTCAGTTTTCTAACCGCCTCAATCCCATTTATTTCTCTACAGTAAAGGATCCCGAGGGCATTAAAAACAGCAGCACTTAATGTTATTACAATAAAAACACATAATAGAAGCAAACTGTATCTGGGGGCTGTGAGCTTAATTCCCAGAACTTGTATCATGTCGGACGTAATAGCCGGTCATTGGGAGAATCCTATGGAGAATATAGGGATTTTATATTTGGGCCTCCCAACCTCAAAACAACACAGGTTGCGCGAGTAGTATAGTGTGTTAGTGTACTGACTGTAAGTGTCTGGGCAGCGGGTGGGCGGGTGAATACAAATGTGCTGCTATTCCAAATGGCTTCTGTTTCATTTAGCAGAAAAAGAGGGTTCTAAAGCAGATAAGGAAAATCAATTAGTTTCTAGTGGGAAAGGGTGCTGCCGGAGTCAGAGCCACGTTACGTCACATATCGTCAGGGCTTTCTCTTAGAATAGACCTGGAGGACAGATATCTTGGTGTCATCTTGTGTGTTTCTGTAATTTTCCTTCTGGACTCTAAGGAGAACTAATGTTATGAGAAGGAATAAAACAGGTGTGAAACGCTTAGTACAACCTGGGTCTAATCTCCATGTTAATGCATTGCTCTCTCTCTCTCTTTCTCTCTCTCTCTCTCTCTCTCTCTCTCTCTCTCTCTCTCTCTATCTAAGGCTAAGGCTGGACGTATCCACAGAGTCCTCCAGTCAATCTTTACTGAGTTTGTTATGGTATTGATCCATCCTATGCTATAGGTTGTTATGGTATTGATCCATCCTATGCTATAGGTTGTTATGGTATTGATCCATTCTATGCTATTGATGTTTTGGCCTCTGTAGGAATTTAGTGGAGTTGCGTTCTGAGACAGTAAGTTCAGCGCTGTGAGACAAAGTCGTGTGATTGCACCCAGTGCTTGACTTGGACTGAAATAGGTTCTGGTACTGTTTTATATACTGTTGAGCTAATATTCTATAAGAGGAACAGGAGCTCAAGCAGTAGAACATTTGAGGTGCCAGTACTCAGCTCCGGTGAGCTCCTGCCCAAGTCCAGCACTGACTGCACCAATGAAAGGGTATTTATTGCCTGTTTTAATAACCTCAGAGTAGAATTTATGACTGTTTGGCCCTATGATGTCAAATAGTCATGAGGGGGAAAGGCTGCATAATGGTATGATGTAGTCTACTGAGTCGGTAAATGTTGTACATTTGAAAGCAGAGAGGCCTTTACTGGTTTAAAGTGTGTGTGCGTGCCTGTGTACGCGCGTGTGTCTGCACAAGCATGTGAGGGCCTTTTCCTTGAATGTGTGTATTCAGAAATGTGTGTGTGGAGGGGGGCCGACTCATACTGCGAAAATAGAGGGACACACAGGGAGAGACTGTTAGCGTGCATGTGTGTGTCTGTGTGTGTGTATTAGTAGGGTATTCCACCTAATCTAGAATATATCTACATCAATCAAGCATCAATCAAGCGGTAATTGGATTCTATGGAGGGGAATGGGCCAATAGCAAAGAGGAACACGCCAGAGAGGATAAGCAGAGCTTTGGAATGCTGCTCTGTTGCATTTACATATTCAACAGCTAGACAAAATTAGACTAGGATTGGAGTCACACATCAATGTTTAGTTTGGTGAGAAAAGTAAGGATTTGTTATATTTTTGTCACATTCTGTCACATTAAAATTCCACATTTTGTGAGGACCATTGCAAATTCTGCCAGCCAGTCTAAAGCTGTGAAGCATTATGTACTAATACCCTGGTAGTGCGCACGACTAATACCTTGGTAGTACGCACTACTAATACCCTGGTAGTACGCACGACTAATACCCTGGTAGTACGCACAACTAATACCCTGGTAGTATGCACAACTAATACCCTGGTAGTACGCACAACTAATACCCTGGTAGTATGCACAACTAATACCCTGGTAGTACGCACAACTAATACCCTGGTAGTACGCACGACTAATACCCTGGTAGTACGCACGACTAATACCCTGGTAGTACGCACAACTAATACTCTGGTAGTACGCATGACTAATACCCTGGTAGTACGCACAACTAATACCGGGGTAGCTCACACAACCAATACCCGGGTAGCTCGCACGACCAATACCCGGGTCGCTTGCACGACCAATACCCAGGTATTAGCACGCACGACCAATACCCGGATAGCACGCACAACTAATACCGGGGTAGCACAAACAACTAATACTGGGGTAGCACGCACAACTAATACCCAGGTATTATCGCGCATGACCAATACCCGGATAGCACGCACAACTAATACCGGGGTAGCACAAACAACTAATAACATGGTAGCATGCACGACTAATACCAGGGTAGCATGCACGACTAATACTGGAGTAGCATGCACGACTAATACCCGGGTAAAACATATGACTAATACCTGGGTAATATACATGACTAATACCTGGGTATTAGCACGCACGACTAATATGCACAGATAATACCCGGGTAGTACAAACAACTAATACCCGGGTAGCACGTATGACTAATACCCGGGTAGTTTGCACGACTACCACCCAGGTATTAGTAGGCACAACTTCTAATACCTGGGTAGCACGCACTACTAATACTCGGGTAGCACGCACAACTAATACCCGGGTAGTACGCATTGCTAATACCGGGGAAGTACGCACGACTAAGAGCGGGTCAGTATGCACGACTAATACCCGGGTAGTCCGCCCTACTAATACTGGGGCAGCACGCACAACTAATACCCGGGTATTAGTATGCACAGCTACTAATACCCGGGTAGTACGCACTAACAATACCCGGGTAGTATGTTCCAGCATTATCTATGTTTACATTTACATTCTGTCATCGACTTATGTGCTGAACACATTCAGGGAGTCAAGTCAACGATAAATTCCAGTAAATTCCGTAATTGCGTAAAATTTCAATTAATGACTTCATGAGAACACCTCATAGATCTATGGACAATTTCCGAAACCGAGAACTGAATTCCAATTCATTCTCTGAATTGTCTGGAATTGAAAAAGTAAGACATGCTACTAATGATGTCCTACTGTATATTTCTCCCAAGAGAGTCCTACAACCTTCAGTTAGAACGCTCTGATCACAGTCTTATTCAGACTCTACGTAGAGTACTCTTAGAAAAAAGGGTTCCAAAAGGGTTCTACCTGGATCCAAAAAAGGTTCTTCAAAGGGTTCTCTTATGGGGACGGCCGAAGAACCCTTTTAGGTTCTAGATAGCACCTTTTTTTCTAAGAGTGTGTGTCTCCTTTCGAGGGGACAGCTTTGTGTGTCCTAATCAGTGCACTATTGTGATGCTTCTGAACGCCTAGTGCATTATTAGCCCTAACAATGACCAACACGGGTAATATACCTGTCTTGTCATCTCTGTAGTTTTTTTTCCTTCTTGTTTTGGCCATAATTTATTTATATTTTCATCTCAGAGGAGAAGAGGGGGATGATAATGCCGCTTCGGGAAGCCTGTAATTGTGCCTGTTATCAAACTGCAGTCATTTTAACCACAGGCGTTGCTCAAAGGACGACCCATACTGATTCCACTGAGGAAAACTCCTGCTGAGTTGTCTTTTCTTCTGGGAAATGCACGCTGACTGTTGTACATAGGATTGTACTTTCTTAGAAAGATTACAAATATGCTGAACAAAAATATAAACGCAACATGCAACAATTTCAACTGTTTTACAGTTCATATAAAGGAAATCAGTCAACTGAAATAAATTCATTAGGCCCTAATCTACGGATTTCACATGACTGGGCAGGGGCGCAGCCATGGGCCCACCCACTTGGGAGCCAGGCCCAGACAATCAGAATGAGTTTTTCCCCACAAAAGGGTATTATTACAGACAGAAATACTCCTCAGTTTCATCAGCTGTCTGGGTGGCTGGTCTCAGATGATCCCGTAGGTGAAGAAATCGTATGTGGAGGTTCTGGGCTGATGTGGTTACACATGGTCTGTGGTTGTGAGGCCGGTTGGACGTACTGCAAAATTCTCTAAAATGACTTATGGTAGAGAAATGAACATTCAATTCTCTGGCAACATCTCTGGTGGACATTCCTGCAGTCAGCATGCCAATTGCATGCTCCCTTAAAACTTGAGACATCTGTGGCATAACGACACATTTTAGAGTGGCCTTTTATTGCCCCCAGCACAAGGTGCACCTGTGTAATGATCATGCTGTTTAATCAGCTTCTTGATATGCCACACCTGTCAGGTGGATGGATTATCTTGGCAAAGAAGAAATGCTCACTAACAGGGGATGTAAACACATTTGTGCACAAACTATGAGAGAAATACGTTTTTTTGTGAGTATGGAACATTTCTGGGATTTTTTATTTCAGCTCATGAAACATGGGACCAATACTTTACATGTTGTGTTTATATTTTTGTTCAGTATATATTAGTAAACCATGAGGTTATGCTGTTAACTGTGCATACTGTATGTACAGTATAATACACAGCAAGGATTCTAGAAGCAATTGGTCGCACCGTTTACATTGAAACGTTGTCGTTATACTGTCTATAAAAGTATGAACATTTTCAAAGCCACATAGACAGTCTGAATGGGTGGTGGTGTTTTACATGTTTACTAGTAAGACGTACTGAGATCCTGGCTGGCGCTGTTGGTTGGGTTGGACAGCCCTGCCCTGCCCTAGCCTGTCACAGAAATATGACAACGTGACAAACCGTCAACTATAGCCTACAGCTCTCCATCTCAACAGGGGCAGGCTGAGGAGGTCCCCAGGGGTCCTCTCTTTCTTTATTTCCTTCCCTCTCACCACCCTCCCTCGTGTCCCTTCATTTTCTCTGTATGAGTTGGCCCCCTCCACACATGTGCCACATGTCCGAATACACAGCAGGCAGGCACACACCTCTCTCCCTCCCCACTATTTTCCAGTTGGGCCAAGACACACACACATGCACGCACTCTTAGAGGGATGAGTAAAGCAAGCAAGCAAGCAAGCAGAGACAGAGAGAGAGAGAGAGAGAGAGAGAGAGAGAGAGAGAGAGAGAGAGAGAGAGAGAGAGAGAGAGAGAGAGAGAGAGAGAGAGAGAGCGAGAGAGAGAGAGAGAGAGAGAGAGAGAGAGAGAGAGAGACACAGAGAGAGAGAGAGACACAGAGAGACAGAGAGGCAGAGAGTTGCAGTGCTTCATCTAAACTGTTCTGCACTGTGGCTTTTCAATTTGATTAGGAGGCTCCATTTCATACGGGCAGGATGCTGTCTGCCATTCAGAATGAAATTGAAGCGTTCGCCGGGACAGACAGCCATCCCATGTCTCCTTCTGAAGGAGGATCAGCGGACAAAGTCAACCGCGGCCTGTTGTGCCCCTCACGGAACACTTTGTGTCCCAATGGCACCCTACTCCTTATATAGTGTAGGGTATAGGGTACCATTTAGAACGCACACTTTTCGTCGGGGGTGAGAAACAGGAGAGAGCACCCTCAGCATGGCAAAGAGTGTGGTTTTAAGTGGATATTATTAAATGCATCATACTTTTTTGTTTATTCTGTTTGGAAGTCAAATACGATGAACTGAAATGCATGGGAATTCACCTAAATGAAATGCATCACAATAGAGAATCAGTAGTTAAAATGTAAAAATTTAGTATATTATGTGTTATGAGTTGTGAGGAAGGTACAGTGTGAGCTCTTATGGGATATCCATGTGAGATTTGCCTGAAGAAAAAGGTTATGTATTACTGTACATCCATCTTACCTTCTTGTATTTCTCTTGTGCTGTCTCCTATACGGTATGGACACACCCATCTAGCAGTCAGTCAGTCAGCAGTCAGTGGTATATTTTCAACCACCAAGAGAGTCTGCAGCATAATGGTCAGAAATGGAGACCGACGCCAACGGGAGAAGCGCATTCTTCCATCTCTCTCCATCTCTCTCCATCAATCCTGTTCATTATGTTATTGGAATAACCTGTCATGGCTGCTTTTAGTTTACTTCCCTTGGCTGATACGGCAGTCACGTCATGTCCATTTGCTTTGATCGATTGTCATTTAATCACTGAACAAAGCAAACTTTGTCATTGTGTTTTATTTTCATGAAATAAAACACATGAATGGTCATTTTATTGGGGAAATTAATGATGACAAATAGCCGTCGCTAGGGAACTGTAATTGTCCCACCTTTGTAAGCAAAAGGAGAGGTGCTAATATCTAATGACGTTTAAGGTCTTTCAAGCAACCTTTATAGTAGGAATGCGCCACTATCTGAAATACGTTTCATAGAGGGGTCTTAATGGCTCTGATGATGAAGCTCTTTAAAAGAGTAAAGGGGATTAGAACACTATGGTTCCCTCTAATCCTTAACCTTTAGTCTGGTCTGGTCTGTGTCAGGAGATAGCGTCAGTGGGCCGGACTTACTGTAGTACATTTCCATTATGGGAATCAGAGTTTATTTCCGAACACATTTAGAGGCATTAGGGAGCTCACTCAAGCCAAATGAAAAGGCAGTGTTGTCAAACACCCCCCGCTATTAGTTTTACAAGCCATTATGATAATCTAAGTGAACTCCCAGAAGAGCTGTGGAGATGCCGCTGGAATGCACACTCAACTGCCATTTGTATACGCTTCTGCACTTCCAAGGTCCGTGTAACTCCTCAATTCCTCTACTTTCCCACCTAATTTAATTCTCGCCTCTCCTTGAACCAGCGCTGCAATATAATCACACTCTGGATCAAGGATTTACATTTCAGTCATTTAGCAGACGCTCTTATCCAGAGCGACTTACAGTAGTGTGAGTGCATACATTTTCATACTTTCTCTTATAGGTCCCCCATGGGAATCAAACCCACAACCCTGGAGTGGCAAATGCCATGCTTTACCAACTGAGCCACACGGGATTGGGCTGAGCAGGATCCCTCTTCAATTTAGATGCAGTTTTTGACATACAGAGAGGAGACGAAGACGCATTTTTGGCTGAAGAATGTCCTTGTTTTCCCTTTGCAGAAACTCTTGATTCAGTTTTTCCTGCATCTCTGATTATAGAAGCACCACTCACTCAGTCACTCAGTCTTTTGGACACCCCAACTCTGGGCTCTGCAGGAAAGAGTGTTTCTTTAACAGAAAACAAGGTCACGCAGCACATTAATCTTTCATGACAAAATTTGTGCAGCGCAAAGAGGACATTTTCTGCACTGTAGGGTCCACTATTAGTTATATGGCTTTATTTATACATCCATCTCCATTTATTATTCATGTGCTTTTGCCCTGCAGATTTGGATGCGCTTTTCTTGAGGGACAGCTGATATGCGTGCAATGTACAGCAGAACACACTACACAGAGATTGCCATCCCTAAGCACTGATTTAGTGCAGGGCAGTGTTTCTGGTTCGTGCTTCTGGTTTGTGGACCGGCTCCGGCCCATGGGACATTGCTCAAATTGAAGTTATAAAGGAAAGGTGCTCCTCAGAGAAGGAGGACTATACTGTAGTTTCCCATTCTCTGACACCAGACCGATTTGGTGGTCTGTTTCTCTAACATCCGCTTGTGTTTTTGTCTGCCAGGCAGCCACTGAGCAGAAGAAGCTGAGCCATGCTGGATCCAAGCCCTCCCTCTCCGAGAGCAGCGGCCGACTCCCTCAGATAGCCATGAACACCTGCAAGTACAATGGCGGCGTAGTGAGACCACTGGGCAGCCTGGCGTCTTCGCGGCGCAACCTAGCAGAGCTCGACTCGGAGACGCAGCCCCTCCAGACGCTGCACAGCTCCGGCCTGGAGGTGGTGATATCCAAGGGCAACGGCGAGGACCCCAGCAAGGCGTCCAACGAGAGCCTGGTCAGGGACGGAAACGGTGCTCCTGTGAAGAAGAACAAGGACATCGGCTATAGGCTCGGCCACCGGAGGGCACTCTTTGAGAAGCGGAAGAGACTCAGTGACTACGCCCTCATCTTCGGAATGTTCGGGATCGTCGTCATGGTGACTGAGACTGAACTGTCCTGGGGAGTTTACGGCAAGGTAATTAGTGTGGGTGGTCTTTTTGTTTGTTGAATACCTCCAATACTGCTATACTCTGAGTCGCTATACACAATTTCCCCACTGTGGGGGAAAACACGAGGGAGTTCTCATAGACCACCAGCAAAAAAAGCCTCATGTTGCTTATGAATCCATTTCACACTACTTTTGGATTATAATTGAATTGTAAGGCTTGTATGAATGTCCTGCTTTAATATATTGTTTGTGTCATCGTCGCAAATCAACTGCATTATACTTAAACACTTCAAATTCAACCAGTAAAATGTCAATGAGCGTTAGCATTCTAGCTAACTGCTGCATTCAAAATAGGATTTTTGCAACTATCACAACCAAATGTAATCTTAGAAACTGTTCAAGCAATAATCAAAACAACATTGTAATCCTATGAGAACTCCACCAAAAATGATTTAGTTTTGAAGTTATAACTACGTAAATTTAGGCTATGTTGAATGGGCACAGACGGCAAATGGCAGTTGTTTTCCCCCATACTTGTTTATGACGTGAATAACGACTCGGAGTATACTATGTTTAGATATGAAGTAATGTTAAACATGGTGAACACACAGTGAACTGCAGAGATATCTGTGGAAGTAGAATGACAATTATTGCGATTCAAACAAAAACCTGCCTGAACATCATATTTATGAGGATGGCCTTTTTGAATTGTTTGATTTCGTATTGGAATAGACAACTACTGCAGTATCAGAGGGCAGAGCTTGGGCAAAGGGCTGTTTTCACTAAGCTGCTGCTGGTATTTTGAGAGTCACTTTGAAGCCTGCCCTGCAGCCAAACACGACGCTGCCCAATCACAATAGAGAGAGCTGCTTCAAAGTGTCTGACATTATCTCTGCCCAGCGCGTGGGAGTGTCAGGACAACCCAACATGGCGGCAGGCTGTTGTAATTTCAGGGTCGCCATGGCCTGGTCACGACTCCCTGACCTATCATTAGCTTCATCAACCAATCAATTTGGATTTGGGCAGTGCTTTCTGTGCAGAACATTTGTCACAGTGCACTTAAGGAAAGGTTTGGCCCCAATGTTTCCAAGACTGCACTGTTGGCTAGCGTCACCACATAGTCAATGCAACGAGCCAGCATGATAGGCCTAAGTAGTAGCTGGATTTTTTACAACTGCATGAGGTAAAGTAAGATTAAGCAGCAATGTTTTGGTTAAGTCCAGCCAATTTGAATTGATAAATTCAATATTGCCGATATGTGTCTATGAGGTTTCTATTAACCAATTTTCAAAGTAAATTTAGATTAATTGTCGAGTTGACCTGAGTTGAAATTGAACTGACCCACCCCAAGAGAGCATATCAACATCCATTTACAACGACTTGGTCGTCCGCAGCCTTGACAACAGAGCAATGGGCAGCTTTTACAATCGCCCGTGACGATTATTTAAGAATGATTCCTATTGTTGTTTTTGTCGCTGTTGTCAGGATTACAACCCCCCCCCCCCCCCCCCCCCCCAATTCATTATATAACATGTTTTATTCCCACCACTATTACAGCTGATTCATCAAACCGCTTTTTACCCACAGAGGGAACTCTAGTAGTGCAGGTCCTTATTCCAAAGATCTATGACCCCTTTATAGGCGTTGCAGCTCTAGCATCCAAACGATCAATTCATCACTCCCACCACTCACGGTGGGTCGCTTCCTGCTAATGCTAGAAGGTGCACAACATAACGGCTCCGTTTCTGCATCCAGGCTACTATTAGATGAATGATGAATTAAAAGTTTGCATACTGTTTAGAGCCAATGTTTGACCTCTACTTCCTGCTACTGTCATGTTTTGAGAGAACACTGTGATGCTGTTGTTTTTAGATCAAACCCCTTTCCTCAGCTGTCTCATTAGGTTCTAAGCTAATAATATGTGGTGTTTTCATTGTCTGTGTTCCTCTCCCTACTACTAGCTACATTCACTCTAAAGGAAAACCTTTTTGGAAGATAGAAGTTAGATGGATTTATTTTGGTCTTGTTCACTCCAGCCAACAATATATTTGTATTTGTCCACCATGAAGACTGCCTAAATGATTTCACAAAAATAAAACACATCTAAGTTGAAGATTTCTTACGCAGTTTATATTAATGCTTTTACATTTACAGTTCTGAGGTGAAGCCAAGGTATGACCACTCCTCTGAAAGTCAACATAGGCTGTACATGCTATGTAATCGTCAAAAATATTCTTAATTTATTTTATATATTTATATTTCTCCTCAATATTACTGTATCTCTAAACTATATTTCTTATGTGTCTGTCTCTCACTACAGGAATCTTCGTACTCATTTGCACTGAAATGCCTTATCAGCCTTTCCACTGTTATATTGCTTGGTCTTATAATAATGTACCATGCCCGGGAAATCCAGGTGAGTCGAAATAGTGCAACAATGTGGCAGGAAATACCTTTTCATTATGTTGTCATTTATGGGCCGGTGTGGTGATTGCCTGAATTGCTTGAACATTGAGTTTGATTATTGAGTGTGATGATGCCTATTATTGATAAATAGTAGTATTATAGTAGATTTTTTAAAAAAGTATTCAACATTTAAACAGGTCAACTTAATTGGGTATATTAGATATTTTACAGTCCTAATTCAGCTGATTTATATTATGATATTTACAGAAAATTACTGAAATAACTGGTACTTATTTTAAGGCTCTTTAAAAAGTGTGGCATCTATTAAAGCTGTAATCCACAGCGGTGAAACTGCCACGTCCGTTCGCAATATTACAACAACAAAGAAATTACTTCAAACAACGAACACAGTTTTCTTTCATCATTGCACATCATTGCACGCGAGATAGAACAGCAGAGTATGTATTACGGACTGTAAAATATAGTATATGAAGACTGTAAAATAAAGTAAATAACTAGTGTAAAATAAAGTATATAAAGACTGTAAAATAAAGTATATAACTACTGTAAAATAAAGTATATAACTACTGTAAAAAGTATATAAAGACTGTAAAATAAAGCATAACTAAGCTACTTTTTGCTTCTCCCGCAGCTGTTTATGGTGGACAATGGGGCGGACGACTGGAGGATAGCCATGACGTACGAACGCATCTTCTTCATCGTGCTGGAGCTGCTGGTGTGCGCCATCCACCCCATCCCGGGCCATTACCGCTTCACGTGGACGGCGCGGATCGCCTTCACCTACACTCCGTCGACGGCCAACGCCGACGTGGACATCATCCTCTCCATCCCCATGTTCCTGCGCCTCTACCTGATCGGCCGAGTCATGCTGCTGCACAGCAAGCTCTTCACGGATGCCTCGTCACGCAGCATCGGCGCCCTCAACAAGATCAACTTCAACACGCGCTTCGTCATGAAGACGCTCATGACCATCTGCCCCGGCACCGTGCTGCTGGTCTTCAGCATCTCCTCGTGGATCATCGCCGCCTGGACGGTGCGAGTCTGCGAGAGGTAAACGGCTAGGGAGTTCCCTAAAGAGGGAAAAACCCAGCCACTCGCCACAAAAACGCACGCCCCCATCACTGTGCACTGTGTTTGTCGGCACTCACCCTTTCTCTCTCTCTCTCTCTCTCTCTCTCTCTCTCTCTCTCTCTCTCTCTCTCTCTCTCTCTCTCTCTCTCTCTCTCTCTCTCTCTCTCTCCCTCCCTCCTTCCCCCACTTCAATCTCTCTCCCCCCTTCCCCCACTTCTCTCTCTCTCCCTCCTTTCCCCACTTCTCTCTCTCTCCCCCCTTCCCCCACTTCTCTCTCTCCCCCTCCTTCCCCCACTTCTCTCTCTCCCTCCTTCCCCCACTTCTCTCTCTCCCCCCTTCCCCACTTCTCTCTCTCCCTCCTTCCCCCACTTCTCTCTCTCCCTCCTTCCCCCACTTCTCTCTCTCCCCCCTTCCCCCACTTCCCTCTCTCGCCCTCCTTCCCCCCTTCTCTCCCTCCTTCCCCCAATTCTCTCTCTCTCTCTCCTTCCCCCACTTCTCTCTCTCCCTCCTTCCCCCAGATCTCTCTCTCTCCTTCCCCACTTCTCTCTCTCTCCCTCCTTCCCCCACTTCTCTATTTCTCTCCTTCACCCACTTCTCTCTCCCTCCTTCCCCCACTTCTCTCTCTCCCCCCTTCCCCCACTTCTCTCTCTCCCTCCTTCCCCCACTTCTCTCTCTCTCTCTCTCCCTCCTTCCCCCACTTCTCTATTTCTCTCCTTCACCCACTTCTCTCTCCCTCCTTCCCCCACTTCTCTCTCTCTCTCCTTCCCCACTTCTCTCTCTCTCCCTCCTTCCCCCACTTCTCTATTTCTCTCCTTCACCCACTTCTCTCTCCCTCCTTCCCCCACTTCTCTCTCTACCTCCTTCCCCCCACTTCTCTCTCTCTCCCTCCTTCCCCCACTTCTCTCTCTCCCTCCTTCCCCCCTTCTCTCTCTCCTCCCTCCTTCCCCCTTCTCTCCCTCCTTCCCCCACTTCCCTCTCTCGCCCTCCTTCCCCCTTCTCTCCCTCCTTCCCCAATTCTCTCTCTTCCCTCCTTCCCCACTTCTCTCTCTCCCTCCTTCCCCCTTCTCTCTCTCCTTCCCCTTCTCTCTCTCTCCCTCCTTCCAGCATTCTGTTCTCTGTGTCCAGTTGTGTTGTCGTGTTCTGTTCATCCTCACTAGCCCACAGTAATGTGTCGTATCCCCCCCCCCCCCCACATACACACACACACACCACTGCCTGAGTAAAAAAAAAGGGGGATTAATTAGCTCAGCGATCACTCCACGAATCCCTACTCCTTGTTTTAACGCTATTTTAGCAGCTTTTCCATAATTCATGAGTGTCTAATTGTTTGTTTGCTGAATGGTTTGTTTTGGTAATGCTGAGCAGCCCCAAGGATCCCGTTCACATCAGGCTTTATCTCAAGGGGGCGGTGGGGATTCTCACAGATCTCAGAGTAAAGGAGGAGGCAGGGAAGAGCACACTTTTTCAGACCAATTAGAAGTTTATAATTACTTTGAAGTTAAGTTGTCTTGTTTAGTGTGTAGGGGCTGAGGGAGGTGGGATGGGTTGACGTCAGCTCCTGTAAGGCTTTGTTATGACAAAAGGCTGTAAGTCAAAAAGTC